>NC_133461.1:88178706-88486647 GCF_048565385.1 Saimiri boliviensis
TTGCAGTGAGCTGAGATCACGCCACTGCTCTCCAGCCTGGGCAGCAGAGCGAGACTCTGTCTAAGAAAAAAAAAAAAAAAAAAAAAAAAAAAAAAAAAAAAAAACAGGAAAACTTCCAGTGATAATTCCTATTATCAAGCAAATCATGCATGGGAGTCCTCTCTTGATGGCCTTCTGTAGCTCTATTTTCAATCTTACAGCTTCGGCATTAGAATAAATAAACTTTTCTTTTGTTAGGCTACCAAGATTCTCAAGTTTTCTTCTATCAGTAGTTAATGGACCCTTAACCGGTACACATTTATTGTCATATTTAATAATTGGAGGACCCATGCTTCCCAGCCAGGAGTTGTGTGTCTATAGATATGTTTGTGCAATTCATAGGTAAACTCTATAAGAATTGTATCTTAGCCAAATACAATCATTTGAATTTTAGTAGTGTTCTTGCTGTTGTGTGTTTTTATTGGTAACACTGGTTAGTACTAGAATTGCTTTGATCCCTCTGCTGCCTCTGCTGGCTACTGCATTTAAATGCAGCATAAGCCAGGTGTGGTGGTGCATGCCTGGAGTCCCAGCTGTTTGGGACATTGAGCCCAGGAGCTCAAGTCCAGCCTGCGCAACATAGCAAGACCCCATCTCTAATAAATAAATAAATAAATAATAAATAAATGAATGCAGTTTGGCCTCGCTTCTCACCTCTTCCCTCTTCCAATTTCTTCCAATCTGTTCTTTTTTCTCTTCGTCCAAAGCATCTATCACCTTCAGACATCCTATATAACTTATTTATTATTGTTTATTGTGTCTGCCACCCACCACCCTCTAGAACATACAGGCATGAGAGCCATGATTATTTGTTTTGTTGACTGATGTACCCCAAGTTTCTAAAAGTGCCTGGTCTGATTGGGCACAGTGGCTCACGCTTATAATTCTAGCACTTTCGGAGGCCAAGAGGAGCAGATGGCTTGAGCCCAGGAGTTCAAGATCAGCCTGGGGAATACAGCAAAGCCCTGTCTCTACAAAAAAAATAAATAAACATTAGCTGGACCTGGTGGCACATGCCTGTAGTCCCAGGTACTTAAGAGGCTGAAGTGGACGGATCAATTAAACCCAGGGGATCAAGGGCATGGTGGCCTCATCTCCTGGAGGAGCAGATTGCTGTCCCCCACCTTGCCAGAGGCAGTGTCTGGGCTGAACCTGACTTGGTTCGGGAGGGCCAGGGCCTTGGGCAGGACAGGGCAGGATGTCCTGTCACCTATGTGAAGATGAAGGAGCCCTTATTGGCCTGCACTCTTACAAGATTTTTTAAGGATTATTGAAAGAGTTTGAGACCCTTGTAGGGGAGTGGGTGGCAGGTGGGGGTGGGCTGCTGGCAGTGAATCTCTGCCTCTCCAAGGCTGTCCCCATCCTGCAGGGCCTCCTGGGGGACCTTTGTAATTTGAGTTAATTAAAAATATGAACTCACAAAAAAATTCAGGAAGTGATTTCAGAATTAGGAAACATCTGTTTCCCTAGGCTTTGAATTTTGAGGGGTTTCGTGCAAAGCTGAGACAGAAAGGCTGCTAGTAATGGTTGCTGTCTAGATATGAAAAGCAATTTGTATATGAAAATGCATTTTATTCAGCTATGGAAGAAATGCAGTACTGAGTTATGATTGCACCATTGCACTTCATCCTGGGTGTTAGAGCAAGACCCTTTCTCAAAAAATAAAAGTTAAAATTAAAAAAATAATATTTTCTAGCCCATTGGAGGTACTCAAAATTGTTTGATGAAGGGATGAATAATTAATAAGCCACTTCACTTTTAAAATTAAAATAACGATTTATACAAAGCACCTTTTTCATAGAAGACACTGGATTTTTAAATATTTCCTTTGTTATATTAGGAATATGTTAATTATTGCAAATAGTTTTTTTGATGTCCTCATTTTTTAAAGATACATTGGTATACGTTAGTCATGTCTAAACTGAAGGTCAGCAGATACTGATTTTCCATATACTTGGGTTAATACAAATATGTGATTTTTTTTTTTTTTTTTTTTTTTTTTTTTTTTGGAGACAGAGTCTTTCTCTGTTGCCTAGGCTGGAGTGCAGTGATATGATCTCAACTCACTGCAATCTCTGCCTTGCAGGCTCAAGCAATTCTCCTCAGCCTCTCAAATAGCTGAGACGCTGGGACTATAGGCTCACATCACCACACCTGGCTAATTTTTGTATTTTTAGTAGAGATGGAGTTTCCCCATATGGTCATGCTGGTCTTGAACTCCTGACCTTGTGATCCACCTGCCTCAGCCTCCCAAGGTACTGGGATTACAGGCATGAGCCACTGCACCTGGCCCAATAAGTGAATTTTATGTATGTTACATTGATAATTTCACCTTTGATTTGATTTCACTCTATCTTCAATTTCTTCATTCTATGATGGTTACAACGTATTTATAATGAGATGTTCCTTAAGACTTGCAAAGTTGTCTCTGCCATCTTGGTAAAATAGTCATATTCTCACGATGATACAGAACTATGCTGTAAATATGTTCTTGTTATTATTTTTGTTTTGTTTTATTAACTTTTTTCCCAGAATTCAATCTAGTAATTGCTTCTCATGAAATTGGATGGATTTTAGGACTAAAGATTATTAAAGTATGAATAATATTCTACCATTGGTTTCATAAAAAGATTTGGTGTTCATTTGCATTTATCCTCCAGTTCATGCATACTCTCACTTAGCTAAGAAACAAAAACCATGTAACTTAATTTCTTCTGCAAAACAGCATTATTTGGAAATGCACGGAAGTGGCATTCAGTATGGCATGACAACATGTTCTGCTTTTGCAGGAGGTTTTTGTGTTTTGCAATCAGCGCTAAGAAAGAGTGTGAGGTCCAAAACAGATTGGTTACCATTTTTAAGTAAAGATTTCTCAAACTGAGTTCTCAGAATAGTGAGAAATTAGTAGATAATTTAAAAAAATTATATTCAGTATATTTTATCCAATGGGTTTTCCTTCTGGTTGTAATAGTTACTGATTCTTTTCCCAAAAAAAAAAAAAGAAACATGTTTAGTGGGATTACTCTGATCCAAGGGGAAGTGATTCCAGAATTAGGAAACTTCCACTTCTCTGGGCTTTGAATTTCGAGGGCTTTCATGCCAAGTTGAGACAGAAAAACTGCTAGAATGGCTGCTGTCTGGATATGAAATGCAGTTTGTACAAGCTTACCAGTAAGAGTGCTTATTGTGTATTTAGGATACTTCCAGCTGTCTTCTTTACTAATCTTTATGTTCTAGATTGCACTTACCATAGATTAGGTTTGATGTTCATCTTAATCTAACTTGCGTAATGTGGCTAGATTTGGAAGAGGAGGTTTTCTATTTTCTCTAAGCATAGATGCGTCCTGAGTGGGAAAAAGAGCCTTATATTAAGAACCGAAAGAGCCTAGCAGGCCTGTTCATAGCAGCACTATGTACAGTGGCCAAAATGTGGAAACAGGGCAAATGTTCATCAGCTGATAAGAGATAAACAAATTGTGGTATATACAGAAAATGCAATATTATTCACAGATGGAAGAAATGCAGTACTGATATATGCAATGTGAATGAACATCCAAAACATACTAAGTGAAAAAAGCCAAACACACAATACCACATATTGTGTGGTTCCATTTATATGGAAGGTCCAGAATAGATAAATCCATATGGAGAGAACACAGATGGGTGGTTGCCAAGGGAAAGGGGGAGAAACTGCTTAATAGGCATGAACTTGACTTTGGAGTGATAAAAATATTTTGAAACTAGACATAGGTGGCACTTCACAACATTGTGAATGTACTGAATGTCCCTGAATTGTTCACTAAAAATGATTAATTTTGTTATGTGAATTTTACCTTAATATTTTTAAATTACACACATAAATGAGAGATGAACATTTAAAAATTCTTCAACATGTTTGATCAATATTAATGCAAATGTCAACAATCAAATGCAAATTTTACTTAAAATTTGTTCATATGTTCCAAAATGCCTTTTTCCATCCACCAGAAGAATTGTGCCAAGAAGAAATGGATTATTTCATTTCAACTGAGCTCCCTTAACACCAGACACTTAAAAAAAAAAAAAAAAAAAAAAAAAAAGGAGGTCAACTTATTGGGTTAAGTGGCCAAAGGAAAAAAAAAAAGGAAAGTTGAAGAATGACAGACTCATGCATTTTCCACGTATTTTCCTGCTCCCTTCCTAAAGCATATTATGCTCATCGTTTCAGCAATTGTTCTTCTTGGGAGTGGGTGGAGCAGATTTGCTGAAAATGATTGGGACATCAGGGGATCCTTCTTGGGTTACAGCATGACTATAACAAGACTCCACTTTAAGTTGCTTGGTCAATAGAGAAATGTATAGCAGTTGGATCATCTGAACTCATATGAAGCAAATAAAACAATTTATTCTACTATCAAGGTTAATTTTATCTACTTGGTCAGAATTTAGTGCCCAGTTGTTTGGTCAAATATTAGCCTAGATGTCGCTGTAAAAGTATTTTTCAGTCATGATTAATAATTATCATCAGTCGACTTTAAGTAAAGGAGATTACCCTACATAATATGAGTGGGTCTCATCCAATTAGTTGAAAGCCTTAAGAACAAAGACTGAGGTTTCTAAGAAAGAAATAGGGAATTCTGCCTTTAGTCTGCAACATGGAAATTCTGCTCAAGTTTCCAGACTTTGGATTCAAGACTACAATATTGACTCCTGCCTGAATTTCTGGGCTGCTAGGCTGACCTATAGATTTCAGACTTACCAGCTCCTCAATCATATGAGCAGTTTGCTTAAAACAAATCTTACGATAGATAGATAGATAGATAGATAGATACATAGATAGATAGATACATAGATAGATAGACAGAGATTTATTAGATCCTGTTTCTCTGGAAAGCCCTGGTTGGTACAAATGATGCAAGGCACAGGAGCCCTCAAATTAGGGCTTAGCCTTAGGAGGGTTGATTTCTCCCAGGGAAGAATTCAAGGACAAGCTGGTGGTGAGAGAAAGCACCTGTTGTTGAACCAGCGCTGCTCTTCGTAGAGCAGAGTTAATCCTTAGGCAGCATGCCCAGAGTCAACACCTGTGGGCTGCTAGCTGGCTGTATTTATACCTACTTTTAATTACTTGCAAGTTATGGGAGGATATTCAGAAATCTCTAGCAAAGGGGTGATAACTTCTGAGTCATTGCCGTGGCATTTGTGTACTGTCATGTTGCTCGTGGGAGTGTAGCTCATTATGCTACTGAGCAGGGAGAGCAACTAGAGGTCACCTTCATAGCCATCTGCCTTTCTCACTTTCTGACCAGAGCCTGTTCCGATTAGCAGGGTCACTGTCAGAAAATGAGTCCTGCTGGTCTTCTGCCTCACAACCACTTGAGCATCCCTCACCCTCATCCCACCACCTTACACCGAGCTCAGGCACTATTCCTGGCTATTAAAAGAGGGCTGCTGCCACCTCATTAATCTCCCCACTAAGACCACTATATCAGAAAATAAGGGATTAGCTCTCACGGGTTTATTTTCCCTTATACTCACTCAGAGAAACCAGGGCTTAATTTTATTGTTCCCTGATTCATCCTGTGTAGTGAGACAAGGTTTAACAATACCGAGAATCACAGACTATTGGTGTCATCAGGTCTCAAAGACAGCACAAAATTATGGCATGCTGTAAACCAAACTATAGTCAGTAGCAAAACAGATTCAATGTAATGTTAATCCAGCAAAGAAAATAAATTATAACAGAAGGAAGAAACCAACAGCTGTTCTCTTTTCATTATCTCCCAAGATAAAACAATAACAAACAGAATTTTTGAAATATCCTGTATACAGCTTGGATCAAATGAATTTGGAAATAGTCAGTTTTACTTCATCTTATTCCAGGAAGACAGAAGCTGTATACCACAGGCATGTCAGGCAAAAGCAAGCATCTGCACATACCTGTGCTGTGCAGTAACGCATGCAACTTCCTCAAGGCAAATAAACCTTATTTTTCTCTTGGTCTTTTATAAATAATAAATAAATATTTTTAATTTATTATTTATACAATAAATAAAGAGGAAAAAATACAGCTCTTGGCCAGGCACAGTGACTCACACCTGTAATCCCAGCACTTTGGGAGGCTGAGGCTGGTGAATCACCAGAGACCAGGAGTTCAAGACCAGCTTGGCTAACGTGTGAAACCCTTTCTCTACTAAAAATACAAAAATTAGCCGGGTGTGGTGGCACGCACCTGTATTCTCCAGCTACTCAGGAGTCTGAGGCAGGAGAATCACTCAAATCCAGGAGGTGGAGATGGCAGTGAACCAAGATCATACCACTGCACTCTAGCCTGCATGACAGAGCAAGACTCCTTCTCAAAAAAATAAAAAAGAAAAGAAAAATATGGTTCTCATAGGTCATATAAACCATAATTAAGGAGAAGGTTTTGTTTTTGTTTTTGTTTTGCCTGAGATGCTCAGTGTTATTAGTAGTTGGAGAAACATAAATCAGAAAAAATATAAATTATCGTGCACCAGATTTATAAACATTAAAGCATTATAACATCCAGTGGTAACCAGGATATGATAAAACTAATATAACTGACACTTTCAGAGCTGGGCATGGTGGCTCAAGCCTGTAATCCCAGCACTTTGGGAGGCCAAGGTGGGTAGATCACTGGAGGCCAGGAGTTCAACACTAGTCCAAGCAATATAGTGAGACCCCGTCTCCAAAAATTTTTCTTTAATTAGCAGGGCATGGTGGCATGTGCCTGTAATCCTAGATACTTTGGAGGCTGAAGCAGGAGGATCCCTTGAGCCCAGCAGTTGGAAGCTGCAGTGAGCGATAATTGTACCTCTGCACTCCAGCTTGGGTGACAGAGCTAGATCTGTTTCTAAAAAACATAAAAAAAAATTTAAAAGTTGGCACTTCCACACATTGCTGATCTCAGATTCAATTGCTAAAACATTCTGGAAAAGAAATCTGTCACTATCTCCTATAACAATTAACATTTACAATGCACTCCTCAATGCCACAATCCCACTGGACAATGGAAGCATGAGAACATAAGGATTTATGAGCAAAGACATTTATGGAAGCTTATGTGTAGTTATTTTCCTAAAAGAAACAAACATGAAAATAACCTATATGTCTGTAAAGAAACAACGGTTTGATAAATTAGGATATCCACCCTATAAACTGTAAGAATTGATTAAAAGTAAAGTTATACCTACTTGTATTAATGTTGAGGGCTGTTCATGAAATAAAGTCAAGTGAAAAGTAAGTAGCAGAGAGATGTGCAGGGTGTGAATTCATTTTTATTTTAAAAACCTACATTTGGGTATGTTTGTGCACCTGTGTTTGCATGGAGCAAGTGTGGAAGAATGCACATTCAAGTGCCAGCTTAACTTCAGATGAGATGGAATTGCACACGGGGGTTGGGGAGGATGTGAGTAAGATTGTTAATTTTGTGTTGTTTCTATACTCTTTTTCTGTATATTAGGATGTCCTGACACCTTAAAATCCTTGCTGGCTGGGGAGAGACTTCCCTTTTCAGAGCCAGTCAGTTCCTAGAGACAGCAAAGTTCAGCCAGGAAGAGTACTCCCTGATTATTCAAACTAATCAATCTAGACCCACCTGCTTCCATCCAACCCCTCTAACCCAGGAGGTGACACTCCTCTGCCTTAATCATCCCAGGAGAAGGACCAGGCAATGAGGACCACCCATATAACCTATAGCCTAGAGCTGCTGAAATTTTTCCAATTAGCCAGTCGTAAGTTGTTTTCCCTCCCTGCCTTGACTTTCCCACAGAAGTTCCAATAAGGCTGTAGCCTCCACTTTTCCCCTGCTCCTGTGTTCTACCTCCTGACCACCCTGAGGCTTCCCCATATGACCCTGCATGAACTTCCATACCTTCTATCTCTTGAGCTTGTGAGTATAAGCTTTGTTTTGCCAGGCACAGTGGCTCATTCCTGTAATCCCAGCACTTTGGGAGCCTGAGGTGAGAGGATCACTTGAAGTCAGGAATTTGAGACCAGCCTAGGCAACATAGCGAGACCTTGTCTCTACAAAAAAAAAAAAAAAAAAAAAAAAAAAAAAAAGAAAGAAAGAAATTAACCCCATAAAATAGCAGGTAGTGTAGTGTACACCTGTAGCCACTCAGGAGTTGAAGTCAGAAGATCCCTTGAGCCAAGGAGTTCAGGGCTGCAGTGATGGCGACACTGCACTCCAGCCTGGGTGATAAAACGAGACTGTCTCAAAATAAAATATAAAATAATAAAAGAAAAAAAAAATACACTTTGTCTCCCTGAACCTCTCTTCTATCTCCTCTTGCAGCCACAACTGACCTTCTCATAAAAGATCACTTCTCAAATGTGAAAAGGGTGCAGAAGAGGCGGTCTCTGTCTTTGAAGCTCTAGTACTCCAGATCTGTGCCTCACTCACCTGGCCTGGGCATTTGTCTTTAATCGTGGAATTTCTATCCAAGTTCTCCCTGTTCCTCTTTGGTTTACCTGACAAATTTTCAGCAGTAAAGTTCAGCATTTCCACCTTCTATTCTAAGCTAGTTTTACCAGTGATCATGGGCCTGCAATGAAAGCACAATCATGGTTGAATTCCACAGTTTCCAGGAAACCTACTTCTCATTCTTTCTAAGCTGACAGACTGTGTCCCTAAACCAGGCTTCTGTGATGTCTCTTCGACCTTTAGGCTGGGGCTTTCTTGTTTCTTTTTTTCTTTTTCCTTTGAAATGGAGTCTCACTCTGTCACCCAGGCTGGAGTGCTGTGGCACAATCTTGGCTCACTACAACCTCCGCCTCCCAGGTTCAAACAATTCTGCTGCCTCAGCCTCCTGAGTAGCTGGAATTAGAGGCATGTGCCACCACACCCAGCTATTTTTTGTATTTTCAGTAGAGACAGGGTTTCATTATGTTACCAGGCTGGTCTTGAACTCCTGACCTCAAGTGATCCACCTGCTTTGGCCTCCCAAAGTGCTGGGATTACAGACATGAGCCGTCGAGCCCGGCCTTGGCTGAGGATTTCTGATCCAGTGAAAACATGTTCTTCCCAGCTCAGACTACTGGCTCACCACTTCTCTAGGTTCTCTCTGAAGGCTCATGGGATTACCAGTATCACCTCTGATTTGGCTATTCCTCCCTTCGATTCCCAGTCCATGAAAGAAGCCCTGAATGACACTAATCCTTGTATTGACCCTCAGTAAACCATTTAATAATCTTTTTATTTATTTTTTTTCCGAGAAGTGCATGTGTTCACAAAGAATATCCCATCTTAGAAATAAGAAGGGCAAAGTTGCTGAATGCCTATGCATATAAGAAGCCCTCTCACCAACACTCCCTAAGCAGGAAGAAGAAAAGTTACACTTGGTCATGTCCAAGTACATTTTATTGTGCCAGTGGGAGAAACTTTCACTGGAGCCTGGAAGAGCCACTTGTATGTGGAGGCAGAATTTCAGACTCGCTCGCCCCGAGGGCTGCAGCGATGGGCACAACTCCCTCTATCTGTCCACCCTTCCCGCACCCCAGCACCTGGCACAAAAGCTGCTGTCCAGTTGGAGAAAAACTTGAGGCAAACACCTGTCTTAGATTGAGCTGCTGTAACAAAAATGCCATATACAGGGAGGCTTTACCAATAGGCATTTGTTTCTCACAGTTCTGGAGGCTGGAAGGCTGAGATCAGAGCCCCAGCATGGTCAGGCACTGGTAAGTATCCTCTTTATTGTAGCTTACAGACTTCTTGTGCTGTGACATGGCAGAAAGAAAATTAGCCAGCTCTCTGGCCTCTCCTTAGAAGGGCACAAATTCCATGCAGGAAAGTGCCAGCCTCTGACCTAATTATCTCCCCAAAGCTCCACCTCCTAATACCATTGCCTTGGGGGTTAGGGTTTCCGCATTTGACTTTGGGGAAAACAAAAACCTTCAGTGCCTCACAACACCTGCCTGCTCTCACTGTTATGTTCCCTCTTGTTGGTGAATGAACTTTTTTGGAGTGGAATAGTGAGATGTGAACAGCTTGGGGAAAAGAAGGTAGGCTTCCTTCCAAAGGAAGGCTTTGAGCCTTTTGGTTCTAAGCAAAAGGCAAAAGGACAACCCTCAAGTCTGTCCCTTCTCTCTGGAGTAATTCATAGGGGTGGAAATTAAATGTGGCTTTTCCTTGCTTTGTCAACATAAATATATTGTCCTCATAACGCTGGAGAGGATTGGTGGATGCTTGAAAGTCAGACTCATTTCTTTGGTCAATTATCTCTTTATTCATTAATGAACATGCATTATCATTATTTATACTAGATTTCTACCATTCATTTAATATAAGAATGGAGTTTCTTAGCCAATTTCTTAGTAATAATTAAAAGTAAAAAAACATAATGTTTTAATATAGATAAATTTTAAGTGTCTTGCAAAGTATAATTATAGAATATGTGACCATTAAGAACATCACTTTTTAAATAGCCACTGTATTTTTTCCTAAAGAAAGGTAGAACTGGCTGGGCCTGGTGGTGCACACCTGTAATCCCAGCATGTTGAGAGGCTAAGACAGGAGGATCTCTTGAGCTCCGGAGTTTGAGACCAGCCTGGCCAACATCATGAAACCCTATCTCTCCCCACTCCCTGCAAAAAACAGAGAGAAAGATCTGTCAATAAAAGTCAAATTAAATTTTGGTAGTATTTTTGGATGAAAAATGTTAAAGTTACCTTCTTTATATGTTATACTGAATATAAAGAATGAATAAAAATAAAATGAATAGTAGGGCTAAAATTAAAGTCTTATTGATCGATGTGTATGCTTCTGCACAGATTGAGAAAGGCCAGAAAGGGAGATGAACGTTCTTGACTAAGAAGTGGCAAACCTTTTACATGTGGGTATTGCTGAGATTCCATAATGAAAATCAAACCTGTTGGTATGTCAAAGGAAAGCACGACTTAAGATTAAGGAGACAGCTGAGTGGACCTTCTCTGGAACGGGCATCACATCAGCAACACACTCCAAATCCCAGGGCAGGACTGTGAAAGGCAAGAATTTGACTTTATCATCCTCATCCTCCATCCTTCCTGTTCTTTCCATTCTCTCTCTCTGCCCTCCCTCCCTTGTTTCCAGCATTCCTGTTTAGTCTTCTGTTTCAGGTCCAGATGGGTGGAAATATCCTGTGATGTGTAACTCATAGGCAGTGATACATGCATTCTCATCACAGCTTTCAAAAATCATAGGCCGGGATCAGTGGCTCATGCTGTAATCCGAGCACTTTGGGAGGCCAAGGCAGGTGGATCACTTAAGGTCAGGAGTTCGAGACCAGCCTGGCCACTACTGTTTCTGCAAAATACCAAAATTAGTAGAGTGTGGTGGTGAGTTCCTGTAATTCCAGCTACTCAGAAGGCTGAGGCACCAGAGTCACTTCAATCCAGGAGGTGGAGGTTGCAGTGAGCTGAGACTGTGCCACTGCACTCCAGCCCAGTCGACAGAGCAAGACTCCATCTCAAAAAGACAAAATAAAGAAGAGAGAGAGAGAGAGAGAGAGAGAGAGAGAGAGAGAGAGAGAGAGAGAGAAAGAAAGAAAAAGAAAACAGAGAAAGAAAAGAAAAAGGAAGGAAGGAAGGAGAAAATAAAAAACCTTTAACTTTTACTACCAAAGTAATAAATACTGACATTTCAGGTATCAAGGAAGGGCAGGGAGAAAAGGACCCAAGGACAATGTTCATTCCCCATCTCTTTAATCACAGTGTAGAAAAACCTGTCTCTGGTGCAAGTCTCAAAGGACTAGAGCCAGACAAGTGTTGAAGTTTGAAACTACTATAAGCTGTTCATGAAAGATGGCAAAACCATCAGATTATGTATATGAAGAGAGAAACAGAATAAAATGATTCATGAAGGCTTCTCTCAAAGGTGTCCCCATCACCTAACTGTGCCCCTCTCCATTAAGTACTTGATATATAAGACTATTTCATCAGAAGCAGCATGAGATGCTGGTGGAGATGTTTAATTTTAGCCTTCCATTCTTTCCTTTAAGTATGATTCAGCCAATTTGTTTCAAGCTTTTGGCTTCATTTTAGGAAGCAGATGTTTAACCTTC
Organism: Saimiri boliviensis; assembly: GCF_048565385.1. Taxonomy (NCBI): domain Eukaryota; kingdom Metazoa; phylum Chordata; class Mammalia; order Primates; family Cebidae; genus Saimiri; species Saimiri boliviensis. The sequence goes on from NC_133461.1 coordinate 88,190,784, forward strand.
TGTTCATTGAGCTAGTATTCTCTATAATTAAGAGTTTTGAAGGAATACTGGAAGGGGTACAACCTAGTTCTTGGATAAATTTATATCTGTGCGTGGGAAATCTATTTCCTTCCGATTGCTTTAATTGTAATCTGGAGCGTCTATAGCATTTGTTTAGCGTTTAAATTTTAACAACGAAGCTTCACTTAAAAAAAAATTGCAGAGATTCTTGAATGACTTCTTTCCAAGTAATCTTCTATTTTTACTTTTTTATTTGCAACCAGTGAATTCTTGTGGACAATTTTGAAGTGTAAGTATACATTTTACTTAAATGTATAAGTCAGGCTAAGCTCAGACTGGCTTGGCTCTGCTATATGAATGACAAAACTGAAATTTCAGCAGCTTTACTTATTTATTTTAAGAGACAAGGGTCTCACTCTGTCACCCAGGGTGGAGTGCAGTGGTGCGACCATAGCTTACTGCAGCCTAGAACTCCTGGACTCAAGTGATCGTCTTGTCTCAGCCTCCCAAGTAGCTGAGACTACAGGCATGCACCATCATGCCAGGCTAATTTTTAAATTTTTGTAGAGAAGGGATCTCCCTATGTTTCCAGACTGATCTCAATCTCCTGGCCTCAAGTGAATCCTCCCATCTTAGCCTCCCAAAGCACTGAGATTACAGGTGTGAGCCACCACCCCCAGCCAAATTTTGGTGGCGTTAAATCAGTAACAGCTTTGCACAAAGTCATTTAGATCAGTTGGGTCTTTTATTTTATTTTATTTATTTTTTGAGTCAGAGTCTGGCTCTGTCACCTAGGATGGAGTGCAGTGGTGTGATCTTGGCTCACTACAGCCTCCACCTCCTGGGTTTAAGAGATTCTCTTGCCTCAGCCTGAAAGTAGCTGGGACCACAGGTGTGTGCCCCCACACCCAGCTAAGTTTTGTATTTTCAGTAGATATGGGATTTTGCTATGTTAGCCAGGCTGGTCTCGAACTCCTGACCTCAGAGATCAGCCCAACTTGGACTCCCAAAGTGCTGGGATTACAGGCGTGAGCCACTGTGCTCTCTGAAACACAGGGCCTCCAAGGCCACTGTGGTAGAGGAAGAGAGGATAGAACAAGTGTATGGGATCTCTTAAGGACCAATGCTGAAAGCTACTTTGGTTGCTTCTCCCCAGATTCTAATGGGCAGACTTACAGCTAGCTTAACTGTAAAGGAAGCCGGGCATGTAGAAAAGTCAGTGGAGGTGTATTCAGAGCCATCAGCTTCTAAGATAGAAGCATTTAAAATAAGTCATCAAAATAGAAAAACAAAGGAGGAAGAGGATTATTTTAATAGTACACGCTTTCTGTTTTCTTGACAGGGCTTTGACACTGAATATCAGAAGGGCACTGATTGTTTCATAGAGCATGTGAAACACATAGTCAGGTGGCTACGTGTGGAGCAGGCAGTGGGGATGGACTGAGTCTGAAATAAAGTCAGAGTTATGCATGGCTGCTGTGAAGCAAAAGACAAAAAGAAAACAGGCAGCAAAGTTGGAGTATGAAAGAGAGAACAATGCTCAAGGGGGATGTATTTCTGGAAAGGACAAGAGTAGTTAGATTTTCAGTTTCAGAAACTTTTTCAGGCCTGGTGCAGTGGCTCATGCCTGTATTCCCAACTGTTTGGGAGGCTGAGGCAGGTGAATCCCCTGAGTTCAGGAGTTCAAGATCAGCCTGGCCTAAATGAAGAAATCCTATCTTACTGAAAATGCAAAAATTAGCTGGGTGTGGTCGTGGGTGCCTGTAATCCCAGCTACCCGAGAGGCAGAGACAGGAGGATTGCTTGAACCCAGAAGGTGAAGGTTGCAGTGAGCCGAGATGGTACCATTGCACTCCAGCCTGGGCAGCAGAGCAAGACTCTGCTAAAAGAAAGAAAGAGAGAAAAAGAGAGAGAGAGAAAGAAAGGAAGAGAGAGGCAGAGAGGGAGGGAGGAAGGAAGGAAGGAAGGAAGGGAGGGAGGGATTCTTCACACATTGATCTTTCCCTCGTTCTTACTCCCTAAGATTGCCTTAATATTCCTCTCTCTCCATCATTTCTCTACTTTACCCACTTCCCCTAGTTGGTCACCACTGGAAAAGAAAAAGAAAAACCTTGAAAATTTAATTCAAGGGGGAAAAAAGAGGCAGGTAATTACAGACAAGCTAATGTTACCTCAATTTTCATAAAGGAAGAAGGAATATATCCAGGGACAGATAATTAAGCCTCATGTTTGTGTCCATCATGAAGGATGCCGAGATGAGCGAAACAGTCTCTTCCCTGAAGAGACTCATAGTTGGGTAGGAGGAGGTGAACTGTAACTATTATACAACACTACATGAACATAAGGGCTCTATATGCAAAGCACAATGGGAGCTTTAAAAGCATGGCAAACATTATCTTCCTGGGAGTGTGGGGGACGTGTCAAAACAGTGATATTTGAGTGTGTCTCAAAAAATGAGACGTGTAGAGTCAGAGAAGTTTAAACTAATACAACTTTGTCTACAAGTGCGAGTCCACTTGGAGGTGGGAAAATGAGAGGGACCAAAGCTAGAAATGTAGGCTGGGACCAGAGTGTATAGGTTCCCAAAAGCTAAATTAAGGTATTTGAATATTATTGAGCAAATGATAAAAAGCCATCATAGGTTTTAAATTAAGGGAAGAATGATTCTACAGGAAGTTTTCCCAAAATGGTGTTTGTAGGACAGTGTCCCTTCCCAAGACTATGGACAGTGTGGTTTAGGAAACACGTCATACTGAACGGCCTACTTGGAAACTCATAAGAACGTTAATGAGCATCAATATATACTTGAGAATTTTTGAAATAAAGCAATGTGTTAAGCTTAACTCAGTATGTACAAAATGTAGTTATTTGTCTTTTATTTATGTATAACAAATGACCACGTGTTTAGAAGCTTAAAAGAAAGACTGGCTGGGCACAGTGCTCATGCCTGTAATCCCAGCACTTTGGGAGGTTGAAGCTGGAGGATCACTTGAACCCTGGAGTTTGATACTAGCCTGGGAAACATGATGAAACCCCGTAACTACAAAAAATACAAAAATAATAATAATAATAACCAGGTGTGGTAGCACGGTGTGTGCCTGTAGTTCCAGCTATTCAGGAGGCTGAAGCTGGAGGATCGATAGAGCCCAGGAAGTTGAGGCTGCAGTGAGCTGTGACTGTACAAATGCACTCACTCCAGGCCACTCCAGGCTGGGTAACAGAGCAAGACTCTGTCCAAAAAAAAAAAAAAAACTCTCTTATTAGCTCACAGTTCTACAGGTCAGAAGGCTGCCACAGCATGATGAGTTTCTCTGCTCAGATTATCACAAAGCTAAAATCAAAGTGTGGGCTAGGGGAGTTCTTATTTGGAGGCTCCACCAAGCTCATTTTCTTCTTTTTAATTGGACAAGTTTAAGGGGTTCAAGTGCAGCTTTTTTACATTGATACATTGCACAGTGGTGAAGCCTGGGATTTTGGTGTAGCCATCACCTAAATAATGTACACTGTACCCACTAGGTAATTTCTCACCCTCACCTCATCCCACCCTTCCAAGTCTCCATTGTCTATTCCACAGCCTATATCCTTGCGTATACATGTTTAGCTTCCACTTCTAAGTGAGACTATGTGGTATATGACTTTCTGTGTTTGAGTTGTTTCACTTAAGGTAACGTATACACACACACTTATATATATGTGTGTGTGTGTATATATACACACACACTACAAACTCTAAATATGGGGTGTGTGTGTGTGTGTGTGTGTGTATTTACCACATTTTCTTTCTTTTATTTTAGATGATGTGATCTTATCTAAAACTTCAACTTCCATTTTAGATACAGCAGGTGCAGGTACAGGTTTGTTACATGGGTATATTGCACCCAGGTAGTGAGCATAGCATACCCAATAGGTAGTTTTTCAACCCACTTCTCTCTCTCTCCTCCCTCTAGTAGTCCACAATGTCTATTATTTCAATGTTTATGTTCGTGTGCGCTCAATGTTTAGCTCCCACTTATAAGTGAGAACACATACATATCATATTTTCTTTGTCCAGTCACACCTTGATGGACACTTAGGCTGATCCCAAATCTTAACAATTGTGAATAGTGCCAGAATTCAGTTCTTTGATGTTGTAGAACTAAAATCCCCATCCACTTGCTGGCTGTCAGCTGGGGGTTGATCTCAGCTCTTTGAGGCCTCTCTCACAGTGTGGAGGTTCATGTTCTAGGCTGATCAGAGCGCATCTCTCTGTCCTTCCTTCTCTGACCAATGAAGAAAATGTTGCATGCAAAGCATTCACGTGTTGTTTTGGTCAGGTCCACCAGGATAATCTTCCAATCTTAAAGCCAATGGATTTGAAACTTTAATCACATCTGCAAAATCCCTTCACAGCAGTAGGTAGAATAGTATTTGATTGAGAAACCAGGGGTCAGGAATCTTGGAGATCCATCTTAAAATTCTGCCTGTCTTTTTTTTAAATGGAAAATCTTTTAGAATATTTCAAAATTATTAGAGGTTTTAGAGGTGCCTAGTTTAGCAAAAATTGAGTTGATGTAGAAAGAACTTTCTGGAGAGGGCAATGGAGGCTAGAGGCATGGAGACATGGAAATCAATTTAGAGACTGCTGTGGTTATCACAGAGATAAAATGAGCATCTAAATTACAAATTCTAGGAGATAGAATTGATACAACTTTATGAGCAAATAGGTAAAGTAGGCAATTGAAACGGTTTTTAGCCCAAAATATTGAGTCAGCTTTGATGGTATCATAGCAGAAATGAGGTCTAGAAGTGGGATTGGCAAAGAGAAGTTTTTAATGTGTTGAGCTTGAGGTCTTATGTTAGGCCATTCTTGCATTGCATCAAGAAATACCTGAGGCTGGGTAATTTATAAGAAAAGAAGTTTACTTTGCTTATGGTTCTGCAGGTTGTAGAGGAAGCATAGTGCTGGCATCTGCTTCTGAGGAGGCCTCAGGAAGCTTTTACTTATGGTGGAAGATGAAGTACGAATGGGCACTTCACATAGAGAAAGCAGAAAAGATTAGATCTGGCTAGGTGCAGTGGCTTATGCCTGTAATCTCTCACTTTGGGAGGCCAAGGCAGACAGATTACTTGAGGTCAGGAGTTCAAGACCAGCCTGGGCAACATGATGAAACCCTTTCTCTACAAAAAATATTAAAAAGCAAGGCCTGGTGGTACCCACCTATAGTTCCAGCTACTCTAGAGGCTGAGGTGGGAGTATCACTTGAGCCTGGGAGTTTGAGGCTGCAGTGAGTCCTGCACTCCACTGCACTCCAGCCTGGGAGACAGAGCAAGACCCTGTCTATCTCAAATCAAAAACAAAAACAAAACAGATCTCATGAACTCACTTGCTATCATGGTGCTAAACCATTCAGGATAAGTTGGCCCCCATGATCCAGTCACTTCCTACTGGGCCCCACCACCAACACTGGGGATTACAATTCAATGTGAGATTTAGAGGGGACACACATCCAAATTCTACTAGGTGTGTAGTATAGATAGGAAGAGAAAAGTTTGGAACTCTGAGGAAACATAGGGGCTGATGATATATTTTTGGAAATCATCACAATGGATAAGATTTCCTCTATTTAATGAATAGGAGAATGGAATAGGACTGAGGATGGAGTGAAAAACAAATTCATTAATATCCAAGCAATGTCAAGTTAAGTCCATGTAATCATTTACTTATTGGGGCAGGAGAAGGGTACAGTCAAATTTACTGTTTTCATGCTCCCAAATCACTTCCTATCTCATTTCTCTATGCATCCTGCCCTCAGAGAAAAATTTTCTTCTACCATGATGTTGATTTAGATGCTTTTCTAAAACATTTTATTATCTTTCACATTTTCTAAATGATCATGCTCATACACTAGAGTTATGCCTTTCATGTTGTGGGTGGAGGGTGGGTTCTAAAGTCAATGTGTAATGGTGAAATATCCTATAGTCAAAACTACCATTGAGAACTCTGTATGAAGTCACCATACTGAAGAGTGACCTATGGTAATTGTGTAATTCCAGCATAGCTCTTCCTCCATTGTTGGAACGGGTCATTGGTTCTTCAGCTAAGCACCAGATGAAGTGGTTGGCTTGTATTCAGGGATCGCATTGTATTCCCAAAAATATACATCTTAAAACCCTAGAGTCACACTGAGCAGAGCCAGAAGCTCATTCTGTGGGCCACTTGGTTTTCAATTCCCACTTTGTTCTCACCCTTGAGTAGATAATCATTGAGTAGATTGCAACTGGAATGGTTTGAAATCAATATGCGTTTACCCATCTTCCTCTCTTAAATGCACCTCTGATGGGATTGCATTGTACCATCAGGAGATTAGAGAAAGATCGCAGGCTGAGCAACCTATCCCTCTAATACAGTTTGGGTGTTTCGTCTCCTCCAAATCTCATGTTGAAATGTGATCTCCAGTGTTGGAGGTGGGCCTAGTGAGAGGTGTTTGGGTCATGGGAGCAGATTGCTCAGGAATGGCGTGGTGCGCTCCCCATGGTGGAATTGAACGAGTTCTTGCTCTATCAGTTATTGTGAGATCTGATTGTTAAAAAAGGCTTGGTAACTCCTCCTCTTTCTCTTGCTTCCCCTCTCCCCATGTGATACGCCTGCTCTGTATTCACCTTCAACCATAAGTAAAAGCTTCCCGAGGCCTCACAAGAAGTCAAGCAGATGCTGTTACCATGCTGTGCAGCCTACAGAATGGTGAGCATCTTTTCTTTATCTATTACCCAGCCTCAAGTACTTCTTTATAGCAATGTAAAATGGACTCTGCATCTAATTCCCTAGAAATAACATTAAGTATATATTTTTAATATACCAGTAAATAAGACAATATGGTCTCATTTGAACAGGAGTCATGGGAAATCCCTAAAAGAGTTGAAATGTTTGACTGATGGATCGATCTTGGCCCAAAACATAAATAACAGAGTATGGGAGTGGGAGTTGGGTTGCAAGGCACCTTGAGCTTAGAGGTGGTGATTGGAGAGCAGGAGGAGGGTTGGCAAACATAAATGTAACAGTTGGGGTACAGCAAAAACCACATCTAGGCTAGCTGGCCAATTTCTGTCTCCCCAATTGCACCAACTGATACACCACAGAATCATCAGTCCGCATGTCCAGGACTCCAACTACAGGCATTTGAGACCCAGCAGCACATCCTCCATACTTTCTTAGCAAACTCTGCAGATGAGCTAGGGTTAAAAAAGATACTAAACTCACCAACCAAGCTAAAAAGTAATTAATTATCGTAGAATATTTAGGGAAAATTTATACAATGAAATATATATAGAACAACACTTTTTTTGACCTGAAAAGTGACAATTTAAAAATTGAAAATATCTTACATTGATGAGAAAATGGGGAAATAAGAACTTTCTTACACTATTGGTAGGAATAATGTTACTATAGACATTTTTTGCAGGTCGTTGAGCAGAATTTTTAAAAATGTTTAAAGGTACATACCCTTTTAACACAGCAATCCACTTCTTGACAAGAGTGAACTTTTAAAGGTATTTTAAACTAGTTATTTCATTTTCATTAAAGTGATACCTGCATGATAGGAGGAGAAAGAAATCAAACCATTTAGAAGCTTCTAAAATGGAAAGTTTAGAATCTCCTCACCTTGTTCCATTCCCCTTAAGGCACAAAATACTTTCTCCTGTTTCTATTTGACAGTGTTTTTGGTAGTAAATTGTACAACTTAATATACCCATATATTGATTTTTTGAATGAAAAATTTAGTATCTACATGAAAGATGAGAAATACACAGTTAGATTACCTTCCACTACCTCTCCCTGCCTCGAATGCCACATCACATTGAGAAATTAAAGTGATTAGAGTTAAGTTCCATGGATACAGCAGTGATTACAGACTCCCAGAGCTATCTGCATTTCAAATGTTTCCATGCAAACTAATTTTCAACCGATAGAAAGAGAAAGAGGAGAAAAGTAAAGCAGAATTTTCGAACAGGTAGATGTGCAATGGAGAGGCTCTACCACCCCCAGCCACTCCTCAGAGGGCAGCCCTTTCCTACTTCCTCCAAACTCCAGCATCCGCCTCAAACACAAGGCCATCCTTTCTGAGATGTTCCCCATAGCCTGGATGGTATGGTTATTTATGCAATCTTTTTAATTTTTCAGCTGGGGACTCTCCTTATGTCAGCCTATCCATTTACAGAATGTCTGAGGAGAAGGCAGGAAAGATTCTCCCTCCTCCATGATCTCTTTAGTAGTTACCACCAATGAACACCTGAAGGTGCTAACCTGCTTCCACTGCATCTATTTTACTGAAATCAAAGCCCAAAAACACCACTGATATTTCCTCCTTCCTCTGAGGTGGGTCCTGCCTAGTACTAAAACCTCCGTATTAGAGAAGGATGACTCAAGCCCTATGCTCGTCATTGTAATTAGATTTACAAATGAATGATTGCATTAGAGAGAGTATAAATCTTTTCAATTACCTTGATTTAATCTCATCTATTAACTTAATAGAAGTCTTGGTCAGAAAAATCCACCAGGAATACTATGTCATTTGCTCATTATAAAATTTCATCACAATAACAAGGAGGCTATGATACAATTGATGCATACAGCTCCCAAGCTCAGTATAGTAATACCGTCTTATTTGTTTCTTTCTATAGGTTAAAAAAGGAAGGAAGGAAGGAAGGGAGGGAGGGAGGGAGGATGGGGAAAAGAAACCCAATTCAATTCAGAGGATTTCTTAGCCATCATTAATATCAATCCATATAATTAAAGTTATGCCTGGCCTAATACGACTTTTCAATGAGTGTGGATTGCAATGTAATATCCGAAATGTTTATGTCTTTCACTATTCTGATTCTATGGCTTCTACTTGGCTATACCCTGGTGTGCCTGTTTATGAATATGGAGTTTGGTTTTTGGGCTGAAGAACATGTTGACTGGGTTGAGAATTTCCTTACTGAGAAAATACAGTCAGACCATGGCCCTTGGTCCAAACCTCTGGACCCTGGACTCAGAGGAGTATGCTGAACTTGATACAGCAGTGTTTAAGAGGTGAGAGTGATAGCCCTAAACACAGGGCCATGTTTATAATTTAGTGAAGCATTCTCTGAGGCCACTTTGCTTTCCTATGAGAAAACAGAAGAATTTTGGGGGAAGAGTAATCAGGGTACTCTTACACAGACAGCTTCAACCTGCTTCCTGTGTTGATAAAATCTAAATGCAAGAATCATATTCCAAAGTTGTAAACAACTTCGGTGGACTCCAAATTTTTTATCTCGTATTTAATTTCTTCTTTATGCTTAGATATTTCTTGAGTTATTTGTACCACGTGTAAGGCATGTGCATTATGGCTGCTAGGAAATTGAATAAGGCAGAAGGCCTATCTCAAAAGGGAGTGTGGAAGGCTTGGCTAGATGGCTCACGCCTGTAATCTAAGCACTTAGGGAGGCTGAGGCAGGTGGATCACTTGAGATCAGGAGATCAAGATCAGCCTGGCCAACATGGAGAAACTCTGTCTCTACTAGAAATACAAAAATTAGCTAGGTGTGGTGGTGTGCCTGTAATCCCAGTTACTTGGGAGGCTGAGGCAGGAGAATTGCTTGAACTTGGGAGGTGGAGGTTGCAGTGAGCCAAGACTGTGTCACTCCACTCCAGCCTGGGTGACAAAGCAAGACTCTGTCTCAAAAAAAAAAAAAGATAGGGAGTGTGGAGACAGAGCTGAACTACAAGGAAGGGAGCAATATTTCGTGTAATTTGATGGTTGGCAGAGATATGCAAAATAATGGCTGAATATAATTTAGCAAAACAAAATTTCCAGATTGGAACTGTAATAGGTAGGTGCAGCTTTAAAATGAAATATTAGCATTTAATTCTTAAGGGAGTGTTTTCCCAGATGTGGGGGCTGAATAGCAGATCCAATAGTGATGTTAATTTAAAAATCCATTCCAGTGTCTGAGTTACATGTAGCTAGTCCTGCTAAGTACTGCCAGTCTTTTGAATCAATAGTTAACTTCCATCTCCATCGGCAAGTAAGTGCTTCAAATGTCATAAACTAAGAGCTGGGTGATGAGGACTGAAAAGAAGGCTGTGATCCTCTGGCTGTACCCCTCCAATAAACGGCTTCCATTTCAAGGTCCTCACAGACAGATGAGATAAAGGCAATTTAATATGTCCTTGCTGGAAATCGTTTGACACAACCATCTCTGTGAAATTCCTGGAACCATAGTGTAATAGACTTAAATATTTTACTGCTGTCAGGTTGGAAGGCTCTTGGAACATTGAGTTTAAGCAAGAAAATTAAGTTTAAGCTTTTTAATCTCTTAGCTACTCCATGGGAATAGCCACCCTCCCCTTCCCTCCCCTCATTTTGCTTAGAAAAAGATCTCAAGTCCTTAGCAGACTTGATTAACAGCAGGCTCTGTTTCTACTCCCTTTGCTCTTTCTTCAGTGGCCACCATGGCCTTCTTTCATTTTCTGAACCTGCTAGAACACGCTTGCTTCTAAATCACTTGCTGTTCACTCTGCCCAGAAAGGTGTCTGCCTCAATACTCAGGTTGCTTGCTCTGGTACATCGCAGGCATGTCTGGTCAAAAGGCCTCAGTGGCCTTCACTAATCTAACTAACATTGTCTGTCCCCTCTGCCCACACCTCTCCTTACTCACCTCACCATCTCCCTCACCTCTGACACTTTCTAGGTCTGCGTCCTGCTTTATTTTTCCTTCTATCTCTTATAGTACCTGGGATTATAGTTACAATGTTTACAACCCCTGTCACCTCATTCAAATGTAAGGGTTGCAACTTTGTTTAGTTATACCTGGGACCAAGAACAGTGCTCAGTCCACGGCAGGGGATCCATATGTATTTTGCAGAAAAAAAAATTAAAGTAAAATAGTAAAATCAAAATTCAAGCTTTTCAGTGAAACTTAAAGTTTTGGATAACTTGAATTTACCCTAGCGAGCTTGCCCGCTTTTGCACTGCTCGAAGACCTTTTCTGAATAAATGGATTATTCAGTCCATTATGATGAGCCCCAGGGTGTGAACTATGAATTGGAGAAATCAGTAATGAAGTAAATACAATTCAGGTCCACCCTTCCTTATTCTCAATTCTGACCTCCACAAAGCTCTATCAACTTAAAGTTAAAACAAAATTTTTTTTTTGGTAACTTGTTGTCTTTTTTTCATGGAATACTGTCTTTACTTGAAAGAACAAATAGCAGAAAACTCTTGGATATTGGGCAGACATTTTCTTGAAAAAGAGAATGAAGTGAGCCTATTCCTTCAAAGAAAACAAATGACAGTGTTTATTGCTAATGAGAAAATTTAAGCTTTAGTCAGGTGAGGTGACTCACACCTGTAATCCCAGCTACTCCGGAAGCTGAGGCAGGAGGATCATTTGAGGCCAGGAGTTCAAGACCAGCCTGAGTAATGCAGTGAGATCCCATCTCTAAACAAATAAAATAAAAAAGTAACATAATAAAATAAAAATTTAAACTTTTAAATGAAAGTGAAAATTTTGGGTAACTTAGATTAATCATAGTGAACTTGTCAACTTTCCAATGCTTGAAGACTTTTCTAATCAGATCAGTGGTGATAATAATGAATGTGCTATCCTGATTTTGTATAACAAGATGTGTTAATATTCGAAAGATCACCATAACTCAGTGAACGAGTATTTACCAGATGATCAGTGAATCATGTTACAAAATGCATGAGTAAAAAATCTCATAAAAAGTACAAGACAGGTCAGTGGCTTTTAAAGTATCAGAGTAAAAGAAATTTCACTGACAAATTTTCAGATTCAACACTTTAGCTAACCTCTATGAAAAAATTACTTATCAAGTTGTGGTGCAGTAGCAAAGAAAAATATCCACACTTATGTGAAATGGCTATTAAAACACTTTGATTTTCCAGTTCCATATCTGTGTAAGGCTGATTTTTTTTTCATATACTTCAATCAAAACAACATATCACAGCAGATTGATTGCTGAAGCAGATATGGGAGTCCACATCTCTTCTATCAGGCTAAACATTGAGGAGATTTGCAAAAATGTAAAATAATGCCACTTTTCTCACTAGCACTTTTGTTTGGGAAAATACAGTTTTTAAAATAAGCATACAATACATTTTACCATTATATGTAATTAGTTAATAAATATTTCTAAATTTTACCAGTTTTAATTTCTAACATGATAAATAATAACTGATATATCCCACATAAACAAGAGCTCTCTAATGTCTTTATTAATTTTCAAGAATATAAATGGGTCTTGACATCAAAAGGTTTGAAAACCTCTGTTTTAAAGCACTTTATGAAATTAATCTCTATATTTAATGTAAATGAAATCAGAATGTTGATGGTACATTTTATGCAACTAAGCCAAATAATTCTGAAGTTTATTTGGGAAGGAAAATGTACATGAATAGCTGAAGAAATTCTGAAAAAGCAAATCAATGGAAAGAAACATCCCTACTCATAGTAAGGCATCATATAAAACTATGTCAATCAAAACGGTGTGGAATCAGTACAAAAGTAGATAAACAGATCAATAAAATAGATGAAAATGCAGAAATTGATCCTTCAAATGTAATTATGAAAGCTTATTAAAAGAGGCATTTCAAGTTGTTAGGGAAAAGGTTGTACAATAAATGACGCTGGAATGGATTTGGGAAAAAAACAATGTCATGTCTTGTTTTGGTCAAGGTTCTTAGTTTCAAACAATAAAATTCCTTCAAACTAGCTTAAGGTAAAAGGAATTTGTTAGAGGATACATTGAGTACACAGTCCTTGCACTGAATTCATGGAGAAAAAACATTCTATTCTTTATTTCAAGGAATGACCAGCAAACCCAAACCACAGAACTAAACAGCCCAAAAAAACTGATGCATGTACTACAAAAGGAAGCTGCAGAAATCACAAGTTTCTGCCACAGCAGTGGCTTCAGAACCACACCGCTTCTGCCATCTCAGGAGCTTCCAAAACAGGAATCCATCTGCCCAACTGAGAAGCAGCCACAATAGTTGATGATTTCAGACCTTGCTACTTCTGCCATGACCCAAGCCTGCAAAGCAAATACCCCATGCTCAAAATAACTCAGTTCAAATGAAAGTCTCTTGTGAGAACCTATGATTGGCAGAATGAGATTCGCATCCTCAAACCCTGGTTCTTCGGAAGTCTGGAAGGTCAGAAAGATCATTAAGACATTCTGCTTTTATGACATGATCCTTATCTCACACCATAGCAAAAATAAAGAACAAAGCCATTACACAAAAATATAGGCAAGTCTTTTTAAAATCATAGGAAGGATGAAGATTTTCAAAAACAAATTACAAACCCCAGAAGTCACTGTATAAAGAAGATTAATAGGCTTGACTCCTTAAAAACTGAAAACTTTTATATAACAAAAGATACGCAAACAAAATTTAAAAGTCTCATAGCTGGGAGAAAATTTTAGCAACATTTATAGTGAACAAAGGAGGGCTTAGAATTAATCAAAAGGCTCTTACAATTCAGCAAAAAAAAAGATACCCAACTCTGTGAAATCAGGGGAAATGAAATGAACAGGTAACAATATTAGGCTGTCCTTGCATTGCTGTAAATACCTGAGACTGGGTAATTAAAAAAGAAAAATGTTTAATTAGGTCACAGTTCTGCAGGTTTTATAGGAAGCATGGTGCTGACATCTGCTTGGCTTCTGGGGAGACCTCAGGGAGCTTTTACTCATGGCAGAAGGTGAAGCAGGAGCAGTCATGTCATGTGGCCAGAGCAAAAGTGAGAGAGAGAGAGTGGAAGGTGCCAGACACCTTAAACCAGACTTTGCATGAACTCACTCACCTCTAAGGTGATAAGCCATTCAGGAGGAACCCATCCCCATGACCCAGACATCTCCCACTAGTCCCCACCTCTAACACTGGGGATTATATGTCAACAAGAGACTTGGAAAGGAACAAATATCCAAACTATTTCAATGATAGTCACATAAAAACGACTTTTTATCCTATCTGTATAAAGAAATACTTGTTTTGCAATTGCACAGAAGTCTAGAGGAATAAAACTTCCTTAACAGAGGCTACTTCTGGGAAGGAAAGTGCAACTGAGGGGAGGAGGTTATCAAAAGGGTCCCCCTCCCCCATTTTTTTTTTTTTTTTTTTTGAGATGGAGTCTTGCTCTTGTTACCCAGGCTGGAGTGCAGTGGCATGATCTCGGCTCACTGCATTCAAACCTCCACCTTCTGCATTCAAGTGATTCTCCTGTCTCAGCCTCCCCGTAGCTGGAATTACAGGCACCCACCACCACACCTGGCTAATTTTTGTGTTTTTTGTAGAGACGGGGTTTAGTTATGTTGGCCAGCTGGTCTCAAACTTCTGACCTCAGGTGATCCACCTGCCTTGGCCTCCCAAAGTGCTGGGATTACAGGCGTGGACCCTTTTTTTGTACATCTTCCCTATTGTTTGAATTTTTACAAAAATATATTTGGATATTAGCTGTACAGTTACTATAAAATCTTGCTTTGCTGTCTTTATAATATTTAGCAATAAACATATATTTTTGCATTTCAGGGTATGATTTGGGGCCATTTCAGTGTAATAACAAGCATGGTGGGCTTTTTCAATTCTTAGGCATATTTTCTGAAATCAGAAGACTGTGTTTATACTTTGGATAATGACAAATTCTTGATATTTAATTCTGTGCAATTTTGACCATCTTACTCACATGATACGCATTTCTTGATTTTATAATTTTGAGAGCAGGTTTTACTCTGTCACCAGGCTGGAATGCAGTGGTACAGTCATACCTCACAGCAACCTCAAACTCCTGGGCTACAGTGATCCTCCCACCTCAGCCTCCTGAGTAGCTGGGACTATAGGTGCATGCCACCACCAAGGTTAATTTTTAAATTTTTTTGTAGAAGCAGGATCTCACTGTGTTGCCGAGGCTGGGTTCAAACTCTTGGCTCAAATGATCCTCTTTTCTTGGCTCCCAAAGTGCTGGGATTACAGGCATGAGCCACTGTGCCTGGCCTATTTTCTTTTCTATTTATAGTACTACTTACAGGGCCTTTAGCAGTGGAGTAGGCGTCACCAATTGCTATCTCCCTCACTTCTCCCCAAATAATGATGTTCAATTTTCACCTTCATACAAGCATAAATTTGTGACTAATTATAGAAACCATAAGGGAAAAAGAATATACAGAAGGAGAAGTGTCTAAAAAACCTGTCTTTCCTGAAATAATTCAGCAGTATTGATTTAGAGCAGTTGAATCATTACCACCCCTTCTGTAAATATCAGTCATGACAGAAATAGCTTCTGAGAACTAAGCCTCTTCCTGCTCAAAAGTGCCGTGACTATAGGGTACCCAAGAATCACTAAAGACTTGAAATTGCAACAAAAGGAATTTAGGTTAAATTTAATGACAAATGTCTCCCTGTGAAAATTATTAAATACTTGAAGAATTATAAAACTCTGATGAACACGTGTATTTTAAAAATGCACCTCTCTCGATCATCATTAATAATACTTTAGCCATTCCACAAACTTTTGAGTATCTACCACGTTCCAAGTTCTGTGCTTGTCACTGGGAAGTGTAAAGATGAATGAGACATGATCCTACACACAAGGAATTATCAAACCTGTGAGAGAAATGAAATGTACTCATTCATTCATTTGTTGGAAAAGTATTGTAAGTGCCAACCTTTGGGCATTAGGGATACAATGGTGACCAGCACTCAACTATGGAAGTGCAAGAAGGGAAGAAAATTCCGTGATGGGTTACAGTGGAGCAAGATTATTCTGTCTGTGATATGAAGCAAAGCTTTGTAGAAGGGGCATTTGAGCTCTGTCATATGTAGAGTTTTAATAGATAAAAATGTGGAAAGAGGAAATGTCAGGTTGAAAGAACAGTATGAGGAAAAGGAAGAGAAATGTGGTAGTTGAGTTTGTATTGGTATGTACCTGAGACATGACTGAAACTCAATATGTAATAAATACGGTAGGATGCTAGAGGCTATCACAAACACCCCCCACATCTCCATAGCTCACATCACAGTCAAATTTAGAATTCAGACTGTGGCCTTCCTCATGGAGACTCATTACTCTCTTGGGTCTGTCATCCTTAAATTCTCCCTGTATACAGCAGACAAAGAGACAGAGAATGAAAGAGCAAGAAAGAGACATCATGACATAGAGGCATCTAAACAGAGTAAGGACTAGAACTTGCCATGTATAATTTCTGCCCACATTCTATTGGCCAGAACTAAGTCACATGGATATAGTCCACGTAAACACAAAGGAGACTAGGCTATGCAGTCTTCAGAGTGCCCAAGAAGTAACTGAGCCTAATCAAGTGATTCGTTGATCACTTCGCATTAATCTCTGCCACAGAGACAATTTATCTACAAAGGCCAATTTATTTAAGAGGACTATTGTTTAGTGTTTAAGTACTTCATATGTAGTTACTGATACATGAAACATGAACACCATTATGCACAATGCAAACAACATTTTTTAATTGTTTTTTTAAGAGACAGGATCTTGATATGTTGCCCAGGCAGGAGTGCAGTGGCTATTCACAGACACAATCATAGCACAGTATAGCCTCAAATTCCTGACTTCAAGAGATCTTCCCACCTTAGCTTCCCAAGTAGCTGGATGAAAGCAAATATTGAATAACTGTATTACAAGATACACTCAACTCTGAAAATGCAATAAGTAATATACTGAAGGCACTTACAGTTTAGACAGGGATGAGGACTCACACAGAATGAGAGAATTACAGTACAATATGCATATGGTAAATGACAATATACAAAGCAACACTTTATATGGTTTTAATTTATGATTCATATAATGCTATTCTGTAAAAGAAGCAAAATATATTGTTATTTAGATTTCTTTACATAGTTTTAAGGTAGGCTTATGGTATTCTCCAAGCATAGACAAAATGTACTGACTTTTAAAAAATTAGACAAGTGGCCAAGGTGGACAGATCACAAGGTCAGGAGTTCAACACCAGTCTGGCCAATATGGTGAAACCTCATCTCTACTAAAAATACAAAAATTAGCTGGGTGTGGTGGCACACACTCGTAGTTCCAGCTACTTGGGAGGCTGAGGCAGAAGAATCGCTTGAACCTGGGAGGTGGAGGTTGCATTGAGCCAAGATCACGCCACTGCACTCCAGCCTGGGAGACAGAGCAAAACTCCGTCATGGGAAAAAAAAAAAAAAAAAAAAAAAAAAGGTAAGTGCAAAAGAAAAGTGAAGACCTTGATAAATAGACAGTATTATTTATTCCCTAAATAAACAGACAGTATTTATAATTTACTTTCTAAGGAAAGATGCAATTCATAGAGCTGTCATGGTGATTTAGGCAGTAAATCTAAAAGAAGTTACTTGATCTCCTGACAAGTTAAAAAAAAAAAAGATTTTGACATTTCATTTGGATCATTTACATTTCTCACATAGAGAAAGTTTATCATAATCATTAAATATTGGCATTAGATGCAAATCATTTCAAGTCATAGCCCAGCTGTTTGTTGGCTTGGGGCAAGTTCCTTAACCTCCTTTAACCTCAGTTTCCCTTATTTGTGAAAAATAGGGATAATAACAACAATAATACTAATGCTTCCTTGGGATCTCCTGAGGATCACATGAGTTAAAGCACCATTGTACTTTGTCCACCATGAGGCACATGAGAAATATTTTATTAATGAAAGATTATGATATTGTTAAAAATCAATGTTTTTGGAGATTAACAACACAATATGTTGCACAAAAAATGCAATTAAAAGTAAAAATGAATACAATGTAATTCCAACTTTGATTGACGGACACAGATGGATAGAAAGGAAATGCACCAAAATATTAGCAATGATGTTTTTAGGTGGTACAATTATGAATGTTTTTATATTCCTGGTCATACAATTCTGAATCTTCAGATGTTTATGGGTAAAACATTTGTTTCTTTTATTTGCATCATATTATTTCTAAAATCCCTTACATCTCTTAAACTATGTGTGCACCCATAATTGCTTTATTAACATGATGTGATTCCTTCTGTTATTTTCTCCTAAAGACAAGACCTCCCCAAGGAAACTCTTGGTTTTGCTCTTGCCTTAGAATAATTGGCCAGCAACATTAAAAATTCATCTGCTGAGAAGCAAATAGGTTTTTTGTTTGTGTTTTCAAATTTTTTGTCTTTCTTAGTCAATAGTAAAAAGCTAAAATACCCTTTCAAATCCTCATTTTCCCCCTTTTTTCTCTAACATTTCCTGGATCTTAAATGAATACATGTTGGAATAGTTCCAAATAATTTCTAACATAAAATTTTACTGACATTTGAACATGGCAATTGGAGATACCGAACTCCAGAACCCCAAGCCATTGCAGACGTTCTTTAAAGCTGAAGCTAAGGTACACAGAATGCTACAGTCCTTTGGCTTTATACATTTGGTATAAATTGCAATCTTGAGAAAACGTGTTCATTTTTGTTTTCATGTAAGATAGCTCTCTCTTTTGCATGAACATTTCTTTAAAAAAATTTAATGCAGACAGATAAAAGTGTCTGCATTTATCATGTACAACATGATGTCTTGAAGTATATATACATTGTAGAATGACTATATACAGCTAATTAATATATGCGTTATCTCACATAGTTATCATTTTTGGGGTGAGAGCACTTAACATTCACTCTCAGCATTTGTCAAGAATACAAGATATTGTTATTAACTATAATCATCATGTTTACATGATGTACCTTCTTCCTAACTGAAATTCTGTATCCTTTGACCTAAATCCCCACCACCACTCCATCCCCTTGTAACTACCACACTGCCCTCTAATTATATGAGATAAACTTTTTTAGATTCTACATGTGTGAGATCATGTTATTTGTCTTTCTGTACCTGGCTTATTTCACTTAACACAATACCCTCTAGGTGTATTCATGTTGTTACAAATGCAGGATTTTCATCTTCCTTTTTGAGACAGGATTTCCCTCTGTTTCCCAGGCTGGGGTGCAGTGTATGATCACAGCTTACTGCAGCTTCGACCTCCTAGGCTCAAGCAATTCTCCTGCCTCAGCCTCCCAACAGCTGGAAGTACACACACACACCACCACGCCAGCCTACTTTTTTGTGCTTTTGTGTAGAGACAGGGTTTCACTATGTTGCCCAGGCTGGTCTTTCATTGGGTGATGTTATGCTCATATATATATATATATACATACATACATACATATGTATGTATAAAATATTTTTTGAGGGGCACTCTCACTCTGTTCCCCAGGCTGGAGTGCAGTGGTGGGATCTCGGTTCACTGTAGCCTCTGCCTCCCAGTTTTAAGCAATTCTCCTGCCTCAGCCTCCTCAGTAGCTGGAATTATAGGCACATGCCACCATGCCTGTTTAATTTTTTTGTACTTTTACTAGAGACAAAATTTCACCATGTTGGCTGGGCTCAAGCAACCTGTCTCACCTGGGCCTCCCAAAGTGCTAGGATTACAGGAGTGAGACACTGTGCCTGCCTGCCTTTTTTTTTTTTTTTTTTTTTTTTTATGGCTAAACAGTGTGCATGAACATTTCTTGAATCTTGTTTACAAAACTAAAAGTTAATCTTTGTGTAAACAAAATTTTCTCTTAGTATGTATTAAGTTTGAATATAGAAAAATTGTGCTTGACATTTATTCTTAAATTGTGTGCTCCAGGTTATGCTGAGCCAATTTATAATCAGATAGAATTGAGAGAAGCAACCTATGTATGTTACTTTACAGTTAGTTGCCTGTAGGTGGCCTGAATAGTAAATGTAGAAAAGCTTTGCTTTGGTGAATGAAAGAGCCACTGTCCAAAATTATGGATGAATTCTCTCCTGCAATTAAAAAAAAAAAAAAAAAAGATGGAGGAGCCAAGGAAATTTTCCACCTGTCTGGCC
The DNA here is from genome assembly GCF_048565385.1 of Saimiri boliviensis. Taxonomy (NCBI): domain Eukaryota; kingdom Metazoa; phylum Chordata; class Mammalia; order Primates; family Cebidae; genus Saimiri; species Saimiri boliviensis. The sequence continues at coordinate 88,210,708 of NC_133461.1, forward strand.
CTGGACAGTGACTTCAGCTTCTGGACTATTTCACCTGCAATCTTATCCTGGAACTGGCATTTTCTCTGTTTTGTTATTTTTGTTTCATGATGGTAATTTATTTTTCTTTTAGACAAACTAGAAGAAAAAATACCTTGTCTGACTTTTTGTGGCTGTTTTGACTGCTCAGTTGGATTTTTAACATGCTTTTAGTCATCTTCCTACTGATTATCGTTATTTGTGGCAACCTCATGGAAAAGGCTAAGGTACAAAATATAATTTTAAAGCATTTACTTGAGCCAAGATGAGGACAACTGCCTGGAAGACTCAGACCCAAGTAACTTTGGATATAAGCTCCATTCAACCTTCATTACAAGCAGGTTTTTAAAGGCAGCAAGGCAAACAAGTTGTCAGGAATTCCCATTGGTTTACGGAAATGACAATGGTTAGTAATTGGCTATATATGTTTGAGCTATAGGATATTAGTTATGGTGTCCAGTGTATGGCATTGTTAAATTAATTTATAGCTACTTGTGGCGACAGTCAGTCTAGAGCAAGCAGATTCAAGAGATGATTACTTAGCTCCAGGAGAGAAGTAGAACATGACTGCTGCCTCATTCCTTTGCCTCTCTGGGCCTGATAGTTTACAGGAGGCTTGCATTCCTCATATAGTGTTTCTTTTCTTTCTCATTTGCTTATCCTATTTCCTTTTCTTCTTTCACATTAAATGGGAAGAAGAAAGTACAAATTTCAGTTCAGCAGGTATGTGCAGTCTTAATGTCAACTAGGACCCTGTTTTCCCAGATTATCCATGCAAACATTCTTCATGGTCTCCAAGGCAGATTCCCTGTTCTGGTCGCAGATGAATCCCTCAAATAAATGGGATGAAACCAATCTTTGCAACTCTTTCTCATGTCACTTTATACCTTGACTTGACTACTATTTCCAAACATAACCAGTTTCTCTTGATAGTACAGAAGGTGACACCATCAGAGCAGGAAAGAGAAATAAGAGCTGCAAAGGCTGTGTTGTGAAAATATTAGACTCATTCTTTCTCCAAACACCTGAAAAGACTGGGTATTCTGCCACTTCTTATAATACATTGTCACATCACATCAAAGAACCCCAGCCCAGGATGGGACATTGAGGTGTCTGACAGGACTTCCTGTCTGATGTATGAGTACCCTCTGCAGACATCACCAGTAAATGAGCTGGCCTCTTCCTTTGCCCATCCAGAGACAAAGAGTTGTACCTCTTGAAAAAGCTCTACTTTCATGCAGTTCAAACTTTAAAAATCTGCTCCTCTAGTGTAATCTAAATGTTCTTCCTCATAACTTGCATTCACTGGTCCAAGTCTGCCCTCTGGAGCATCTCAGAATAAGTCTCCTTCCTCTCCCATCTCACAAATTCTTCCTAAATTTTTCAGATGAATTAAATAGAAGCTTCTATCATCTGTTAACTCCACATCCAGTCCTTTGAAATACAGCTTGGAAAATAGGAATTTTTCCTATTGAACCTTTAGATCACAATTGATTGCAATAAAGAAAGCAACAAATCCCTTCTTTACTTTACAGCTCTTCATTTTGACTCCAGATCTAAGCAAAAGTGCATTTTCTTTTAAGAACTGTGGGGGATCTCAGTGATCATCTAAGTCAACTCTCTCACTTTTTAGGTAAGTAACTTAAGGCCCAGCAGTCTTGATTGAGATCAGCGTCACAGAACGCTGGTTATTTGAATTCTGGGAGTGATGCTGAAGTGGAGTAGTATTGTCTTGCTTGCTCTCAGAAGATAAGAGCTGTGCTTTGACAATTGCAAATAGTTTTCGAACAAAATTTTCTTATGGCACAATTTTCTGAAACTGTTTTAAATGTGTTAACTTCTAGTAACATACATTAGAATCTAATCTTAAGTATTAATTTATTTGAGAATATCTCAAAACTTGTATCCCCCAAAAGTTTAAAAAATATCTTCAAAATAAAATAAAAACTAACCATCTCAAAATGTATCCTTTATTTTCCCCAGAATCAAATCTCTAGGGACAAGAAGAGGGCATATCAGTGCACAAGTATACACAATGCACGCACACACACACACACACACACACACACACACACACACAAAGTGACCCTATTTCTCCATTTTTCCTAGAGCTGACTTTCATACAAACTCATGATTACCATTGCTAATAGGTAGATCTAGTCAAGACACTTAGCCAGGGAGCCAACATTTGCCTTCACCTAACAAACAGGATGTAAAAACAACAGATAAATTATTTTTGACATAGACATAAATAGCTTTTTACGATGAGAATCATGAGGTCACTGTGACTTCTACACTTAAAACAATTAGACTTTCTTGTACTGTTGCACTTGAGAATTTAAAATAATAATGAAAAGGAACAAGAGAGCAGCATGTTGGCACTGCTCCTCACACACTTGATAGGTAAGAGCAGTGACAAAATAGCAACAAAATTTATGAGAAAAGAGTTGTGGCTGTAAATAGGGATATGCTTTGCTCCCAAATTGCATATAATCCCCTTCCCTTTGAAAAACACATAGAAGAGGCCAGGCACGGTGGTTCAGGCCTATAATCCCAGCACTTTGTGGGGGCCGAGGCAGGCAGATCACCTGAGGTCAGGAGTTTTAGGCAGCCTGGCCAACATGGTGAAATTTTGTCTCTAGTAAAAGTACAAAAAAATTAAACAGGCATGGTGGCATGTGCCTATAATTCCAGCTACTGGGGAGGCTGAGGCAGGAGAATTGCTTAAAACTGGGAGGCAGAGGCTACAGTGAGCTGAGATCCCACCACTGCACTCCAGCCTGGGGGACAGAGTGAGAGTGCCCTTCAAAAAATATTTTATACAAATATATATGAACATAAAAATGAAAATTCCATCATCCAATGAAAATCACTAGCCACATTTTGGTAGACTTGTCCAGTATTTTCCCCCTACATACATGTAAATATACTATATAATGTTAAAATATTGGGGTGAAAATACTTTTTATTTAACATTGCATTGTATCGCCAGGTTGTTAACTTGTCTTCAGCATCATGGCTCTGCATTCTTTGACATGTAGTTGCTCCCTGATTTATATAACACATTCTCTGTTAGTGAAATTCATTGTATTTTTTTTTTTTTTTGCAGTTCTTCTTTTCTTGCTATGACAAAGGTCATCTTTTCCAGTCCTCATTTCCTCCAAGCTGGAAACAAACAACACAGACACCCAAATCAGACCTGAGATTCTATATGTGAAAGTGCTTCTTGAAACGAATTATGTAATAGTATTGTAAAAAAGAAGAAATAGAGATAAAATAAGCCAAGTGATATGTGTCACTCAGTGTTCCCACAAAAAGCTAACTCCAAAAATTACATGATCACAATAGCAGAATGATGAAGGAGCAACATGACAAAAGGTAAGAGAGAAGGGATGAAGACGTAATACTCAAACAGCTTTGAAGATGGAGAGGCAGCTGGCGAATGACACGAAGGACATCTGGAGAATGACCCAGTTTCCCATGGGGTAAAAGAAACAATGTGGTTTGACATCTTCAGCAAACATTCCAAATGCAAGGAAGAGGGATGATGGGCTTGTGCTGGTGATAACAGCAAATTATTAAAGTGTGCATAAGAACTTTCGCCATAAAGCAAAAATTGTTTTTGACAATGCTACCAGGATAACAAGTTTCTACGTGCCGTCATCTTGGCAAAGAAAATAGAGTGTATTTGGAGATCAGCTGCCCCATGGATTTGTGGTCACCGAAACAAAAGCAAACAGCTAACATGGCTATCTGTTGAGGTCAGTATTTGAGGGAATATCCAATGTGTGTTTTATTTAGTACTGTGTAGTACAGAAAAGGTCACACACTTACATGTCAGAAGTAGATGTATATGTTCTTTTGTTTTTTTTCCCTCTTTTTTTCTTTGTTTTATTCTTTTTTAATTTTGTGTTTTTTTGTTTGTTTGAATTTTGTTTTCTTGATGCATATGTTCCTTCAACAAAAACTTATTCAACACTTCCATGTGCAGGGCTCTGGGCTAGACTTTGAGGATCTAAGGCTGAATCCTACACAGTCCTCCCTCTGGGAGAGTGATGAGACCTCTGAGCTCTTCTAGCAACTCTTCAGTCTCCCTTCAAGGTATGTGCTTCAATTTGGGGTTGCAAATTTTAGTTGTGTTTATTTGTGATGATTTGCATAACGTTTGGTTGTCCCACTAGACTATAAGTGCCATGAGGGTAGATATCTTGTCTGTTTTGCTCCCCACTGCTTTCCTTGCAGAGTGCTTAGCATACACTAAATGTCCAATGAATATTTGTTGACTAAAATAATACTTTATGTGAAGGTTAGTGATAAGTGTTATAAGCGGGATCTAGATCAAGAACTGATAAATTCTTAGGACAGAAATATTAATCCAGACGAAAGCTTTTTGTCTGAAATTATCTTTTATGGAAGAGACAGCCTTGAAAATTAGAAGAGCAGATTAAGCAATTATTGTACTCATGTAGGAGGGAAGTAATGGGACATAAACAACTAGAATAGAAACAATATGAAGGAGGAGGAGTACAGATATAAAATTGGCAGACAGTGGCCACCAATGGGCTATGAAGGTCAAGGAGAAGCAAAGTCTAAGAATGTGCCAGGAGACTGGGAATGATGGAGATTATAGAAGAAAGCAAAGGGCAGCTGCTTTAGGTGCATGAAGGGCAAAGGATCTCAGTTTAGAATGTGTTAAGATCACCTGTTGGAGATGTCAGGCACGATGCGAGCATGGGGATCTGCAGGTTTATGAGACCAATTCAGAGATACAGATTTTTGAAAAGTCTATGTAGAGTTTTTCCTTGCAGTTAGAAAGGTGGATGAAGTTGTCCAGGGACATTATATTTAGAGAAAAGCAGAGGACCGAGGACAGGTGCTTGAGAAATGATGAGATTTGGCAGGACTAGTTTTTAAAAGTTCAGGAAGACAAGGAAAAAATGGTATTTCTTTTTTTAGTGCACAAAACCCTATTACAGAAGAAATCATCCTATCTCCAATGCTGGGAAGTTCCCTATGTACCTTGAGAAGGTCTTCCAGGTTTCACAGGTGTGGATAACAGCTCCTTGGATAAAGGCAGCAGCTACACACTCTGACAGCAAAATGGCTGGAGAAGTAAAGGGTTCAGGATTTAGGAGATGGTTACTGGGACTTCAGCCCATGAACACCCCAAAATGACAAAGACAGCTCTTAGTTAGCACTCCTGTCTCTAAATTGTGCTGATTTATAAACAGCTGTGAGCTCTTTGATTCTCCGTTCAGTCTGACTGGCTTACTGCGGGGAATCCTTTAACACCAACGAAGCCATAAAGCTTGAGCTTTGTGTTTCACTGTTGCTGGAATATTTTGTCTCCAGTCTCCTAAACATCAGTCTGGGAGACTGGAACATCTCACAATTTCTTCTTGTAATCTGAAGCTAAACCCACCCGGGTCTACCATTCTGCCTGGTGAGGGTTCCACTTGCTTATGCATCAAGATGTTATGCTAAACTAGCTAAAATCACTAAAAAATATGGGATGACTTTGAAAGGTGAAGAAAAGAGGGTAAAAATACAGTAATTTTTTGCTAAGTCTCCATTATGCTAATAATAGGTAAGCACCCCCAATGACTAAGAGCTAATACCTTAGACCAAGTCCTTGAATAAAATAGACAAAGCTGAAATGAATGAAACAGTGACATAAGCATCATGCAGCACATTTTCAGGCTTATGGCAATACATGCATATTAATGCAAATATGTGCATTGAGTTTTAAATGCCAAGGACTGTGATAGCCAATGAGGATGAGATAAGTAAAATAATGCTCAAAAGCTCGAGGAAAAGAACTTACATGAATTCCTTACTTAAATGCCATAACTTAAGATACTTCAGGTGTGGAGTATTCATTATGTAAGCTTATGCTTTGCTAGGCAATGGCCTTGTAGTCTACAGGACATGCTAGACAGCTCCTTTGGTTGACTGAATTGGTCACATTTGTAAAGTGTACAGCCTATGTAAGGAACCACTGGGGCTGCCTTGCTCAGAAAGAGGCAGTGAGCAAGGCAGGTACTCAAAGAATCACAGCCAGCCATCTACAGCCTCAAGAGGTATGTGCCAGCCCCAGGAAGTTGACTAATAAAGAAATTGAATTCACTGAGAAAGGTCATTTATTATTACATAGTACAGATGCTCCTTGACTTGTAATTGGGTTACATCCTAAACAAACCCATTGTAAATGGAAAATGCTGTACAATGCATTTAATACGCTTAAGCTACTGAACATGATGGCCTGGCTTAGCTTACCCTTAAAATGTACTCAGAACATTAGCCTACAGTTGGGCAAAACCATCTAATACAAAGTCTATTTTATAACAAAGTGTTGAATATCTCGTGTGATTTATTGAATCCTGTACTAAAAATGAAAGACAATGGTTGTATGAATACTAGAGGTATGGCTGCTTGTGAATACGCATTGCTTGCAAATCATCATAAAGTCAAAATGTAAACAAACCATTGTAATTCAAGGAACATCTGTATATATGATATATATATAAAACATATTCTGTCATATATAAATATATGTATGTATATAACATATGCAAAAATGTATGCATATTCATATGCATATATATTCATATGCAACATAACTATATGAATATGAATATATAAGGATATGAATTATATAATAAAATGTAATAATAAAGAAATTTAGTTAAGCAACATACAATGAAGTTAACTATAAGGTTAGAAAGAAACAGAAAAACATGTTTTTGATGTTTTATACTTGTCTAATTTCTGTTGGGACTATGGCCAATACATTTCATAATTCTTTCCCAGAGAAAGAATTGTTTCTACATAGACTTTACTTATTAATAACAATCTTATGTGTGGCATTACTGGCCTACCTGTATGGTTTTCTTTTTCTTTTCTTTCTTTGTTTTTTATATACAAAAATCTCCATTCTAAGAAGCCAAGTTAGGAAATGCTATAGGATTGGTTATGACTACCAAGAGTAAAAATTCATTGAAATTTTTTAAAAATGAAAAATGTTAAACATCACAAATAATGAGAAAATAATACAATAAACCCCCATGTATGCACCCAGCATCAGCAACTGTCAAGGTTTTGACAGTCATATTTTATCTATTCTTTCTCCCTTTTTGCTGAGATATGAAAGTGAAATTCTCAGGTACAAAAAGAACATAAATGATTTAAAAGTCTAGCTATGTTTCTCTAGTGTACAATTTTTTTTTTACAGTACATTTTTCTTTCCATTTCCACAGCCATTACCCAAATTCTACTGGTGGCCATTGAAATGCCTCTTATGATGGTCTCAACTAGAAAAATATCTTTTATTTTTCTACCTGCCTCCAAACAAAAAAGAAATTGGTAACTCATGTCATAGTTCACAAATCTCTAGGGATTCTACACATCTGCTTCAGCCAGTCTGTGAACTTTCAGAAAACATGCAAATATTTTACATTTGTTTATTATGTAAGGGGTTTCAAAGCTTCTATCAGCATTTTCATCGGGGCCTATTACCTACCAAAGGTTAAGAATCTCTAGCTCTATTATATCTTGAAAGTATTTCAAATACATTTTCTCACTTCCATTCCATTAGTTAATTCTTTTTGTTTGTTTGTTTGTTTTTTTGAGACAGGGTCTCACTCTGTCACCCAGGCTGGAGTACAGTGGAGCAAGCATAGCTCACTGCAATCTCAAAACCTCTGGGTTCAAGTGATCCTCCTGCCTCAGCCTCCTGAATAGCTGGTACCATAGGCATGCACCACCATGCCCAGTTAATGTTTTGTATTTTTTTCAGAAACAAGATCTCACTCTGTTCCCCAGAAAGGTCTCAAACTCCTGGCCTCAAGCGATCCTCTCACCTCAGCCTCTCAAACTGTTGGAATTACAGCCATGAGCCACCCCACCTAGTCCTTAGCCAATTTTTTAATGTATAAATCAGGTCCTTGTCACCACTTCCAGGATGCCTTCCCTGATCATGTCACCTATAACTGATTTTCCCCATATTTTCCTGCAAAAGCTAGGTCACTTTCCTGTTTATTACATTCTGTTTAGATTTCAATCACTGGACGGATATTTATAATGTCCTACTATTTGCTAGGCACTATCCTTTACTTTAGGTGTGCTTAGTCTCCTAATGCACTGTTAGAAGAGGACAAACAACATCACAGTATCCAATATATCTTCTGTGTCCAAGGACATATTGTAGTTGTAGCTCCAGTGAATGGAAGCAAGGAACAGCAGTGGCATTTCTGTAGCGGGCGTTCAGCTCAAGAAGAATAAGTAAAACCGGACTCGTGGTGTTTTTTTGTTTGTTCGTTTTCTTTTTGAATGGGAGGCTTTTACAGAAAACGTCAATCTGATTATCCTGGGCATAATGATAAAGTGAAGCTCAAGCAAAGGTTTCCCCCACTTCACCCCACCCAATATACTGTGGCACTGAAAAACCACTTCAGAATCAGAAATATGCTGATCTCCATCAGCCATCTTAGTAGCACCTGAAATAGACCAGCGTCTATGTGAGACTTGTAGTTGGGTTTCCACAAATAACCTAGACTGGAAAAACAGCTCGACCTGAACTCTGCCCCTTACGCTGGGGATCAGGAGTAAGAACCTCTATACAAAAAGCAGCAGAGCGGTTACTAAACGTGCTTATTTTTCGTGACTGGGAACGCGCATTTTTAAAGTGAATGGGTCCCTGATGATAACGGAGTTGTTTAATAGGGGGTTAAAGATATTATGTTAGGGACCCGGCAGAACGTAGTTAATGCTATTGTCACAGAAGCATTGGGGGAAGGGGAGGTTTGTGTCCAGTTTTAGGCAAAAACTTCTCAGTTCCGCCCCACCTTCTGATGGATGCTTTTTTGATGAGGCTTGTTTTGCAAAACTCAACAGTTAAGGCATGCTGTGTCGTGGAATGATTTGAAGCATTGAAGCCGTGGCACACTACTTAATCGCCCATCTCCAGTTATCCCAATGGACCGACCCCAAGGGGGCATTTCCGCTGAAGTCCGGGGCTGTAAAGCGAGAAGAGCTGCGCTAAAGCTACACGTCGCCGTCACACCAGGTACTGCGCTGCTGCGCTTCGGGCAGACCAGGTGCGCCCCCAGGGGCGTCCTCTCTTACGCAGGACGGGCCACGCTGGAAGAGACCGGCGACAAGGGCGAGGCGGGAGGCAGGAAGGTCACCCTGGTCCCCGGCCGGGCGAGTGCGGCCCAGCCTCTTTTCTTGGGCACGTTCGGGCGGGGCGATCGCAGGGAACTGGGCGGGGAAGCGACAGTCCCTGGCTCCGCCGAGCGCCAGCCCGCACTTCCTTCTCGGAGGCGCCGCAGGCCTGGGTTCCGGGACATCTGAGCCCGAGCACCGCCTCCCCAAAGGTGAGGACGGTCCGGGGAGGCGGGGACGCCGACGGGGGCGGGGGCCGCGGGCGGTCTCCGGGCTGCTGTCGCGGGGCCAGCCCGAAGCCCTGGATCCCTTGGAGCTGCGCACCGCGTGGGGCGCCGGAGTAGGGCAGGCCAAGCTGGCCTGCGGCCGCAGTGGAAAAAAAGGCTCGCAAAGCGCCCCAGAGCTGGCCCAAGCGCCGGAGACCCGGGGGTGCATCGCCGAAACTTCTCTTTGGAAGCCCCGACAAGCGCCCGGGCTCGCGCGCGCGCTCCCCCACGGCCACGCGCGCACCCTGCCGCCCGCTCTCCTGCGCGCTCTCCGACTATTTTTTCCTCTTCCTTTCATCCTTACACTCTAAAATAGGTCAGGGGGTGGAATTTACACCTGGTGCAGCCCTAGGCTCTGAAGCAGAAGCAGCTTTTGCCCCTGGCTGCGGGACAGCGCTGTGACTACTCGCAACGGGAGAGCTGCTGCTCGTCCCCACACTGCAGAAAGCGCCGGCGACTCGGGCGCTGACAATGGTCTGCAGAGGGGAGGGGAGAGAAGCCTCTGTTCATCCCTAGATCCGCCGCCTCGGCGCCCGCCCCAAGGGTGGAGGGGGCGCGACAGGTCGTCTTGCGCGTGTCCCGGAGCCCGCGCCTGGGTCTGCACGCCTGGGTGAGTTCCTGCTGGTCCCCTGCCTTTACAGTTGCCCAGGGTGACCTGTTTACCTTGCAAACTTAGATACGATCAAAACAGGCGAGACTGCCATGCAATAAGGGATTGCGGGATGTGCCTTGGGGTGTGAGATTGGATATATCACAATTCAGAGATAAAGGGCATGTCTAGTGCCTTAAAGGTTAAAATGGATTCGTATTTTTTCATGGAGTGCACGTGTATCTTTCCCTGGGGGAATTGATTTTTAATTAGTAAGAGTGAGAGAACTAAGATAACTTGAAGCCAGAAAGTTTTTAAAGCTTACGATGAAAATACCGTTTAAGAAGGAATGCCAAATTAGGAAGAGAAGGATTTGTATGATATTACTTGCTATGTGTGGGTGTGTGGGGTTTTTCGTTTTGTTTTGCTTTGAGACGGAGTCTGTCTCTGTCGTCCAAGCTGGAGTGCAATGGCATGATCTCGGCTCACTGCAACCTCCACCCACCAGGTTCAAGCAATTCTCCTTGCCTCAGCCTCCTGAGTAGCTGGGATTACCGGCACCGGCCACCACTCCGGCTAATTTTTGTATCTTTAAAAGAAACGAGCTTCACCACGTTGGTCGGGTTGGTCTTGAACTCCTGACCCCGTGATCTGCCCACAGCCTCCCAAAGTGCTGGGATTACAGGGGTGAACCACTGCGCTGGGCCAGGTCTTTTTATATTACGTGGGTTCTTTGTGATAAATAATGTGAGCCCACAATGCTCTATGTAGAAAGAAGATAAGGCTGTAAACGTCTACTTGCGGAGCTTTGTGTTAGGTGCTAGGTATGAATTTAAATGCACATTGAAAATCTACAACTTTTTGAGGTTACTAAAAGTACTAATATTCACGTGACATCAGCAAATGGAAGCCTTTATCTTTTTATTTATGTTTGAGATGGAGTCTCAAGTATCTATTGCCCAGGCTGGAGTACAGTGGTGCGATTTTGGCGCACTGCAACCCGTCTCCTGATTTCAAGCAATTGTCCTGCCTCAGCCTCCCCAGTAGCTGGGATTACCACCATGCCCAGCCAATTTTGTTTTTTATTATTATTTTTAGTAGAGACGGGTTATACCTTGTTGGCCAGGCTGGTCTCAAACTCCTGACCTCAAACGATCTGCCTATCTCGGAAACCTTTATCTTTTAGCTAGTGAATAGTTAACTTGTTTGAAGTTTGCGGAAGGGAGAATTGAAGGGTTCTCTGTCCTTGATGGCTGACTGAGAATGCAGGGTAAATAATTGTCCAGTATTGGTAAGTGGTGTCTTAGTGTTGCTCATAGCTGGAAGATCACTTAGGAGAATGGAAGTGGCTCTCAGATGGTCATAACTTTATTTAAAGGAGACCTTTAAAAGTTGAGACCCATCTTGTCACTGAGGAAATTGTGCCAAAGAACTGCTGCTTTATTAATGCATTTGATCAGATTTGAAAAGGGAGCTCTCTGTACACTTTTTTCCTAACTCACAAGAAATTTTGTTTCTAGAAAGATTCAATTACCATAATGATGTCTTTGGAAATGTGCCTTTTTGCGTGTGTATCTTTTTTTTTTTTTTTGAGACGGAGTTTCACTCTCGCTACCCAGGCTGGAGTGCAATGGCGCAATCTTGGCTCACCGCAACCTCCGCCTCCTGGGTTCGGGCGATTCTCCTGCCTCAGCCTCCTGAGTAGCTGGGATTACAGGCACAGGCCACCATGCCCAGCTAATTTTTTGTATTTTAGTAGAGACGGGGTTTCACCATGTTGACCAGGATGGTCTGGATCTCTTGACCTCATGATCCAGCCGTCTCGGCCTCCCAAAGTGCTGGGATTACAGGCTTGAGCCACCGCGCCCAGCTGTGTGTGTATCTTAATATGGATAAAGTTCCAAGGTAGTTCAAAGGTTTTAATAATATTTTGCTTACCAGAGGGATGTGAAATTGGGAATACCCTGTGTGGATAGTTAACTCTGCTGTAAATTGGAAGGTTAATGGGAGTGGGGATCTTCCCAGTGAATCATAAATCTCTATGTATGTGTATCTTTGACAGCCAAATCTTACTGGAGGTTACAAGGGCTGTAAAGAAGAGGTATTAACAAGACCTTGTAGTATTTCTGATAGGTGGATATGTGGATACTAACATGTATTTCACTTGTAAAGAATTTATGTGTTCCTTTAGAGAACTAGTCTCCAAAATTTGAAACACATTTATGAAGAAGGCTCTATCATTGCTTTGAAGAAGACACAAGCAAGACATGCTTGGCACTATACAGGCTCATAATGTTGAGGGCAAAATGCAGTTAAATCCTTGTGTTTACTACATGTCAGTGTTCTCATTTGTATTTTTAAACAGGAATTGAGTGAAAGCTCTCATTGCAATTAAGCCCCTGGTATAATGCATTATTGAAATTAGGCTGTCAGCACTTGTCTGTACAATCTTACGTTTTTACTCATAAATTAGGAATTCTTCTGAAAAGAATGGCATGATGAAAGCATTAAGATAACTGGAGAATTCATTTAAGGACAAACTGAATAATGATGCTAAATGGCCAGTTAAATGTCCTTCAGCTTTTGTGATTCACTTCTCTTTATCCCATAAAGACAGTACACTGCATAGAACTCCTAGCTGAGACATCTACAAAAGGAGTTAACATCATTCACTTTGGATACTCACTTCTCATCCAGAGAAGTTTCTAACTACTCAAAGAAGGCATTTTAAGAGTTTGAACTAGATCACCTGGATTGAAGCCCAGCTCTGAGCCATTTCCTTGTCTGTGAAATGGAGATAATAATATCTCCCCAGGTGGCTGTGGGGAGCAAATGAATAGGTGTAAAATGCTGAGTACACAGTTGGCACATTGTGAGTAGTCATAAAGAGGGGTTTATAACAAGACGTAGGAGTATATTGACTTAATATCATCTCCTGGAGGCTGCAGAGAGGTTGCTGCCTAATTGACTCTAGAACTGAATATTTGGGTCACTGGTTCAATCCCCCATCTGGATATGCTTAGTACACTTCTATAGCATAGAATATAGAATGTGCTGTACTCTTAGTAATTAGTGTCCTTTTGGGGCCAGAGGCTGTCACACTTGCATCTCCTCCACCCTAGACAGGCCTTTGACTCAACTAGGTTAAAGAAGTAACCTGTGGTTGTTTTTGGAGATGATGATGAAGATGGTAGGGGATGAAGATCACATGAGGGATTTGGTGTATGGGCCTCTTCACACATATGTGTGGTTTTATTCTCTTTGCTTTTCCCTGTTCCCTTCTATCCTCCCTTCTTTTCTCTCTGGGGGTCCCGATGATTGTTTCCCAACCTTTGTTATTATGTCTCCACATCAACGCTAGGCCCTAAAGGGTTGTTAGCCCTGATTTGGGTAGTTCTGGAAAGTTCAGCCTGTGAACTTCTTGTTCTTAAAGGCTAACTGTGGATGTCAAATAAGCCCAACCTTTTCCACTTCCATGGTCCTTCTGGGTTGTTACATACCATCTTGCTCTGTTGAAAGTGCTCATTTTTACTTTCTTTTTCTTCTCTGTTAGACTGCAGATGATGGAAACTATCCTAGCCATTTCAAGCAGAAAGGAGTTGAATATAATTAGGTGCTCACAAGAAGGTTGGCAGGGAAGTTTGCAACTGAAAGTAGAGGAGGGGCCTAGCTTTAGCCTCATGTATTGGCTCCAGGCAGCAAGCCTGACCGGCCCCAGGGTTGCTGCTGTCATTGCCACAGCCTAGGGGCTGGGAATCAGAACCACCATTAGAACTGCTAACATCAAGGACACACCTTTTGGGCTGTGTTACAGTGATCAGAGAGGCTATTGCAAAATGCCTGTCCATCCTAGGAAGCTGGTAACTGAACATTGCTATGAACAACAAAAACAAGGAAGCAAATGTTTTCCTTAGATGCCCTCCACCTTCCTTCTTATCCTGCTCACCTCCCTGGAAGAACCTACACTGTGCCCAGAACCTTAGCTGCAAGGGACTCCAGGAAATGTGATTTGTAGATTTCTAGCCTCATAGGTAGAGGGATGCACACTTGAAGGAGATAGGAGTGAAGGTCGTGTGACAATCCATCATGTCTAACATATATTTAAAATATATTTCTTCCGAGATTTGGCTAGAATATTTATTTTTAAAGCTGGTAGAGATTGTCTCTGGAAAGGTAAGATGATATGTTGTAAAAAATGTTTTAAAGGAGCTAGTTGCTAATCAGTTACCTTTTCAAACAGATGGATATTATAGTTTTGCAGCTGAAATTGCTGGAAAAAGCATCAAGCAAATGAATAACTAAAAATTACCAAGTGCCTGCCTCTGCACATGGTACTAATTGAACGTAAAATAATGTTCCTTTGGTTTGGTTTCATAATCAAGGTAAAATATTAGGAAATTTTTTTAAAATTATTTTTCCTTCTCAAAGCCACAGATGGCCTACCCATTTAATGAACCACAATACAAACAGAGAAAGTAATGTCCAAAGAGAGAAATAAAAGCACCTGGCTTGCTAGTTCTTTCATTAGATGAATTATCTGTGTATTTGTGTTTTTCCCAAATCTTTCTTTCCCCTGTAACTTTCAGCATGCTCATTTTAAGGATTACAGAAATAGGTATGACTTGTTTATTGGAGAATAGCATAAGAATATACTTGAATTCACTTTAAATATTCATTTCATACTTTGGCACTTGTCAGATTTCTTTTTTTCCAAACTATTGAAGTAGATATGATTGGATCTCTTCTATTTTTAAGCAATGAATTACCAGTTTATTTGTACTCGCAAATTACATTAGCACATCAAAGGATGGTATTGACTATTGAACAAAATTATGTTATATTTACCTCTGATATTTGGAGTTGGAAAATGAGAGAATATATTTGTTCAGTAGATGGATAACAATAAGGTTATGACAGTATGGTACTTTTATTATAAGTGCAGAACAGTAGCTCACTCAAAGAGAAAGTGGTATATTCTCTCATGGTGAGGTGAAAGATGGAAGTAATTGAAATGTGAACATATTTCTGACTTCAAAGAATATTTATTGATGTTTTAAACAACAACGAAGAGGTAGCCAAGAGAGGCAAGTAGAAGCTGTCTGGGACCATGTCTTTGTCTTCTCTGTTCCCCTTAATGCAGATACAGTGAAGTAGGTGAGTTTGACAAATGTTAGAGGGTTTTAGTGTTTAAAAAAGTAATGTTTGTAAAAAATGAGGACTGCTTTTGGAACTGTAATCAGTGTTCGGAAAGTAATCAGACGTCTTTAAAATTTTATCAGAGCCTTTAACATTCCATGGGACACCAAATTTATAATTAGAGTAATTCAGGAAAATACAGATACATTCTGAATGTTAAGATATTTGCATACAAAGATGGCAATTCAATGATTTATGCAATTATGAAATAGACCTAGGGTGATCAGATGACTTATTGTTTAAGTCAGGACACTTTTGAGAGTGAAGAGGGAATGATTAGTGATTGCTCTGAATACAGAAGCATAAATGGAGACTGCCTCAGCAAACCTTGTGGTGACCAGGACTTAATGGTCACACAAGATTAAGGTGTTAGTATTTTAGCTTGATTGCATTAACTGCAGTGCTGATTTTTAATAATTGTAATAAACTATACATAGAATGAAATATACTATTTTAACTTTTTTTAGTGTACAGTTCAGTGACATTAATTTCACATTGTTGTGTAACCATCACCACTATCCGTCTCCAGAATGTTTTTATCTTCTCAAAGTGAAACTCCATACCCATTAAAGCATAACTCCCCCTCATTCCTCCCCACAGTACCTGGCAATCACCCTGTCTGTATAAGGTTGATTCTTCTAGGAACCTATATGACATGGTTTGGCTGTGCACTCACCCAAATCTCAAACTGTAGCTCCCTCAATTCTCATATGTCATGGGAGGGTCAGAGGGAGGTAATTGAATCATGGGGGTGGGTGTTTTCCATGATAGTGAATAAGTCTCATGAGATCTGATAGTTTTATAAGCGGGAGTTACCCTGCACAAGCTTCTGTCTCTTGCCTGCCACCAATGTAATACATGCCTTTTACCTTCTGCCATGATTGTGAGGCCTTCCCAGCCATGTGGAACTGTGAGTCCATTAAACCTCTTTTTTCTTTATAAATCACCCAGTCTTGGGTATATCTTTATCAGCAACATGAAAAAGAACTAATATACTATGTAAGTGAAATCATATAGTATTTGTCCTTTTGTGATTAATTTATTCCATGTAGTATAATATTTTTATGGTTCATCCATGTTGTAGCATGTATCAGAATCTCCTTCCTTTTTAAGGCTGAATAATATCCCACTGTCTGTATATGCTACATTATGCTTATCCATTCAGCTGCAGTTCGGATACATGGGTTGCTTCTACCTTTTGGCTATTATGCATAATGCTGCCATGAACATGGATGTACAGATACCTCTTAGAGTCCCTGCTTTCAGTTCCTTAGGTATATACCCACAGTATTGGTTTTTAAATGAAGAAATTAAAAATGGGAAGAAAAGAAAGCATTATTTTTCTCTGTAAGGTATTTCTGATCCTGTTTCTCCAGCATGGTGCTGCATCTGATTGACACCCAGCTATGCCTCTGTAGGATTCATCAAAAAAAGCAGGTAATTTAAAGAAACTACCTGCTGAAAAAAGCACCCAAGATCTTAAATTTCATCTCCATGCAAGAAAGGAAGCTAGTTTTTCTGTCACAACTACCGTGATACATTGACCACAGATGTATGTCGTTAAATGAACAGGGCTGGCATCTAGAGTGTCGGAATCTGAACAAAGTGAATGACGACTTTCAGTAGCACAAAGAACCAGCATGAAATTGAACAAAAGAATTCTCTGTATGACCAAGAAAATCTTTGTAACGCAGGGGACCATGAACTTCCTGGGTGAAAGGGAACAGGACTAACAACTACAGGTTGAGCATTCCTAACCTGAAAACCCAAAATCTGAAATGCTCCAATATCCAAAAATTTTTGAGCAGTAACATGATATGTGACAAGTGGAAAAATCCCACACATGACTTTACTTGACATATTGCAGTCAAAACACAGTCTAAACTTTGTTTCATGCATACAATTATTTTAAAATATTATATAAAATTACCTTCAGCTATGTATATATAAATCATAAATGAATTTTGTGTTTAGACTTGTGTCCCATCCCGAGGATATCTCATTATGTATATGCAAATATGCCAAAATTGGAAACACTTCTGGTCCCAAGCATTTTCCTTCCTTCCTGCTTTCCTTCCTTCCTTCCTCCTTTGCTTTTCTTTCTTTTTTTTTTTTTCCTTCCTTTTCCTTCGTCTTCTTTTTTTTTTTTTTTTTTTTTGACTGAGTCTTGCTCTGTCTCCCAGGCTAGAGTGCAGTGGCATGATCATGGCTTACTGGAATCTCAACCTCCTGGGCTCAAATGATCCTCCTGCCTCAACCTCCCAAGTAGCTGAGACCACAGATTCATGCCACTACACCTGGCTAATTTTACTTAATTTTTATAGAGACAAGGTCTCACAAAAACCTATTTTACCCAGGCTGGTCTTGAACTCCTAGGCTCAAGCAGTCCTTCCGCCTCAGCTTCTCCAAGTGCTGGGATTACAAACATGAGCCACCATGCCTGGTCTGGTCCAAAACATTTCAGGTAAGGAATACTTAATCTGTTGATTTGGAAGCTGAGATGAAAGAAGACAGGCTACAGCAGAATAGGGAGCTTTCAGGTACAGATAAAAGTATTCTTCCTTTGGCTGTAGAAGTGGATAC
The DNA here is from genome assembly GCF_048565385.1 of Saimiri boliviensis. NCBI lineage: Eukaryota > Metazoa > Chordata > Mammalia > Primates > Cebidae > Saimiri > Saimiri boliviensis. The sequence goes on from NC_133461.1 coordinate 88,228,522, forward strand.
CCAAATGCCAACGTCAAGAACATTGGTGCATCTGATCTCAATTTAGACAATCCCTTTATGGAAGTGGAGACATCAAAATGCAACTCTTCATTGGAAGTTTTAAGTAACACAATTTCCACTGGGGCTTTATAGTCCTGGAAAGTAATGTCCACGTGTCTGGGACAAATAAGGAGTTTACTGCATTTACTATATGGGAATGGCTCCCCCTGTTTAATTCTCTGAGGCACTTTTGGCACTCTGAGGAGTCAACAGAGGAAATCTGCTCATTTATAATGTCAGCCTAGAGGGAAACTGATACATTTCAGTCATGAACAGTAACTAAGCTTAAGAAAATATGTCTTCAGAAGTTACCTGACAATCGGAAATGGTAGCTGAGAGCCAAACAGGTATTAAGGAGCTTTCAGAAAAATGGAGCCCACTGAGTATCTTTTGGCAGCCTCAGAATCTCAGAATGGACAGTGTCCCCAGATCTGCTCTCCTTGGACTGTACCTGTATCAGTGAAGACTGAAGAATGAACAGACAAGTCCACAGAAACCTGCACACAAATGTTTGTAACCACTTTATTCCTAATTGCCAAAAATGGAAAGCAACCAAGATGTCCTTCAATAGGTGAATAGATAAACAAATTTTGGTATATCCTTAACGATGGAATATTATTTAGTGATAAAAAGAAATGATTCTTCAAGCTACAAAAAGATGTGGTGGAACCCTAAATGCATATTACTAAGTAAAATAAGTCAGTCAGAAAAAGGCCAAATGCTGTATGATTCCAACTAATTGACATATGCAAAGGCAAAACTCTAGACACTGTGAAAACATCAGTGGTTGCCATGGGTCGAGTGTCGGGGCAAGAGAGGAATACATTAAGCACAAGGGATTTGTAGGAAAGTAAAACTGTTCTGCGTGATATGGTAGTAGTGGATGGTATGACATTATGCATTTAGCAGAACACAGAGAACTGTATAATACAAAGAGTGAATCCTAATATAGCCTATGAATGTTGGTTAATAATAATATATCAATAGTTGTTCATCAGTTGTAACCCAAACTGCACCAATGCAAGATTTTGACTTAAAAATTCATGTTTTTTTCAAGTTAACAAGTACATCTCTTGATGCTAGCATAGGAGTTGTAGAAAACATCAACTTCAGGGAGTCCAAATGATGACATGTCAAATGGTAGGCTACCATAGCTCCAAGTCAAGACAATTGACAAAAAGAGCAGCTCTGTTGCCCTAATCCCAAAGGAAACATCTAATTCACTACACTGCACCTTCAGTGCAGACATTTCACCCAAGTTTTTCGCACGTGAGAAGAATATGCTCAATCAGACTTCTCAGTGGACCACTTCCTTGCCATCCAGTTTCATATTGGTTAAAGACGTGGGTCAGAGACTACAAATCCATTAGCAGACACACTGGAAACTGGAGAGAATGCCAGCCCTGAAGCTGCAATACCAACCATCAACAAGTTTCTCCAACCTTCTTCCATTAATGTTTTGTCCTACAGACATGGACTGGATTCTCCATCCTCGCTTTCCTCTGCAGGGAGCTCTTGGGCTATGCACCGAGTTGGCAGAAATGCAGACCTCGCTCTTCTTGTTTTAGCAAGCAGTCAAAACTATGGAAAAATGGGCCTGATCCTATGCCATTCCCTTAAAAAAACTACGTAGACACACCCATACATATACATTATGTGTAGAAACCTACATGCAGAATGCTGTTAGATCATCTTAAAATTTTTTTCAGCCAAAATAATTTATTATCTCTTGTCTGATAGTTTATCTATTCTACTTATTAAAATGTGGGCCTTTTAAAATGTGTTGGCAGTTTGTGCATACAGAAGATTTTTGTTCTCCTTAAGATGATGTGTTCTGGCATAAAATTAGTGGTTTTGTTTTTTGTTTGTTTGAGATAGGGTCGCCCTCTGTCACCCAGGCTGGTGTGCAGTGGTGCGACCTTGGCTCACTGCAACCTCTGCCTCTTGGGCTCAAGTGATCCTCCTACCTCAGCCCCCACAAGTAGCTGGGACCACAGGCATGTGCCGCTACAGTTGGCTAATTTTGTATTTTTTTATAGCAACATGATCTCACTATGTTGTCCAGGCTGGTCTGGAACTCCTGAGCTCAGGTGATCTGCCCACCTCGGCCTCCCAAAGTACTGGGATTACAGGCATGAGTTGCTCTGCCTGGCTAGATTGATGGTTTTATGTGTAGCATACCACTTTAGAATGACAGTGAATCTTTGAAAGGCAGAACCTACCAGAAATCCTACCACTGGTGCAGCTAACAGCAGACTGACTTCACAATGTGGCTGTGTGTTTGTGCTGAAGACAAGGTAGGCCTTGTCAACTCAATTGTCAAGTTAAAAACTTTGAGACACATGGTTTGGGGGTTTGAATTCTTCTCAATGCCCTGAGTATATAATTTATCCATTAAAACAGGAAATTCAAGAATAATTGAATAAAAAATGGAAGAAAAACTATGTTATATGTTTACAGGGAACTTTTTATCACAGATAAATAGTAATCACTAGGACATGTATCATGTACACTGGCAGGACACAGTGGCTCATGCCTGTAATACTAGCACTTTCAGAGGCAGAGACAGGCAAGTCCGTTAAGCCCAGTAATTCAAGATCAGCTGGGGCAACATGGCGAAACCCCATCTCTACAAAAACAAAAATTAGCCTGGGGGTGATAGAGTGTGCCTGTAGTTCTAGCTACTCGGGAGGCTGAGCAGGGAGGATTGCTGGAGCCTGGGAGGTCAAGGCTGCAGTAAGCCATGATCATACCACTGCACTCCAGCCTGAGCAACAGAAGAACCTGTCTCAAACAAAACAAAAATATATACAAGTTTTTTTAAAAGTCTGTGCAACAACTACTTTTATTGAAGCTGTGCCTGAGTTAACTCCCGTTTTCTGTTTATTTAAACTAGGCTGCAGAGTGGCATGATAGATCTATGGACATGTGGAATCAGTCCATATGGATTGTACTCCTTGCTTCTCAAGAAACTAATTATATGGTTTCCATACTGGTTGATTCTCATACATTATGGAAACTGGTTGTTTCCATACTGATTGACATATTTATAAATGACATCAATTGTATCAGCCTTGGTTGTGTAATCCATTCACCTGTCTTTGACTCTGGTCTTCTTGTACATGGGCTATGTAACTTCTCATTTTCTAACAATTTAGGCTGCCCTAAAACAAAGATTTGATGATTAAAGTAGAATATTGGCCTTTAAAGGAAGCTTTAAAAGACTAATTTCATTATTGTGATACTACTTTTGTTATTTTAAAGCTATTTTTTAAAAATACTGTATTTCATCTTTCTGAAAAACATTATTTTACATTTCAACATCATTGACATGGGGTATATCTTACAGTTGATGACACATCCTCATCTTTCTTGGCAATAAGTAACATAATTGTGCATTTTACAAAATAGATTGCCTTCTAGCTTCTGTGAAATGTCGTATAGCTATTTACCAGAACATTTCCATCCTGCTGCAGGAACTTGAGGTTGAATGCTTTGTCTTATTTTGTAATTTTTAATTTAGAGCCAGAGTTTTGTATTCCTGTTTAATTTTTTTTTTTTATGGTACAACTCATTGAGGTTAAAAATAGTATTTGTAGTTTTAAACTCTAAATAACAAACAAACTGTTGTTTGTTTGTTTGTTTTTGAGACAGGGTCTCTCTCTGTCACTCAGACTGGAGTGCAGTGGCTCAATTACAGCTCACTGCATCCTCAAACTCCTGGGCTCAAGCAACCTTCCCTTCTTAGCTTCCTGAGTAACTGGCACTATAAGCATGCCACCACACCAGGCTAATGTTTTTTGTTGTTCTTTTTTGTAACGGAGTCTCGCTCTCTCACCCAGGCTGGAGTGCAATGGCACAATCTCAGCTCACTGCAACCTCTGCCTCCCAGGTTCAAGTGGTTCTCCTGCCTCAGCCTCCTAAGTATTTGGGATTACAGGCGCGAGCTACCACGCCTGGCTAATTTTTGCATTTTTAGTAGAGACGGGGTTTCACCATGTTGGTCAGGCTGATCTTGAACTCCTGACCTCGTGATCCACCTGCCTTGGCCTCCCAAAGTGGAGGGATTACAGGTGTGAGCCACCACACCCGGCCAGACTGTTTTTTATTTTTTGTAAAGATGGGGGTCTCACTGCAATGCCTAGGCTGGTCTCAAACTCCTGTCCTCTAATGATCCTCCCACCTCACCCTCCCAAAGCGCCAGGGTTACAGGCATGAGTCATGTGCTTGGTTCAGAGATAAGACTGTTTTCTTATACACAGGCTTATTTCTGAAAAAACAAACACAGTCATAAAATGGAATATGAAAACCGAAAATATTAAACTTTCCAAAACAGTTTGGTTTATTCTGGTCACAGACTAAATAACTCCTGCCACAGGGAGAAGTACAATTTGCTGCCACAGGAAAGCTTAAAATGTCAAACACATACTTATAAAATACAATGCAAGCTGCCTGCAAATGAGGCCATTCTTTCAACTGGCGTATTTCCTACTTCAGTGCAGCTTTCATAATTGTGGCACTTATTCAGAACCAAAAGCCTCTGTGAGTGATGTAAGCATTCAAGCCATATGGCTGAATTGTTTTTTGTAGGTATTGAGCAGGTGTGGACTTGGAGACTCTGGAGGGAACTGCAAGATCCAAGCTATTGAGGAGCTCACTTTGAAAGAGACAGAGCTAGCATCACAGTGAACACAGAGCATAGAGATGGTGGCAGGGAGATCTGGCTAAAAAGCAGGAGGCTGGCAATCAGAGGGCTGACTACCCAAGGACTTAGAAGGAAGACACAGGTGTGGCCAGTCTTTCCCAGCATCCAGATCCCAGTCCAGAACCAAGGTGGCCTGTGAGCTGTCAGTACAGGCTGTCACCGAACTCATTTATCCAAAGCTGACCCTTCCGATAAACCTGAAAGCCTTTTTCTTCATATTTTCAATAGGATCCCAACAGGCTTAGTTGTCTGATGTTTTTTGAAGTTCAAGGCAGATTAAAAGCAGGAAATTAGAAAATAGAGGAGCTTATGGAGACAGGCACACTGAGAGTGTGAAGTGACAACCGAAAGTAAGGTAGGGCAGAGGAACGATAAAGAAGTACTCCATGGCCAGGCACAGCGACTCATGCCTGTAATCCCAGCATGTTCGGAGACTGAGGCAGGCAGACTGCTTGAGCTCAAGAGTTCAAGATCAGCCTGGGCAACATGGCGAAATCTCATCTCCACTAAAAATACAAAAATCAACTGGGTGTGATGGCAGGCACCTGTAATCCCAGCTACTCAGGAGACTGAGGTAGGAGAACCACTTGAACCTGGGAGGTGGAAGTTGCAGTGAGCCAAGATTGTGCCACTGCACCCCAGCCTAGGTAAGAGAGCAAGACTCTGTCTCAAAAAGAAAAAAAAAGAAAAAGAAAAAGCACTCCATAACCAGGCATGGTGATGCACACCTATGATCCCAGCACTTTGAGAGACCAAGGCAGAAGGATGGCTTGAGAGCAGGAGTTCAAGACCAGCCTGTGCAACATAGTAAGACTTTCATCTCTACAAAAAGTAAAAAAACAAAAAGCAGTAGCCTGGCATGGTGATGCATACATGTGGTCCCAGATACTCAGGAGGTTGAGGTGAGAGGATCACCAGAGTCCAGGAATATGAGGCTGCAATGGGCTAGGATTGCACTACCACACTTTAGCCTGAGTGACAGAGTGAGACCCTGTCTCAGGGTAGAGGCAGGGGGAAGAAATACTCCAAACAAGTAGTAGCCATGTGCTCTTTAGTGTGGATGCAGACACTTTGTTAACCCTGGAAAGCATTGCTGCTGTATAATAATTCATCTTTATTGGTAACCCCTGTGTTATCATTTAAGATGTGTTAGTTACAAGCTAGACATTGCCGTTCTGTAATACTTTGTCATAACTAGCTCCTATGTTACCAGTAAAAATGTGTTATTTATAGACTATTTAGATAGACATAAAAGCAGGTGGTATATGTTGGAAAGATTTCCATGATAATATAGCTATTTCAATTGTTAAGCCATGTGGCACAGCGTTTATTTAAATTGGTCTAAATCTTTAGTTCAGTGCCAATTTATTTAGCCTGGGACTTCTTGGATTAGTACAGGAGATGGCACACATGACCACCATCCAATGTACAAGAGTAAAAACCAGATGCTGTGGAAACCCACCTCATTTCTAGTGCATAAGGCTAGAGGAACCGTCCTGTTCGAGATGGGGCTGGGCCTTATAGGGTTTGTTGAGGAGCTGGGTGCAGTGGGGAAGTCTGCAGGCCTTATTTTCCCAGAGAAGCAAAAAAATAGACTTCACCGCACTCTTATTATCTTGATTCCATTTTACAGTGTTCCTTTCCATGTTTGCATTATGAGATTATAATCCAAAAGCATTTTAGGACTAGGTAGTACTCACCTTTCTACAGACACCAATGATGAATACTCGAAGTTCTGGGAAGGATAAGTAATGAAATTCTAGGTAGCATGATAAGAAATTTTTTAACAGTACACAAAATTCAAATTCAGAAGCAGAAATGTTTTGTAAGTTTCATGTCCAAATAAGACATATCTCTAGGATCCTGGCTAAATTATTTCCTGAATTTTTTTCTGTTTCTGAAATGATCATCCAAAGATACGCACAATGTCCTGAAATCTTTAATCAGTTAAGTTAAATACCAGTGGATTGAACAAAAGCATAAGTATAAAGTCATTGAAGGTTTTAGGAACAAATATGCTTCATAATGGGACTAGCCAGTGGCACAGCTGAGACTTGACCTTGGGACTATAGGTCTAGAAAGTCCTTTTCTGAACTACAACTCCACCCTATAGCTTCCTTACAAAAACAGAGTTGAAATGAAATGGCAAGGATGATGACAACAATGATTTGTTTACTCCAGGGATTTTTCTTGGGTTAAAGTTGACATTAGAAAGGATGACATTTTCCAGTGAGCATTTGACCAGCTCAGGCCCTCTTCATTTAGATTTTTTTTTTTTTTTTTTTTTTTTTTGAGATGGAGTTTTGTTCTTATTGCCCAAGCTGGAGTGCAGTGGCACAGTCTTAGCTTACTGCAGCCTCCACCTCCTGGGTTCAAGTGATTCTCCTGCCTTAGCCTCCTGAGTAATTGGGATTACAGATGTGCATCACCACGCCCAGCTAATTTTTTGTATTTTTAGTAGAGACAGAGTTTCGCCATGTTGGTCAGGCTGGTCTCGAACTCCGGACCTCAGGTGATCCACCCACCTCGGCCTACCAAAGTGTTGGGATTACAGGCATGAGCCACCATGCCTGGCCTCATTTAGATTGTTTTTAACTTTTCTCTGCCAATGAACTAATAATTAAATGCATCCTTTCTAATTCAAGCAGCTCCTTAACAATGGCAAAGCCTCCTGATTTTTCAGTTTTTCTTTTTGAGTAGTAGCTTTCATAGTAGAATTATAATTACTCATCCACTTATAATGCCAGAAGAATATTAAATACATATTTATGCATATAGTGATGGTCAGTATGAAAGTGATCATTGGGACAGAGCTTAACAAGTGGGTTTTGAAGCATTGTTATCAGTTTAATTTTCCCATGTCATTGGACAGGCTGAAGGTCCTTATTATACAGCTGCTAAAAAAGGACAACACTCTTCTAATTAATTTGCTAATTTACTTTTTGAGACAGGGTCTTGCTCTGTTGCCCAGGCTGGAGTGCAGTGGCACTATCTTGGCTCACTACAACCTCTGCCTACTGGGCTGCAACAATCTTCTCACCTCAGCCTCCTGAGTAGCTTGGAATACAGGCACACACCACCACACCCACCTAATTCTTGTATCTTTAGTAGAGATGGTATTTGACCATGTTGCCCAGGCTGGTCTCAAACTCCTGGGCTCAAGTGATCACCCACCTCTGCCTCCCTAAGTGCTGGGAATACAGAGATGAGCCACCACCTGGCCAAAAGTGCTATTTTAAATGAAATACTGTTCAAGCCACAGAAGACACAGATCCCAAGGGACTATAAAGTTCTACAGGAGTATGTGACTGTCAGGGCATGTGGCCTGTGTGATGAGGATGAGGTCAGGAAGTGTGGGCAGCTCTTCCTGCTTTCTGGCCCTTTAATCTAGAAAGTCTCAGGCTTACTGTTTGGTTGGAACTGCTACAAAAGGAAACTTTTCCTTTCATAAGCAAACATTATCCAGTGACAGACATTTTAGCAATTTCTGGTATATTTGTTGTAAAGAGCTACATAGCTGGCCAGGTGCGGTGGCTCATGCCCGTAATCCCAGCACTTTGGGAGACTGAGGTGGGAGGATCACGAGGTCTGGACATTGAGACCATCCTGGCCAAGAGTGTGAAACCCTATCTCTACTAAAAATACAAAAACTTAATCAGACGACGTGGCACACACCTGTAGTCCCAGGTACTCAGGAGGCTGAAGCAGAGTTGCTTGAACCTGGGAGGCAAAGGTTGCAGTGAGCTGTGACCGCACCACTGCACTCCAGCCTGGGTCACAGAGCGAGACTCTGTCTCAAAAAAAAAAAAGCTAAATAGCTTTAAATAAATTACCAAAATCCCTTAATCCTTTTTAATTGAAGGTCTGCGTTTTAATAAAATGCAATCAGGTTAAGCAGAATCGTAAGACAGTGAGGTTTGGAGGCATCAGCTCTGAGCTGATGGCCCTGTGGAATCCAGGTTCAGCTTCCCACTCTGGGAGGAGCCAGTCCTCAGGGTGGGAGGGACAGCCTGAGCAGCTGGCAGCCCAGAAGGCCCCTGGCTGAGTCGCAAGAGTGCACTTCTACCTCTCGCAGGTGTTGTCCTGTTTGACAATGCCAGTTACTAGAAGAGGTGAAGTATGATGGGTAGAGAGCCATGCTGTTCATTATCTACACAGGCCTGGCCTGACTCCATGGAGAAGCAACACATCTGCAGGACCTCAGCAGTGGTCACATAAGCATGCTGTTACATATTTATATAAAACTGAAAAGTGGGCTGGGTGCAGTGGCTCATGCCTATAATCCCAGTACTTTGTGAGGCTGAGGCAGGTGGATCACCTGAGGTTAGAAGTTCAAGACCAGCCTAGTCAACATGATGAAACCCCATCTCTACTAATAATAAAAAATATTAGCTTGGCGTGGTAGTATATACTTGTAATTCCAGCTACTGGGGAGGCTGAGGCAGGAGAATCACTTGAACTTGGGAGGTGGAGGTTGCGGTGAGCTGAGATTGTGCCACTGCACTCCAGCCTAGGCGAGAGAGTGAAACTGTGTCTTAAAAAACAAACAAACAACACTGAAAGATCCGCCCTTTCTTGATTACACAGATTTCCATCCATCCTAGGCTCTGAGACAGTGCTAGCTACCTTTGGGCTCGCAGAGGCCTGTAAATCTACCTTCCTATGTTTCTGTGTTGGTTATATATAAAATAAATATACATGCACACTCAGTCATTCCTTTGCATCCAAAGGGGATTGGTTCCAGGACCCACTCTACCCCCACAGCCCTGTACTAAAATTCATGGATGCTCAACTCTGTGATATAAAAGGGTATAGTATTTGCATATAACCTGTGCACATTCTCCCATTATTTTAAATCATCTCCAGATTACCTGCAATAACCTAATACGATGTAAATGCTAAGTAGTTACAATAATGTATCATTTATTTGTATTTTTTTCCTAATTTTTTCTTTTTATTAAATTCCCTTTTTTTATTTCTTATTTCTTTTTTCTGAGACTGCATCTTGCTCTATACCCTAGGCTGGAGTATGGAGTGCACTAGCACAATCATGGCTCACTGCAGCCTCGAGTGCCTGGGTTCCAGAGATCCTCCCACTTCAGCCTCCCAAGTAGCTAGGACTACAGGCCTGCACCACCACACCTGGCTAATGTTTTATTTTATTTTATTTTTTGTAGAGACAGGGTCCTGCTATGTTGGCCAGGCTAGTCTCCCACTCCTGACCTCAAGCCATCCTCCCACCTCAGCTTCCCCAAATGCTGGGATTACAGGCATTATTTTGAAATATTTTTGATACACAGTTGGTCAGATTGGCCCATGTGTAACTCACAGGTACAGAGGGCCAACCGTGCATACCAAGGCAAAACTATTGGAGATCCTCGGTGACCTCCTTGTTGCTGAATAAACCTTCCCTTTAGCCCTCTCCTGGTGATAACTCCAGTACCACTTGGTTTTCTTCCAGGTATGTGCAAAGCATTTTACTTCTGTGAACAAAAATATTTGAAACAAAACAAATTTATTTTGCTTAACTTGTATTAAACTTTGTTTAATAATAATAACTTGTTATTAAACAGACCAGTGTCTTCCTTCAGTGTCCTTGAACTTTTGGTTCTGTTTTTTATGTAAGCCTATTTCTCCTCATTTATTCACTCTTATTTCCCAAGTAGCATTTGAACAACTTTTAGGTTGTATAGTATTCTGTATTCTCCGTCCCAGCCTAACAGTGAAGAGAGCACATTTATGGCAGGCAACTTTCTCTTCTCATTGTTCCATGATTCTAATTCACTTTTATGGCTTGGTGCAGGGCATCTTGGTGAGCGTGAGTGCCAGTATTCAGATCTAGAGCAGACTCCTTCTGGGTGGTCCTAGAGATTCACATATTAGTGAAACAGATGAGCTGGCTATGCTGCCCTTTTCTGAGCCTTGCAATGTATTCAAATGTGTTAGATGGTTAATGCAGCTGTCAATATTAATACTGGTCCACAAGATTAATGTCTTAAAAATACCCAGCCAATAGCCATGTGCAGAAAGCTTAAACTGAACCCCTCCATTATACCTTATACAAAAATTAACTCCAGATGGATTAAAGATTTAAACATAAGACCTAACACCTTAAAAACCCTAGAAGAAAACCTAGGCAACACCATTCAGGACATAAGCGTAGGCAAGGACTTCATGACTAAACCAACAGAATGGGAAAAAAATTTTTGCAAGCTACCCATCTGACAAAAGGGCTAGCATCCAGAATCTACAAAGAACTAAAACAAACATACAAGAAAAAAACAAACAACCCTATCAAAAAGTGGGCAAAAGCTATGAACAGATACTTTTCAAAAGTGGCACGCACCTGTGGTCCCAGCTACTCAGGAGACTGAGGTGGAAAAATCGCTTGAACCCAGGAGGTGGAGGTTGCGGTGAGCAGAGATTGCATCACCGCACTCCAGCCTGGTGACAGAGCAAGACTCCGTCACAAAAAAAAAAAAAAAGACATTTATGTGGCCAAGAAACATATGAAAAAATGCTCATCATCACTGATTATTAGAGAAATGCAAATCAAAACTACATTGAGATACCATCTCACGCCAGTTAGAATGGCAATCATTAAGAAATCTGGAGATGACAGATGCTGGAGAGGATGTGGAGAAATAGGAACATTTTTACACTGTTGGTGGGAGTGTAAATTCAACCATCGTGGAAGACTGGTAATTCCTCAAGGATCTAGAAATAGAAATACCATTTGACCTAGCAATCCCATTACTGGGTATATACCCAAAGGATTATAAATCCTTTATAAAGACACATGCACACACATGTTCATTGCAGCCCTGTTTACAATAGTGAAGACTTGGAACCAACCCAAATGCCCATCAAAGATAGACTGGATAAAGAAAATTGGCACGCACATACCATGGAATACTATGCAGCCATAAAAAAGAATGAGTTCATGTCCTTTGCAGGGACATGTATGAATCTAGAAACCATCATTCTCAACAAACTGACACAAGAACAGAAAACCAAACACCACATTTTCTCACTCATAAATGTGTTGAACAATGAGAACACATGGACGCAGGGAGGGGAACATCACACACTGGGATCTGTTGGGGGTTAGGGGGCTAGGGGAGAGATAGCAGCGGGTAGGGAGATTGGGGTGGAATAACATTAGGAGAAATACGTAATGGAGGTGACAGGGAGATGAAGGCAGCAAACCACCATGGCATGTGTATACCTATGTAACAGTCCTGCAAGGTCTGCACATGTACCCCAGAACTTAAAGTAAAAGAGAAGAAAAAAAAACCTAGCCAAGTTTTAAAAATATTACTACAGAAAGTCACAATTTTATTTGGAACTGGAAATATGAATTGGCACCAAGGCTTTCTTATTTATTTATTTATTTATTTTTGTGATGGAGTTTCGCTCTTGTTGCCCAGACTGGAGTGCAATGGCGAGATCTCGGCTCACTGCAACCTCCACCTCCCGGGTTCAAGCAATTCTCCTGCCTCAGCCTCATGAGAAGCTAAGATTACAGCCATGTGACACCACACCCAGCTAATTTTGTATCTTTTAAAGTAGAGACTTGGTTTCACTATGTTGGTCACACTGGTCTCGAACTCCAAATTTCAGGTGATCTGCCCACCTCAGCCTCCCAAAGTGCTGGGATATAGGCGTGAGCCACCATGCCCAGCCTCTTTCTTTTTCTTGTTTCTTTTTTTCTTTTTCATTGTTTTTCTTTTTTGTTTTGTTTTTCATTTTTTGGTATTTCTTCATTTCTAAGAGGAAATAGCAGGTACCTAGAGAATCTAAATACTTTGCTCAAGGTCACAGTGCCATGGAATGGCAGATGTGGGCCTATGACCTCAGGGTTCTCCCAGTACAGCAGTTTTTCATAATAATGAAATCCTCTGAGTTCTACTTTTGAAGTTTTCTTTGTGAGGTTTAACGTATTGTATTGGTGTGCCAAATTCAAATTGTGTATTAGCTGGATTTAAAATCAACTTGTCATTAGAGCATCTAGTGTGATATCCAGTATACAGTTGACATTAAAAAGTATTTTACTGGCTGAAGGACCATCTCATGGATAAAGTGCCCTAAGGTACAAGAAAAAAATGGAGACACACCACTGACAAAAATTGACACACAAGAAAATGGGAGATGGCGGAAGCAGAAAATGGATGTTGCTAAAAATTTCAGAAAAAAAGAGAAGTCAGCTACTTATTTTCCTTCTAGATGTGGTTATTGCTTTTACATATTATAAGCGTATTTTCATGACCAAAATTACTTTCTTTTTTAATGTTCAAATATTTCCTATTTATTTGTCCAGCAGATATGATTGGGTGCCTGCTTTGGGCCAGGCTGTGTTTAGAATTCAGAACATAACATCAGTGAACAACAACAACAAAAAAAAAAGCAAAAAAGCCTGATTTCATGCAATTTACCAACTCATTGGTAGAGACAAAGCCATTAGTAACGCTAGCCAGATAATGAAAAGGAACTCATTGTTTTCCTGTTTTGCACAATAGTGCAAAAACTCAGCAGTGTTAGGCAGAGTCTGGGAGGGAAAACCACATCAGTTATGTTAACGGAGAAAATTTAATATAAGGAATTGGTTAAACAGATATTAGAGGACGATTAATGCAAAAAGGGAACAAATGAGGCAGGACAGCAAGAGCAGCAGCAGTAAGCAGCTTCCCCCTGTGCTGAGGAGACAAAGAGAAGAGAAGGAGCTTCTCAGAACCTAGAAGCTTGGACAAGGGGTCCCCAGAGCTGGAACCCAGACTCCCGAGGAGGAGGTGGGGCTGACCAGCTGGTGCCTAGACTTTCAGAGCTCAGAGGAGAGTCCCTGGGGAGTTGGGAGGGAGCTCTTGGGAGAAATCTTGCTTGTGGATGAGGTGTCTTTTGGGGGTGTGCAAAAGAGCTAGTTCTGGGAAAGTGAAAGAGGTAAATTTCTCAGATTTCATGGCATGGTTTATATTAAACTCATAAAACTCTTTAAAAAAAAAAAAGAAAGAAAAGAAAGTAAGAAAACAGAAACTAACCCACTGCTGTTGGAAACAAATGCTGTTGCCAAGGCGAAGGGCTGTTGCTGGCCAACTCTGGCAGGAACAGGAAGCAAATAGAGAGGAGCCGGTCCCCTGTCCCTCCCGGTCCTTCCAGGGTCCCTATGGTGTCCTCTGTCAGCAAAGACCCTCGGTAAAGAAGCAGTGCTGTTTACAGAGTCCCTGCCCTCACCACACAAAGCCTTGTGTAGGAGGGAGTGTTTGGAGGGGAGAGACAATGGCTTGATAACAGGCACTATCCCAAATACACTGGATGATGTTGACTCGTGTTCTGAAACCAGTTGCTAGACTACCTAAGCAGGACTTATGGAAAAAAATGACTGAAATGCTTTTTATTGTGGTAAAATATGCATAATATAAGAAAGTCCATTTAACCTTTTTTCTTTTTTTTTTTTTTTTTTAGATGGAGTCTCACTCTGTCACCCAGGCTAGAGTGCAATGGCTCAATCTCAACTCACTACACTCCACCTCCCGGGTTCAAGCTATTCTGCCTCCCAGGGAGCTGGGACTACAGGCATATGCCACCATGGCTAATTTTTTTGTGTTTTAGTAGAAACAGAGTTTCACCATGTTGGCCAGGATAGTCTCAATCTCCTGACCACATGATCCACCCACCTCGCTTCCCAAAATGCTGGGATTACAAGTGTGAGCCACCATGCCTGGCCCATTTAACCATTTTTTCTAAATTGTACAACTCAAAGGTGTTAAATACATTAACAGTGTTGTGCAATCATCACTGTTATCCATCACCAGAACTGTTTCATCTTCCCAAAGTGAACCTCCAGGCCGATTAAACACTTACCCTCTTTGACTCTGACCCCTCAGGCCCTGGCAACCATCATTCTGCTTTCTGCCTCTGTGAATCTGACTGTTCTAGGAACCTCACATGAATGGAATCATGCACTATTTGTCCTTTCGTGTCTGGCTTACTTCACTGAGCATAACATCTTCCAGATTTATCCATGTTTGTGGCATGTCAGAATTGCATTGCTTTTTAAGGCTGAATAATATGAAATCCAGTTTTATGACCCTTAGTTCAACACCCAGTTGGACACTAGGGAGAAGATGTATTTAGGAAGATTTTTTTTAGCATGTTTTGGGTGTCCCTTCCCTTGCCAACACATACACAGCATCACGGGAGGAGAGAAACAGGAATTTCTCTCCATCTTCAAGTCAAGGGACAGGGGCTTCAGGAGGACCACATAGAAAGCTGGATATGTGCCACTGCAGATGAGATTTCAGACACAGTGGTCTGGGCCAAGCTATGCCTGAAAAATTTGAAGACTGGTAGGAGCAACCTATGACAGCAGAGAGTGGGTATTGCTTGGGAAGTAACCCCTACTCCTACTGAAGAGAACAGAGGCGCGTGTTTTCCTTGGAATAGATACAGGCTCAAAAGACAGGTGGCATTGGCTAGGATCTCATCTAGAGGAGTGAAGAGATTGTGGGTGAAACATGTTGGAGGTATATGGGTGGATGACATGGAACTGTCATAGGCAGCCAGAAGGACAGTAGATTATCCGTTTCAGAAAACGGCTGGTGGAAGGACTTCAGCCATTAGCATCTGCACCAAGCCAACAAAAAATTCCATGAGGTCCACAAAAATGCTTCATGAAAGAGAACAGCCTTTAGTGCCCACCATGCCCAGAGATCACTGAACTCAGTTCACACCAGTACCAGTCAAAAAGAACTTTTTGGCCAGATGCAGTGGTTCATACCTGTAATCCTAGTACTTTGGGAGGCTGAGATGGGAGGATCACTTGGGGCCAGGAGTTTGAGACCAGCCTGTGCATTATGGTCAGACATTGTCTCTAAAAATATGTAAAAAAAAAAAAAAAAAGGCATAGTAGCAAGAGCTTTTAGTCCCAGCTACTAACAAGGCTGAGGTGGGAGGATTGCTTGATCCCAGGACTCCAAGGTTGCAGTGAGCGATGTTTGTACCACCACACTCCAGCCTGGGTGACAGAGCAAGACCCTGTCTCTTCAAAAAAGAAAAGGAAGAAGAGAACAGAAGGGAGAAGGGAAGGAAAGGAAAAGAAAGGAAAGGACTTTTCTTGATTTTACACTGGATGGGGAATCTTAATTTCAGAAGTGAGAACGTTTTGTAATTTGGAGAGCATTTATTTATTATTGAAAGTTCATGAAGACATCTGTGGCCCTGCCTGAGTTTCATTCAAGAGCAATACAGAGTAGAAGAATGAGCCCCAACAGAATAGGTTTCCAGGGATATGAGTCATTACAAGTCCTGCTTGTTCCAGACAACAGGTTGGCCAATAGATGTTTCAAGTGGTGATGAAGGCTGGGAGTGAAATGAGGCAGTCTGGGGTGCTGCCTGCACTGCAGTAAATGTAATATTGTGGGGTTGATGAAAAGTAAACCACTGCATTATGTGTAAAATAAAAGCATTTCACTTCTCTTGTATGAAAAGGGACATGCGGTAGGGCTGATTCCCTTGGAGCTTTGTATAATACCATGGGCTCAGGGTTTATTACTTCTCCTGGTCGGTGGAGCACTCAGCAGTGCCAATCACAAGATCAGC
This sequence comes from Saimiri boliviensis, assembly GCF_048565385.1. Taxonomy (NCBI): domain Eukaryota; kingdom Metazoa; phylum Chordata; class Mammalia; order Primates; family Cebidae; genus Saimiri; species Saimiri boliviensis. Next base: position 88,244,861 of record NC_133461.1, read on the forward strand.
CTGGAGAGGAGAGGAATGTGTTACTGCACACATAGATAGCTGTCGACCTTGCCAATGTGGTCACCTTGCTCATGACCCCAAAGGAGCAAGCACAAGAGTGTCAAGCAAGGAGGTCACCGTGACCATCTTAATTTCTTGAGTTAAAAATTTTCTTGGCTGGGAGTGGTAGCTCACGCGTGTCATCCCAGCACTTTGGGAGGCTGAAATGGGCAGATCACGAGGTCAAGAGATCAAGACCATCCTGGCCAACATGGTGAAAACCCACCTCTACCAAAAATACAAAAATTAGCTGGGCATGATGGCCATACCTGTAGTCCCAGCTACTTGGGAGGCAAAGGCAGGAGAATCACTTGAACCCAGGAAGCAGAAGTTGCAGTGAGCCAAGATTGTGCAACTGCACTCCAACCTGGTGACAGAGTAAGGCTCCGTCTTAATGTGTGTGTGTATATATATATATATTCTTGCAGCTGGGCACAGTGGCTCATACCTGTAATCTCAGCACTTTGGGAGGCTGGGGCAGGAGGATGGCTTGAGGCCAGGAGTTCAAGACCAGTCTGGGCAATATAACAAGACCCTGTCTCTAAAAAAAAAAAAATACAAAAACATTAGCCGGGTGCTAGGGCATGTACCTGTAGTCCCAGCCACTGGGAGGCTGTGGTGGGAGGACTGCTTGAGGAGGTCCAGGCTGCAGCAAGCTGTGATTGCACCACTGCACTCTAGCCTGGGCAGCAAAGTGAGACCCTATCTCCAAAAAAAAAAAAAAAAAAAGAAAGAAAAAATAGATAGTGTGGAGCCTTAATTAGGGAAAGGGAGTCAGTCTGGCAAGACCAGAAAGTAAGAGATAAAACAAATAAGTATAGGTCTGCTTTTCTTCATGTCCCAGGACATATAGCCCTCCTGAGCAAATAACATGCGTAACTCACAAACTTTCTGCTTATCATCAAACACTTCTATTTATCATCAAGCTCCTTGGCTGACAGAAGAATGCAGGCAGGTGAGCTCCCTGCTACCTTGCCATTATCAATCAGCCCAAGAACCATCCTAGAAAATCTCCAGCAAGCCTTTGTTTCGTGGCAGTCAGCAACTCTTCTGCTGATTCTGCCTGTTGTAACCATGCAACCTATTTTCCTATTTTCTCTAATAAATCTGCCCTTCTTTACCTACAACTATCCTGTAAAATTCTTTTACCCCTGTCCCCTGGCCCAGATACTTGCCGCTCACCTGCAACAGAGAGACAGACAGACAGACAGATAGACAGATAGATTGATGGATTGATAGATTCTTGTACTGTGAGATAGATAGATAGATAGATAGATAGATAGATAGATAGATAGATGGATGGATTCTTGTACTGTGAACAATTCTGATAAGTTCATTTATATGACTCTTCCTCAAACTGTTTCTGTGTCACTAACCAGCCAATATAGTAGCCACTGCAGGGCAGGAAACAGCCCCACTTGCCACACCTTAGTTGATCTTTGACCAAGAAATACACAGCATCTCAACCCTGGTTAGGCCAGGTTTTGATTTAACAGATGAGCAAGCTCCTAGAACCACATTCAGTTGGCCAGGTTGGCACATGGACTCCAGAATCTCTGGTAAGCTCACCCACGTTGATCAACTCGGTAGAGTCTATAATTACATTTCTCTCTCTTTGGCAGTCACCTTCGGAATCCACATGTGTGGAGACTTATCCCAGATCTTTGCCTTCTAAATTCAACAGTCTGTAAATCCTCTGGTATGTAAGCCTTCTGTTTTTGACTTTGTAATATTTTCTTCTCTCGAACGTGCAGAGAAGTGTCGAGTTACAGACTTGGGGACAGTGAAAGGGGGAGGGAATGTGGTGATGTGGAATGGGCTGAGCTCTCTCCCTCTTACAGGAAACTCGCTCTGATGGGGGAATGGTGAACCTATGAGGAAGTAAGGGTTGTCCTTTTCAGGAGAGTGAGGGAGTGCTGCATCCAAAATTTTCATTCCTATTCTCAGGGCCCAGTTTTGCCTTCTGCAGGCAATGCCCTGACTTTCACATAAAATACATAGGGAGGCTGTGAATTCAAGTAATTTGGCAGCCTATAGATTCTCACTAACCTAGAGTGTACATTTCAGCTGCCTTAGCACTACAGCTTCAAAAGAAAAGAGAATCAAGCCTGTGTCCAAGTTAAGAATTAATTTGGAGGTTGTAGTGAGCCAAGGTCGCACCACTGCACTCTAGCTTGGGTAACAGAGTGAGACTCCATCTAAAAAAAAAAAAAAAAATTGAGGGTTTTTTTTTTTTAGACGAAGTAGACAAAAGTCTCACTCTGTCACCCAGGCTAGAGTGCAGTGGTGTGATCTCAGCTCACTGCAACCTTTGCTGCCTGGGTTCAAGCAATTCTCCTACCTCAGCCTCCTGAGTAGCTGGAATTACAGACGCCTGCCACCGTGCCCCACTAATTTTTGTGTTTTTAGTAGAGACAGGGTTTCACCATCTTGTCCAGGCTGGTCTTGAACTTCTGACCTTGTGATCCACCTGCCTCAGCCTCCCAAAGTGCAGGAATTACAGGTGTGAGCCACCGCACCCAGCCTTTGTTTTTTTGTTTTTTGAGCTTATTCAAATGCCTTCCTGCCTTCTTGAATTCATCATGCCCTTGGTAGCATTCTCCAGCAAGAACGGTGTTCACCCCTGAATCCTTGCCCTACTTGGATACCTAATTCCTGCAACTACAGGTGACTAGTTAAATTAGCTTTCTGCTACTGTATGCTAATGGTTGCCAGAGTTCCATTCTGGACTTAATGATGTTTTTCAGAATCTTCGTATTTCTCTTGAAATAGCCGGAACACTGACTGACACATTTTTAAAAAATTTAGTTAAACTTGTGAATTGCAAGCAACATAAATGAATTCTGGATATGTTAAGCAGAGAAGAACATTTTCTGGAATACTGTAGGGACTGTACAGAATCAGGAGAACCTAGGCTAGCAAATGGGTTTGAACCTTGATCGTCTGAGGACAAGGGCTCCTTTTAGTGGGAGTGATGTGACCAGACACTGTCACCATGCCTGTGCCTTTGAATGACTCGCTTTGCATTCAGAGTCCAGGATCAGAGTTCATGTTTGACTGAAACTAGGTCATATGGCCAGGTGTCTATATTTGTTCCTGGGGCTGCTGTAATAAATGACCACAAACTAGTTGGCTGAAAACAACAGAAATTTATTCTCTCGCAGCTCTGGAAGCCAGATGTCCTAAATCAAGTTGTCCGCAGGGCCCTGCTCCCTTCAAAGGCTCCACAGGAAAATTCTTCCTTGCCTCCTTCAGCTCTCAGTGGGCCCAGGCACTATTTGGCTTGTGCCCGTGTAACTCCAATCTCTGCCCTCTGTCTTCTCTTCTATTATAAGGAGACTTGTCATTGGCATGTAGGGCCTACCCATATAATCCAAGATGATCTCACCTTGAGATCCTTAATTACATCTATAAACCCTTTTTTCCAAATAAGGTCACATTCCTAGGTTCCAGAGGTTAGGATGTGGGCATATCATGGTGGAACTACATCATCTCACCAGGGGACAGGGAGTGGGATTAGCTCCCTGCTTCAGTGTCTTTGGTGAGAAGCAAGGCTCTGCATCCCACCAGCACTGCAGACTACAGAGTTGAGTAGAAAATGCCCTGAGATATTAAAGCCAAAATAAACCAAACGATTGCCACCACGGCACTAGTGCCAAAGCCTACCATATAATACAGAGGAGACACGAGAGAGCACGGGAGACGAATCCTACATGAGGGACAAGAAAGGCTTCGTGACACAAGCTGAACCTTCAAAGACAGTTCTGTCTGTTGGGTGGTGTAGAGGAGAAAGGAAGTTCCAGGCAGAGAGGGAATAGATGAGCAAAAAGCATGAAGGTATCAGATGTCCAAGGCATTCCGGGAATTGCAAGTCCAGAGAGGAGAGCAGTGGCACTAGATAAGGTGCTTGTGCTGGAATGTAAATCCATGAATTCCCTATGCAGATTCCTTTTTCTTTGACTTCTCTGATCACTGTAAGAGCTTTTCTGTGATAGAAGCAACACATTGGTTTACATTCTGGTGCAAAATCCTCTCTGTAACAGAGAGGTCACTGGCTGGCTACTTCAAGTGGCAGTGGCAGAGCATAGGACGTGAATTGGGGGTGGGACATCATGAGCAATGATGCAGATGAGATACTGTTGAAAACGTCAAAAAGACCTGCAGATACCCTATGAGTAGCAGTGATGAGAAGAAGGAAGTGTTTGTGTAGTAGTGACAATGAAGATGACATTGTCAACACTCCGGAAAAAGTGCCTATCAATGGCATGGTGAAAAGGTGCAATGGCTTATTGAGGGACTAGAGCAGTGTGCAGCCATAACACAAGAAATCATGTCAGTTTGTAGAATCAAAGAGAGACTTCTAAGGCAAAATAAATAAATAAATAAAAGATCTTAATGAGCCAGGTGACTCTGGAGGAAACATTTTTTAAAAAACCATCTTGCAGGGCCGGGCGCAGTGGCTCAAGCCTGTAATCCCAGCACTTTGGGAGGCCGAGGCAGGTGGATCACAAGGTCAAGAGATCGAGACAATCTTGGTCAACATGGTGAAACCCCGTCTCTACTAAAAATACAAAAAAAAATTAGCTTGGCATGGTGGCGTGTGCCTGTAATCCCAGCTACTCAGGAGGCCGAGGCAGGAGAATTGCCTGAACCCAGGAGGCGGAGGTTGCGGTGAGCCGAGATCGCACCATTGCACTCCAGCCTGGGTAACAAGAGCAAAACTCTGTCTCAAAAAAAAAAAAAAAAAAAAAAAAGGAAAAAGAAAAAAAGAAAAAAGAAAAACTATCTTGCAGGCTGGGTGTGTTGGCTCACGCCTGTAATCCCAGCACTTGGGGAGGCTGAGGAGGGTGGATCACCTGAGGTCAGGAGTTTAAGACCAGCCTGGCCAACACAGTGAAACCCCATCTGTTCTAAAAATATAGAAATTAGCTGGGCATCCTAGCAGGTGCCTGTAATCCCAGGAGTGATACTTGGGAGGCTAAGGCAGGAGAATTGCTTAAACCCAGGAGATGGAGGTAGCAGTGAACCAAAATGGTGCCACTGCGCTGCCTGGGCAACAGAGCAAGACCCCATCCCAAAACAAAACAAAAAACCAGTAATAGTAAAAGCTTTCTAGGAGAATGTCTCGGCATCCCTGGAGGCCCCTCTTCCTGGTCCCTCAACTGCTTCTGATGTTTCTTCTTGCCTTGAAAAATAAAGTACAGTGTACAGTAGCATTTTAATCAAAACACAGCATTGCAGGTGAGACTGAAAGCCGCCTGCTCCTACCTGTTGCTGTTAACAGCTGACACAGGTACCCAGTGCTGTTGTGCTGCTTGGCTACCTTGAACACTTTTTTTACTTTTAAGTACTTAAGTGTGAATAAGTATATGAACATGATTGCTTATCAAAAACATATAAATTGAGAGTCAGGAATGATGGTGAAGTTACACAACCACAGATTGTCTACATGGGTGGCTGAGATACTAACCTTTTCCTTCTGATAGTTCAATGTACACAAACTTCGTTTCATGCACAAAATTATTAAAAATGTGATATAAAATTACCTTCAGTCTATGTATGTAAGTATCATGAAACATAAATGAATTTTGTGTTTAGGCTTGGGTGTCATCCCTAAGAAACGGCCATTCTGCATATGCAAATATTCTAAAATCCAAAAGCTCAAACACTTCTGGTCCCAAGCATTTTGTATTACATAAGGGATACTCAAATTGTAATAACTCCATGAGTGCCTCTTTGGGACCAATTGTGTTACAAATTTATGTTACGAAATATACTAATGTATAATTCATCCTCAGGTTTCCCCTTAATTCCATCCTTAGAAAATTATTAGATGACTTACAGCTTTATAGTTGAAAACCATGGTCTTCATTTAAAAGCTCTTTCTTGAGCAACCTTTTTTCAGTAAAATGACTTTGGGATTCCTTGTCCTCTCTCCTACCTAAACTTCCCTTCCTGGGAGAAAAGAGGATGAGTAATACATGTTCCATTTCTTCTCTGGTATTGCCTTTCGTATGTGGTAGCAGAGCAATCTTCTTCCAAGTTGCTATTTTGAGGGACCTATTGCTTTTATCTCGACACAAACTGAGAGCTGTTTTTGCCAAACCGACACCAGCAGCCAATGTCTAAGGGAAGCCAGATGCTGTATTTTCGTTTTCCTTCAATCTTGTGTTTGATTTGTTTGTTTCTGACATTCCCTCATCTACAAAATCAAAATGAGTTGTAATATAGTTGAAATGAACATGGCCTTACCATTGCCTATGGAGGAACAGTCTTTGGTAACTGATCTCATGATCAATATTAAGCTGTGAGCTCTCTTTTCCTAATTTTTACATTATCCTCTTATAACCACCCCTAACCACCATCCCCCCAGTACACAGACACACAGACACACACACACACACACACACACTCTCTCTCTCTCTCTCTCTCTCCCCCACACACACTTTCTCTCTCTCTCTCACACACACACACTCTCTCACACACACACACACACACTCTCTCTCACACACACACACTCTCTTTCTCTCTGTCACACACACACACACACACACACACACACACACACACACATTCCCCACCCAGATGTTATCATGTTCATTTCCCCTATTTCGTTTTTGGAACTAATATCCTACTCTTAGTGAAGTTCGTGTAGACACCTACTCCTTGACATTTCTCAGGGAAAACAAAGTGCTCTCAGAGAGTATTTGATCTCTCCCCTAAGATAAACTCCCCTCACATTGTTCACTTTCTATCAACATGTTTATCAGGGGTAACTTTATAGTCCCTGGTGGGATTCCAGAGAGGATCATATTCTCCAATGCAACATATTTTGTTGTTTTGAAGCTCTGAGTTTGTTCTGCTTGTAGGGTTTCAAGGAGAGATGCCAGCTGTTCCTTTCCTTAGCACTTCACTGTAATCTCTCTGGCATACCATTAAGGAGTTCTGTGTAGGGGAGAAAATATTTATGGGGCTGTTTTACTTGTTTCATTACTTAGAGGGAGTTGGAACCAGAGTCAAAGTGTCACCCCAATCTAGAAAAGCTAATATTGCTTGCTGTTTATAATTTTGTGTCCACCCATCATATGCTTGCTCCTGGCTATGGTTATTCAGCTGTTACTCCATGTTACTCCTCAATTAGTCTGTAGCTTTGAGAGAGCAGAAACCACCCATCTCTGCTCGTGTTACAGCTACCAAAGCATCTGTTGCCTAGTAGGTGCTTAGTCAACATTTCTCAAATTACATTTAGTTATAATAGAGCTCTATTATACATGGCTAGCCTCTCCTCTAATACTAACATCTACGGGACCTGAGTTTGTGATCCTTCGTGTTCTAGCTTCATTTCTTTTCTTACTGTGTGTATTCTCTTTTGATTTAATATACTCTAATGTCCCTAATGGGCTATGAACTAGGATAATTATTACTTTTCTTTTACTTTATTTTATTTATTTAATTTTTTTGAGACAGAGTCTCACTGTGTCTCCCAGGCTGGAGTGCAGTGGCATGATCTTAGCTCACTGCAACCTCTGCCTCCCAGGTTCAAGCAGATTCTCCTGCCTTAGCCTCCTGAGTAGCTAGGATTACAGGCATGTGTTACTGTACCTGGCTAATTTTTGGATTTTTAGTAGAGACGAGGTTTCACCATGTTTGCCAGGCTGATGTTGAACACCTAACCTCAGGTGATCCACCTATCTCGGCCTCCCAAAGTGCTGGGATTACAGGAGTGAGCCACCGCGCCCAGCCAATGATGATTTTTAAATGAAGTTCTTCTGAGCTTCACGTCCATCTAACTTTGTGGTTCTTCAGATACCGCAGAGACGATATGCCTAAGTCTAAAATCTACACCTCCTGTCGCATTCCCTCTGATGGTGAACCACGGCACTGTCTACTCAAGAGCCATCTTTTTCTCCTTCTTTTCTGTTCTTCATGTATTTATACAGTAGACATTTATTGGGCAATATGAAAAATACCCCCAAAATGCAGAGAAAATAAGATACATTGTCCCTGTCTAGAAAGTGCTGCCGTCAATTATGGAACATATGTTCAAACAGCTCATACCATAATATAAATACAATGCATTGCTGACCATTATGGCATTTCAAAATCAGTTGCCAATATCTAGTCCTTCTTATGTCTTATTTTCCACAAATACATACATCTTAAGTAAACTAATTTGGATGTATTTCCATGCATTCCAAAGGAAGAGTTTATTAGAGTTTATATACTGCCATTACTAAAGTTTCCTTTTGTTTACCCTGTATTCTTTCTTCTTTATTTTAGGATACTAGTGGTACATGGTACTATATCAGCCTTATTATCAGAGCTTCATCTTCAGCATGTTCCCTGCCTTAACTCTTTATGAGTCACCAAGTCCTTTTAATTTGGTTCTTTCTCCTTAGTATCTCTTGTATTTAATCCTTTCTAAGCATCATTAATATCATCCTTTGTGAACATATTTAACCAAGTTCTTTCTCTGTCTTCATTGTAGGCCCATCCATGCAGGGCCAGTCTACACTACTGCCAGAGGCAATTTCTAAAACCCAGATCAACTTTTGTCATTTTTCTAGTTGAAATAATTCAGTAGTTCCCCATGATGTTCAGAAGCTGAACTAGGCCCTATGTGATCTGACTCTTACCTACCCCTCCAGCCTCTAATTTGCTTTCCTGTCTCCCTTTCTCCTCTATATAGTTAAGAGTGTGAACTAGGCTACGTGCGGTGGCTCATGCCTGTAATCCCAGCAATTTGGGAGGCCAAGACAGGTAGATCACTTGAAGTTGAGAGTTCAAGACCAGCCTGATCAACATGGAGAAACCCCATCTCTACTAAAAATATAAAAAGTAGCTGGGCTTGGTGGTGCATGCCTGTAATCCCATTAGTCAGGAGGCTGAGGCAGGAGAATCACTTGAACCCAGAAGGCAAAGGTTGCAGTGAGCTGAGATTGTGCCATTGCCCTCCAGCCTGGGCAACAAGAGTGAAACTCCATCTCAAAAAAAAGAAAAAAAAAAGAATATGAACTCTAGGGTCAAACTGTCTGGGTTCAAATCCTGGCTCTGCCACTTACTAGCTATGTAACTTTGGAAAAGTCACTTAGGTGACACAGATATCTCTGTGACACAGATATTTTCATATCTGTAAACTGGGGGAAGTAGTTGTCCCTATTTAATATAGTTATTGGGAAGAGTCAATGAGTTAATATGTGTTAACTGCTTACAACAGGGCCTGGCCCATAGCAAATAATTAATACAGACATTTTTTAACTTATGATGGGGTTACATCCCAATACACCCATTACAAGTTGAAAATATTCAAAGTCAAAAATGCATTTAGGCCTGGTGCAGTGACTCATGCCTGTAATCCCAGCATTTCAGGAGGCCAAGGCAGGAGGATTGTTTGAGCCCAGAAGTTTAAAACCAGCCTGGGCAACATAGGGAGACTCTATTTCTACAAAAATAACAGAATTAGCTGGGTGTGGTGGTGTATGCTTATAGTCTAAGCTACTTGGGGTGCCGAGGCAGGAGGATTGCTTGAGCTTGGGAGGTCAAGGCTGCGGTGAGCTGTGATCACGCCACTGCATTCCAGCCTAGGCAACAGAATGCAGACCCTCTCTCTCAAAAAAAAAAAAAAAAAAAAAAAAAAGCATTTGATACACCTAACCTTCAGAGCATCATAGCCTACCTCCCTATTCTACCTTAAAGGTGCTCAGAACACTTACATTAGCTGACAGCTGGGCAAAATCACCTGGCAACAAGGAACACTGTCAAGTCTCAGTTGTCTACCTTCATGATGGTGTGGCCAACTGGGACATGTGGCTCTCTGTGGCTTCCCAGCATTGTGAGACAGGATCCTACTGCATGTCATTAGCCTGGAAAAAGATCAGAATTCGAAATTCAAAGCACAATTGTTACTGAATGTGTATCACTTTCATACCATCATAAAGTCAAACCTTCATAAGTCTGGGACCATCAGTGTATATTTGTGTGTGTGTGTTTCTGTTATTGTTGTTGTTATTCATTTATTGGCTTTGTTCCTTTCTTTTTGCATATGCTGTTTCATGTGCCTGGAACTGTCCACTTCTTTTCACCTGACTGACTCCACTCATCTTTTGAACTTCAGTTTAAGTATCAGCCCCTTGAGGGAGCCTTCACTCCCTCTTCCCACTCCAGGCTGGATTAGTTACATCACCTATGTGCTCCTGTAGCACCAGTGCACACCCACATCTTAACATTCATTACACCAGATAAGGGGTATTAACATTGTGATTTCGAACACTGTAGGTGACCTAAAGGTCTGTATGTTGAATAATTTGTAATAACACAAGATGATTATCTTATGATTTTATGAATATATGATTATTGTATTCATCTATTCTCAGGCTGCTAATAAAGACATATCCAAGACTGGGTAATTTATAAAGGAGAGAGGTTTAATTGATTCACAGTTCAGCATGGCTGGGGAGGCCTCAGGAAACTTAGAATCATGGTGGAAGGGGAAGTAAACACGTCTTCTTCATATGGTGGCAGCAAGGAGAAGTACCGAGCAAAAGGGGGAAAAGCCCCTTATAAAACCATCAGATCTTGTGAGAGCTCACTCACTATCATGAGAACAGCATGAGGGTAGCTACCCCCATGATTCAATTACTGACTACCAGGTCCCTCCCATAACTCATGGGGATTATGAGAACTAAAATTCAACATGAGATTTGGGTGAGGACACAGCCAAACCATATCAATTATATTATTTATAGATGATTATATCAAATAACCTTGATTCTTAGTATTAAATAGGCAAGATATGAGTTTGGGGAATCACATTATCTCAAGATATATCCATCCCAAAAGTAAAGGTTCTACTACACTTCAATTTTGTATTTATTCGTGTGCTTCCAGTATTCAATTCTGGCATCCTGAATGGGGTGAGAACGGTTTTATCTCTATCCCTAGTGCCTTACATCTACCAGAGATTCAGTTAATATTTATTGAAAAGAGAAAATTCTTTTTTTCAAAAATCTGGCTTTGCCCCTGAGCCATGGTTTGAGGTGCTGACCTCTTCCTAGGAAAATACATGCATGGCTCATTTCAGAAGGTTAAAGGTACAGATCTTGCCTTAGAAGATGGCTTCCTGTTTAGTCAAAGAGAATAGAATAAAGTGTTTCTTTCCGTACTAAATATGACCGATTTAATAAAAGGGCTCAATTGGAATTCAACTCCTTTTAGATAGTTACCACCCCATTCTATCTTTGCCCAGCAACTTCTTGGAGAAGGTGATATGATTTAGCATTTTAGACAGAGGCAAATTTGGATCCTAATTTAGGAAAATTAAGGGAAGTCAGTCATATTTTTAGGTGTTTGGGGTGCCTGATTTGGGCATATAGACAAGCCTCCTGCCCAGATAGCTCACATGTGCCTCCTACCTTCTACACTAGCTACAGTTCTTCTTCTCATTAGTACTCTTACTGTTGGGGGCATTGAAGACTTTGTCTTCGGTAGCTTATCTGAGAGGTCTAACACATTTAGGCACAAATGCTTGAAGGAAAGGCGCATAGACAGCCACATTGGCTGATGACGGTCAACTGCCCAGGTCAGAGCCTGGCAGAGTAAGTCTAGGCGGAGAACCTTTAGCTTTGGCCTGTTACAGGGACTCAGTTTGCAAACATCATCTCTCTTACAGTTAAGGCAGGCTCTAAGATTCCATGAAGAGAGATAAGATGCTTTGAATGGTAGCTCTTTAAGATCCTTCTTAAATGCACTTCTAAAAAGTCAGCTTCTGTGGCTCTCATTGGCACAGATCATGTGCCTACACATGAGTGAGATGTGGCTGGGGTTAAAATCTATATGCAAGTTCTAAAGGATTGGAGTGGGGCTGGTGTGGGGGAATGTTGGGGGGAAAGCATATGCATCTCTGAGTAGGAAAGTCACCTGCACCCTGCCATTGTGAGAATCCCTGGGTGTAATAAGAGGTATGGTTTGTGGCAGTGTGGCGAACACACAAGTGATAAGGAAACTAGGAAAAATGGTTGCAGGCTGAAACTTAGATTATAGTCCATTCATCCTGCTTGCAGAGAAGCAATTAGGGTCCAAGGTGTTATAGGATGGGCTTTTCCTATTATATCAGGCATCTCTCGGGATTTCCTTATATACCCAAGACCTCTATATTACAAAATGGTTTTTAGTGCCTTTTTTTTTTAATGACTAAAAGCCTTTTGATGGGTTTCATGACAAACTCTTATGAACAGGAAGAAACATGTGAATAAGGATGAATAACTAGAAGTACTTTTCAAAGTGACATGAAAGTAGCTGGTAATATGGAAAATATTGAGCAGTCCAATTGTTCTGGAATGATTTAGTACAATTTAGTAATATTGTCTTAGATAGTATACATTTAATTAAGCCCCCGGAATCAGAGTTGACTTTCATTGTTTCCAATTTTCCTAGGAACAAGATGAAATCATTCAACTTAATTTTAGGAGAAAGTATTGTATGTTTATAGAAAGCTTAGGAATTGATTTATTGACCTGTTGATTTAAACTGCTCTTATAATTCTGGCACACTCCACATATTAGACCATTCTTTCTAATCCCTACTTTACTGGGTAATTTTTGCATAAGTCAGGAGGTCAGCATGGGCTGTAGCTGGTTCCATGTATTTATCAAGTGAAATGACATTTAGTATTTATTTTCTTCCTAATAGGGCCCATGCTCCCTTCAGAGACTCATACGAGTGGTTTATCATGAGAAGGACTACACTATATCATTTCACTCTTACAAGTTTTCATTTATGTTACACACTGAGAAAGTTATGAGAAGCAACCATCACTCTCTGGAGGTGGAGACTACTGTGATTCATAAAGACAAGAGGTAATTTTCCTGTAATCACAGGATGTCTCAGGTTAGTAGCTTTCAGCTCTTCTGCAACTCACATACCGTGAGGTGTTTTTAGCAATGTGCATCTTCAATGAACCTAATTCTTCCCAATTCCTATAATTTTAAATGTATGACAATGTGATATAAAGAAGTGAGTTGGAATTTATTTTTGCACGAGATGGGAAATAGTATTTGAACATAATTGTACAGGGTAAGTGAAAAGTATAAGAACATATGTCGCATTTTTAGAAAGCAAAATACTTTTGTAGGACTTAAATATATTTTTAAATGAGATTTTTATTACACAAAATTTACAACATCATTTGTACTTGGAAATGATACATAGATGTTAAGTTTGAAGTCATAAGTATTAAAAAGTAAAATTAACTCATAAGTGGGTGTTGAACAGTGAGAACACATGGACACAGGGATGGGAGCATCACACACTGTGGTCTGTTCAGGGGGCTAGGGGAGAGACAGCAGTGGGTGGGGAGGTTGGGGAGGGATAACATAGGGAGAAATGCCAGGTATAGGTGACGGGAGGATGGAGGCAGCAAACCACCTTGCCATGTTAGTACCTATGCAACAATCCTGCATGATCTGCACATGTACCCCAGAACCTAAAATACAATGCAAAATAAAAAGTAACATTAAAAAGCTATGCATTTTGTAACTAGGTCTTTTTTATAAGTTGTCCTTTAACTGTTCTGACCAACTTGTATTTTCACTTTAGAATTGTAGTTTAAGTATGCCCTTGAAATTTAAAGAAGAATTTTATGCTCTCTCTTTTTAAATTCTGTGTCTTCTGTGGCATTTATAATAGGAGAGCCATTTCTAATATTTATATTTCTTTTTAGTTATGAAAATGTGACCATCATATGCCTAGGTTATATCTACAAAACAGACCTGGCCGGGTGTGGTGGCTCATGCCTTTAATCCCAGTACTTTGGGAGGCCAAGGCAGATGGATCACCTGCGGCCAGGAGTTCAAAACCAGCCTGGCCAATATGGTGAAATCCTTCTCTACTAAAAATACAAAAATTAGCTGATCATAGTGGCACTCACCTATAATCCCAGCTAGGAGGCTGGGGCAGGAGAATAGCTTGAACCCAGGAGGCAGAGGTTGCAATGATCCATGATTGAACCACTGCACTCCAGGCTGGGTGACAAGAACAAGGCTCCATCTCAAAAACAACAACAACGAAAACAAAAACAGACCTCTGGGGCAACAAATCAGAAAACACAAAATAAAATTGGAAAAGCTTTAGTTCTGCTTTCCTCCAAGTGCCCATTGACTCACAGCTGGCTCCTTAGGATTTATGACCAAAGAGTCAAGGACCTGCTTTTACGGAGTAAAGTATTGTTGTTTTGCAGAGGGATCTATGAAACAGTTCCTTGATCTATGAAACAGTTCCTTGGCTCTCCAATTAATTATTGAGTGATGCTCTGTGTTCTGCACTATCCCGGGCTCTGTGATATATAGATCAGCTATAGATATATAAAAAATGTCACATTTCCATATCTGCCCTCCAAGAACTTATAATTTAGTTGGGAGCATATGCAGAGTTGAGAGTTCATGACAGTATCCAGCAAAATGACCTAAGAGTGATAGAGATAATAAATTTGCTAGGTGTAGAAGTCCTGGGATGGATGATTTTTCTCTGTAGTTATTCGTGAATCCTTTATGCAGGAGGAAGAAACTGTGCTAGACTTTGCGGACCAGAAGATTCTGGCAGGAGGAAGTGATAGGAGAGCATTGCAGATGAGAGAGAATAGACTGCTGGCTTCAGCAAAGAGCTGAATAATGTCCTGAGTAGGTCCCACTCGGGAAAAAGTGAGTTGATTTGTTTGAGTAGAGCTGAGAGTTTGAGGTACTGTAGTTGCAGGATATAAGTCTGGAAAAATTGATTGGATGAGGTCAGGGAGGGTTTTGATGACAGACTGAGGAGTGCAAGTGCTATCCCATAGGCAGTAGAGGTCCCCCGAAGGGTTTTCAAGAGGGAGTGAATATTATCCAATGGGTTGTACAGAAAAATTAACCCTAGGCCGGGCGCAGTGGCTCACGCCCGTAATCCCAGCACTTTGGGAGGCCAAGGCAGGAGATTGAGATCATCCTGACTAATATGGTGAAACCCTGTCTCTACTAAAAATACAAAAAATTAGCCTGGCGTGGTGGCACGCTCCTGTAGTCTCAGCTATTCAAGAGGCTGAGGCAGGAAAATCACTTCTGAGCTGAGTTCCAAGGTACAGTTCCTAACTTCTCATGCTTTCACTTGAAGATCTGTCAGTTTATACACACATAGGGCTCACCAAAAATTTCCTTTTTTAATAATTTCCTATTACTCTGGAAATGAAGATATTAAACTCCAACATAATACAACTCTAGACTTTCTAGAGCAATAATTTTTTTACCTTTGGCATTATTTTGGATTTTAGTTTCTTGACACAAACATTCAAGCAAATTTCAGTTGCAGTTAGAAGTTGTCAGAAAGTGATAGATGTGTAAAAACTATATGAGAAATTGATATTTGAATATATAAATCTAGTTTTGAATCTTAATTAGATAGATATAAATAAACAAATATATACAAAATTATCTATTTTTACCTTTTCTTTTTTTCTCTCTATTCTTTATACCTGTTAAGTCGTAGCTCTTAATTCTTTGTGTACTTTTCTTACTCCCTATTTCCGGTTTTCTTTGCAATAACCTGTGTGAAGCCCATGATAATCACTCAGTACACATAACCATTTCCCTGTTTCTTCTCCTTTTCACTTCCCCTGGTTTCTTTCTTTTCCTTGTCATTCTACCTTGATTCTTTCCTTGATTTTTATTTTAAAAAACTTTATTGATACGTATTTTTTCTCCTTTGTGTTGTTTTTGTTTTTGTTTTTTTGGAAGGAGCACTGATTCTTCTATTAGTTGGGTGTGTTTCAGGAGATTAACCATCCAGACATCAATTAGGCTCCAAGTCTTTGTTATCTTAGGTTCTAAGGCTTATAAATATTATACAATTTTTCAGAAAGATTTTATTGGCTGCAGAAAAAAAAGCTCAGCAGATTTTTCCGATAAGTGCACACATAAAGAGCCTCATAAACAGTAGACTAAATATTACAGATGATCCATGTAGGAGTAATAAATGAGGACACTCTCATTTGTCCATACATTTTTCATAAGGTACTGATGTGACTGAGAATTGTCTTAACAAGTAATAGTAACAATGAAACAGCAAGGTAATTAGAGAATGAAGATAAATAGGAATAGCTGCCACCTGCTGCTACAAGCTGAGGATCATGTTTCCTCCTTTCTGGACCCTTTACACAACTTATGTTCCCATTTATTTATTGAGATCAGTAATCCTCATATATTATTATAGTTTTGCAACTTGGAAACTGTGGCTGGCACAAGTCCTTCTTAATTTCACTTTGAATTACTGAGTAAAGCTATTTAATGTGTAATAAGCTCACAAATATAAGGTAGGTAAAATGAATTTCCTTCCTCTCATCATACTGATTAGTCACTTACCTGCTGTCTTAACTGAAACAGCTTCTTTACTGAGAAATTCTTTGCTGGTTACTGGATAATATGGCATTGGACATTATCTCATTTAAGTCACTTACTTCTTCAGTTAGATTTCTTCTGAGGTAAAACTCTTTCAGTAGCTTCTGTATATACTATGACATAATCTTATTGAATGGGGATACTGCATTGACATTTCACCTGATCTTTGAACCCAGTTATCTCCAGTTTCTAGCTGCCCACAAGACACTTGCTGGATGGAATTCATCCCTCATGGGAACAGCATAACACAGATGAGAGAGGATACTCTGCCCAGTTTCAAGTTCTAACCTGGTTTAAAGTATATAACAAGGCAACTGCCTGAAAGTAAAAGGGGTTTTAGTTGAAATATACATGGACCAAAGTACATATATCATAAATGTACAAATAAATGAAAGAATTTTTCATAAGCTGAATGCCCTCATGTAACCAGAGCTTAGATCAATAAACAGAACATTACCAGCACCCCAGGACCACCTCCTGACCCCCAGTGCTCCCTGTCAGGTGCTACCCCAGGCAGCCTCTATCCCACTTCTAATGGCCCACATTTGTTTTTATACTTTCTTTATCTTATTTTATTTTGTATTTTCTCTCATCTATCTATGGGCTCATGTTTTTGTACTTTCTATAAATGGAATCCTGGAATGTGTATTCTTTTGTGGACTTTCCTTTCAACATGATATTTATGGAATATATACCATTTGGATGTTTGTCCCTCCAAATCTCATGTTAAAATGTGACCCCCAATGTTGGAGGTAGGGACCATTGGGAGGTGTTTGGGTTATGGGGGTGGAACCCTTAGGAATGGCTTGGTGTCCTCCTGTGGTAACAAGTGAGTTCTTGCTCTGTCAGTTCACATAAGAGCCAGTTATTTAAAGGAGTCTGGCATCTCCTCCCCTCTCTCTTGCTCCCTCTCTGACCTGTGACACACGTGCTCTTCATTCACCTTCCACCATGAGTAAAAGCTTCCTGAGGCCTCACCAGGATCTAATCAGATGCTAGCGCCATGCTTGTACAGCCTGCAGAATCGTGAGCTAAATAAACTGCTCGTCCTTATAAATTATCCAGCCTCAGGTATTCCTTTACAGCAACACAAAATGGACTAATACAGGGATTGATCCCTATTGTTGCATTTGGTTGCAAACTTTCATTCTTTTAACTCTGGTAGCATTTCATTCTATGAATATACCACACTTTATTTGATCATTTTACTGATGATGGGCACATGTGCAGATTTGTGCTACTTAGAAGAATGCTTCTTTGGATATTCTAGTATATGTCTTTTGGTGAATATAGGTGTACATTTCTTTTGGATATATGTATATACCTTTAAGAGTGGGGTTGCTGGGCTATAGGATATGCATATGCTTAGCTTTAGTTATTACTGCCAGGCAGATTTCCAAACAGATTGAAACCATTTACGTTTCTTCCAGCCGTGTATTAGAACTCACTGATTCCATGTTTTCACCAACACTTGGTATTTTTTGTGTTTTTCATTGCAGCCATTCTTTTGTGTAGGTGGTAGGATACCATTGTGGGTTAAATTTGCAGTTCCCTGATACTAGTGAAGTTAAGCACCTTTGTGTGTGTTTCCTGCCCATCTCCTGCCCATTGTGAAGTGTCTGTTAAAGTCTCTTGCCCATTTTTCCATTGTGTTTTTGTCTATTGCTTTTTGATTTGTAAGAATTGTTTCTATTCTGGATACTACTCAATTATGTGCTGTATGTGTTATGAATACCTCTTCACACTCTTTGGGTTGAATTTTCACTCTCTTCATGGTGTCTTCATTTTAATATAGTCTACTTTATTTTTCCTTTTATAGTTAGCACTTTATATGACCCTTTGTAAGAAAGTTTAACTTACTCCAAGGTCATGAAGATGTTCTGTATTCTCCTCTAAAAGGTTTATATGATCGTGAGAGGATTTAATTCATAAACGTATGTCAGTATTTGGAGACAGAACTGTTTTAAAACCACGTGTGTTTTCCATTGAGCTAAAACATGGAGGGCTGACTACAGGGAAGAGTGTGGTACAGAAAGAAGATAGATGTCCTGGAAGTTCCCCTCACAAACAAATGAGAAATCCCTTCTGATGATAGGACTAAGTGCTTATAGCCTATTATCCTAGTCTCTGTGCCAAATTCTTAGAAGGAGTGGGTATGATAAGCACCATCTTGAGGACATTCAGTTATAGCACCTCTTCTCTGGGGACAAGGAGCCACTCTTGGGGACAAAACAAAGCCTTCTCAGAGTTCACTAGATTTCTGTGGGTCAAGTACAGAGTCTCACCTCCTTGATGATACAGTAGAAAAACCTTTTCCCCCGGAAGCCTTTTCAGTCCCTCGGAATTTTTTTTACTATTTGCACCTGTGTGCGAATATGTGCATAGCTTTCCAGTGATCTTTAAGAAGCTGGAACACCTTGGAAAAAAAAACTTTTTACTTTTTTATTTGTCGACACATCAAATACTCACAGTTGTCTTTGAAACTCACAAGGAATTTGCTTACATACATAAAATTCATATGGAAAATACTGTAGGAAATTTAAATCCACAGCATTTAAAATTTAAATCTTCAGTGTTTATAAAGTTAACTATAAAATATCAGAAAAACACAATAGATTCATACTGCTTACACACTTAAAAATAACTCTCTTTTAGGTTACTTTATCATAGTAGAGGCCATAGAAAACTTAGAGAAAGTTCTCAGGGGCTGCTGTTCAGATACTACAAATTCTGAGCTTGAAATTGGAGTCATTTTTTAAATGCATATTGCAAGGAATCAAGTTTATGTCAGTTACCACTTAACATTTGCAAGTGCAATAAAGCAAAACTTATTGCTGTAGTGTTCTATAAATTGTATTGCCTGATTGACTCCTTGAGGAAGGGCAAATGTAAATAGACTAAACTCTACTGAGATTTTGACTTAAAAGAAAATCGCACAGTGTTTCTGTTTTTCTCTTGTGTGGGCAGTTATAGCCAGCCATATGTTTACTTTGTAAGTTTCAGTTGAAGGTGCAATATAAGCTGTTTCAATCTGGGTGGAAGTTTTGTCAGACCTCACAAATTAGATTTACACTTAATTAGGAGTTTGCTAGGAAATTTTGCAGGGCCTGTGGGCAGGTTCATACTGATGAAAAACAACCTATTGCATTTTAAGGGTAAATCCTGAACAGCTCTTCCTTGAAATGGAAGGAATTATGGAATTATATTATCATCATTTGGTGATATTTGTAGTAATAGTTGGGGCAAGAATCAGTGGTAGATGCTAAAACTGGTGGGTGAGCAAATAAGAAACAATATTTGCATAGTCTCAAAGTCTCTCTCCGTACAGGGAAGTAACTTGGCAGATGCCATCTTACCCAGGTACTTCCCACTTCCCAGGAGAGGGGTAGAGGTGCAAGGACAGAGGCTGTCCAGGGACAGTACCTTCTCTCTAGTTAACACTCCCATCTGCGTGTTTGCAGGTGTAGGGTTCTCTCCCTTTCCCACCTCTTCAGGGCAATCACTCCCTGTTAACCAAAGCCAGTACTACTCTCTGTACTCAGAGCCAGATTCCATTTCCATTATGGGTATTTATTTGATCGTGTATTGAGGGTCTACTGTGTCCTAAGTGCTGGGGACTCAGCATTAAATAAGACAAGTCCTTGTTCTCCAGTCTTCCAGCAGTGCCAGAGAAAAATATCTGAGTACAACGATTACAGAACTTCATGATCCCTGTAGAGGTATGCATGAAATACAATAGCTGATAGCCATCAGTAGGGCCAAATTGGTTCTTCAGTGATTGAGAATACTTTCATAATGATTGGTAAAAGCCACAATCTGAATCCCTGGACACTTCCCTGGGATACCATTCACTCACTTGCCACATTGTACAGAATAATTACAGGGTTAAGTCCAAAACAGGACCTGCTCTTGTGCTTTTCTTACTCCTTCCCTGTTGCCCTTATCCTACCTGGAAGGTCAGGGAAGGCTTCCTGGAGGAGGTGATGCCTTTTCCAAGAATGACTAGAATTTAGCCAGGTAAAGAATAGCATCTGTTCAGGCCCCCGGATGAGAGGGAGTGTGTCACTGCTGAGAAACAATGGGTCATTGGGTATTAAAGATGGTGAGAAATGACCCTTAGGAAGTCTGGTAAGGCCAGATCAGAAAGGGCCTTAAGTGCCCACCTAAGCCAGCTGAACCCCATGGGACAAACTATAAAATGCCTCTGGAGAAGCTGAAGGTAAGAATTGTGTGTAGGGGAGGGGGTGGAGCAAGACGCCCAAATGGAAGGCTCCACTGATAATGTGTCTTCCCCGCACACCACCCTCCCTGCAAGGACCAAAGTTAACACCCATCTACACACAAAACAGCACCTCCCTAAGAACCAAAAGTCAGGAGAGCGCTCACAGTGCCTGGTTTTGGCTTCATATCACTAAAGGAAGCACTGAAGAGGGTAAGAAATAGTCTTGAATTGCTCATGGTGTCCCTCCTTCCACCACCGTGTCAGCAGCCATGTGGCATGGAGAGAGTCTGTGCTTAGGGGAGGGAGAGCGCTGCATGTGTGGAACACTGGACTGACCTCAGTGCTGCCCTGCAACAGTAGAAATCAAAACGATGGGGCTGAACTCAGCTGACATCTGCCCAGAGGGAGCATTTAAACCAGCCCTAGCCAGAGGGGAATCGCAGATCCCAGTAGTCTAAACCTGAGTTCCTGCAAGCCTCACCACTGTAGGCTAAAGGACTCGGGGGTACTAAATAAACTTGAAAAGCAGTCTAGGCCACAAAGCTGTAGCTCCTAGGTGAATCCTACTGCTGAACTGGCCTCAGAGCCAGCGGACTGGGTAAGGAGGAGGAAATGCCATCTTCTGGGACACCAGCTAGGGCTGCTAAGGGAGTGCTTACACCACCCCTCCCGCGACCCAGGCTGCACAGCTTCTGGCTCCAAAAGAAAGCTCTTCCTTCTGCTTGAGGAAAGGAGAGGGAAGAGTAAAGACAACTTTTTTTTTTTTTTTTTTTTAGGATGGGGTTTCACCATGTTGGTCAGGCTGGTCTTGAACTCCCAACATCAGGTGATCTGCCCTCCTTGGCCTCCAAAGTGCTTGGATTACAGGTGTGAGCCACCACACCTGGCCGACAACTTTCTTTTATCTTGGAAACCAGCTTAGCTGTAGTAGGATAGGGCCCAGGCAAAGTCCTGAGGTCCTCTGTCCAGGCCCTACTGCCCAGATGACATTTCTAGACACACCCTGGGCCAGAAGGCAACCTGCTGCCTTGAAGGGAAGGATCCAGTCCTGGCAGGACCCATCACCTTCTGACTAAAGCCCTTGTGCCCTGAATAACCATTAGTGATATCCAGTTAGTACACTGTGGGCCTTGGGTGAGACTCTGAGTCTTGCTGGCTCCAGATGAGACTCAACACATTCCCAGCCGTGGTGGCTACCGGACAAGACTCCTTCTGCTTAAGAAAAGTGGAGGGACAAGGAAAGGGGAGTCTGTCTTGCACCTTAGGTAGCAGCTCAGCCACAGTAGGGAAGGGGTCCTTGGAAAGGGGAGGAAAGAGCGGGAAGGACTGCATCTTGTGGTTTGAGTGCCAGCTCAGCCACAGTATAATAGAACACCAAGTAGACTTCTAAAGTTTTTGATGCTAGTTCCTGGCTCCTAGGCAGCACCTGTAGACCTGCCCAGGGCCTGGGAGACCTTGCCACTCTGAAGGAAAGGCTTCCCCATATGCTGATTGTAGAGCCCCAGGGCCTTGTACAAACACAGGCAGTAGCCAGTTAGTGGTTATAGTGAGCCCTGTGGGGGGACCCACTGCTGTGCTAGTTTCAGATTTGACTCAGCACAGCCCCAGCAGTGGTGGCCACAGGGGTGCTTGCATCAGCCCACTCCCAGCTCAAGGCATCTCAGAACAGAGAGAGAGGGAGTCATTTTGTTTGGGAGAAAGCAAGGGAAGAGAAGAGTCTCTGCCTGGTAATCCAGAGAATCCTTCCAGATTTTGTCCAAGACCATGAAGGTGGTCCCTCTATGAGTCTGTGAGAACCACAGCATTAATGGGATGGGGCAACCCCTAATGTAGATACAGCTTAGATCTTAGATAACATCACCCAAACTCTTTTGGATACGTGGAAAGCTTTCTCAAGAAGGACAGGTACAGACAAGACCAGACCGTGACAATATTAAGAGGGAAGTTTATAAGTGCCTATATCAAAAAAAGAAGAAAAACTTCTAATAAACAACCAAATAATGCATCTTAAAGAACTAGAAAAGCAAGAGCAAACCAAACCCCAAATTAGTAGAATAAAAGAAATAACAAAGATCAGAGCAGAAATAAATGAGTTTGAAATGAAGAAAACGATACAATCAATGAACAAAAAGTTGTTTTTTTTAAAAAAAATCAAAATTGACAAACTTTTAGCCAGACTAAGGAAAAAAGAGAAAAGACTCAAATAAATAAAATCATAGATGAAAAAAGGAGACAACTGATTCTGCAGAAATTCAGTGTTTCATTACTGTCTACTATGAGCAAGTATATGCCAATAAATTGGAAAACCTGGAAGAAATGGATACATTTCTAGACACATACAACCTACCAAGATTAACGCATGAAAAAAATCTAAAACCAATAACAAGTAATGAGTTCAAAGTGGTAATAAAAAGTCCTGCAGCAAAGAAAGGCCTGGGACCCAGTGGCTTCACGGCTGAATTCTACCAAATATTTAGGGAAAAACTAATAACAATCTTACTCAAATTATTTCAGAAAAAAAAGGAATAGGAGATACTTCCAAACTCATTCTATGAGGCCCATACCAAAACCAGGTAAAAACACATTTTAAAAAAGGAAGGTATAGGCCAACATCATTGATGAATATTGATGCAAAAATTCTCAACAAAATACTAGCAAACCAAATTCAACAACACATTAAAAAGATCATTCATCATGATGAAGTGGGATTTATCCCAGGGATGTAAGGATGGTTCAAGATGTGCAAATCAAGTAATCTGATACCTCATATCACCAGAATGAAGAATAAAAACTGTATGATCATTTCAATTGATGCTGAAAAAGCATTTAATAAAACTCAACATCCCTTCATGATAAAAGCTCTCAAAAGGCCAGGCGCAGTGGCTCACACCTGTAATCCCAGCTCTCTGGGAGGCCAAGGCAGGCAGATCATAAGGTCAGGAGATAGAGACCATCCTGGCTAACACGGTTAATCACCGTCTCTACTAAAAATACAAAAAATTAGCCAGGCATGGTGGCACACACCTGTAGTCCCAACTACTCAGAAGGCTGAGGCCAGAGAATTGCTTGAACCCAGGAGGCGGAGGTGGCAGTGAGCCGAGATCATGCCACTGCACTCCAGCCTGGGTGACAGAGTGGGACTCTGCCAAAAAAAAAAAAAAAAAAAAAAAAAAAAAAAAAAAAAAAAAAAAAATCCCTCAAAAAACTGGATATAGAAGGAATATACCTCAATGTAATAAAAGCCATATATGACAAAGCTACAACTAGTATTATACTGAATGGGGGAAAACTGAAAGCCTTTCCTCTATCTGAAACACAAAAAAGATGCCCACTTTTACCACTGTCATTCAGCATAGTACCAGAAGTCCTAGCTAGAGCAATCAGATAAGAGAAAGAAATAAAGAACATCTAAATTGAAATGGAAAAAATCAAATTATCCTTCTTTGCAGACGATATAATCTTACAAATAGAAAACCCTAAAAACTCCTCCAAAAAACTATTAGAACTGATAAGTTCAGTAAAGTTGCAGGATACAAAATCAACATACAAAAATCAGTAGCATTTCTGTATGCCAACAGTAAACAATCTAAAAAAGAAATCAAGAAGGCAATCACATTTACAATAGCTACAAATAAAAGAAAATACCTAGGAATTAGCCAAAGAAGTAAAAGATCTCTACAATGAAAACTGTAAAACTTTGATGCAAGAAATTGAAGAAGACCAAAAAAAAAAAAATGAAAAAGGTACTCCATGTTTATGGATTGGAAGGATCAATAGTATAAAAAATGTCCATACTACTTAAAGCAATCTATACAGACTTAATGCAATCCCTATAAAAAAAAAAAAATCAATGGCATTCTTCATAGAAATAGAAAAAAAAATCTAAAAATTTATATGGAATCACAAATACTCAGAATACCCAAAGCTATCCTAAGCAAAAATAACAAAACTGGAAGAATCACATTACCTGTAGTATAATGAAATTATACTACATAGCTCTAGCAACCAAAAGGCATTGTATTGGCATAAAAACAGACACCTATATCAGTGGAACAGAAAACAGAATTTTGGGTTCCAAAATTTATCTTGGGAACCCAAAGATACATCTGTACATCTACAGTGAACTCATTTTTTACAAAGGTGTCAAGAAAAGAAGATATATTAGGGAAATGATAGTCTTTTCAATAAATGGTGCTGGGAAAACTGGATATCCATATGCAAAAGATTCAAACCAGATGCCTATCTCTCACCATATAAAAAAAAATCAAATCAAAATTGAATAAAGACTTAAATCTAAGACCAAACCTATTCAATGACTAAAATAAAACATCGAAGAAGCTCTCCAGGACATTGAACTGGGCAAAGTTTTCTTGAGTAGTATCCCACAGCATAAGCAACTAAAGCAAAAATGAACAAATGGGATTACACAAGTTAAAAAGCTTCTGCAAAGCAAAGGAAATATCAACAAAGTGAAGAGACAACCCACAGAATGGGAGAAAACATTTGCAAATTATTCATCTGATAAGGGATTAATAACCAGAATACATAAGGAGCACAAACAGCTCTACAAAAAAAAAAATCTAATAATCTAATTTTTAAATGGACAAAATGGCCGGGTGCGGTGGCTTACATCTGTAATACCAGCACTTTGGGAGGCCGAGGCATGTGCATCACTTGAGGTCAGGAGTTCAAGACCAGCCTGGCCAACATGATGAAATCCCGTCTGTACTAAAAATACCAAAATTAACCAGGTGTAATGTCATGTGCCTATAGTTCCAGCTACTCAGGAGGCTGAGACAGGAGGATTGCTTCAACAGGGTAGGCAGAGGTTACAGTGAGCCGAGATTACACCACTGCACTTCAGCCTGGGTGTTAGAGCAAGACTCCATCTAAAAAAAATAAAATAAAAATAAAAATGGACAAAAGATCTGAACAGACAATTGCAAAAGAAGACATAAAAAAAGCAAGTATATGAAAAAGGGCTGAACATCATTGATCATCAGAGAAATGTCAATCAAAACTACAATGAGATATCCCCTCACTCCAGTTAAAATGGGCTTGCTTTGAAAGTCAGGCCATAACAAATGCTGTGAGGATGTGGAGAAAAGGGAACCCTTATACACTATAGGTGGGAATGTGAATTGGTACAACCACTGTGGAGAACAGTTTTGAGATTCTACAAAAAAAATGAAAACAGAGCTACCATACAATCTAGCAATCCCACTCCTAGGTATAAAACCAGAAGAAAGGAAACTAATATATCCAAGAGATATCTGCATTCTCATGTTTTATTACAGCACTATTCACAACAGCCAAGATTTGGAAACAGGCTAAGTGTCCATCAACCAATGAATGAATAAAGAAAATGTGGTACATATAAACAATGGAGTACTCAGTCATGAAAATTTAAAAAAATGAAATCCTATGATTTGCAACAATATGAAAGGAAATGGAGGCCATTAAGTTAGCTGAAATCAGGCACAGAAAGACAGGCTTTGTATGTTCTCACTTACTTGTGGGAGCTAAAAATTAAAATAATTGAACTCATGGGTATAGAGAGTAGAAGGATGGTTACAAGAGGCTGCAAAGGGTAGTGGGGAGGTGGGAGGGAAGTGGGGCTAGTTAATGCGTACAAAAAATAGAATAAGACCTAGTATTTGCTAGCACAACAGGGTGACTGTAGTAAAAAATAATTTATTTGTGCATTTCTAAATAACTAAAAGTATAATTGGATTGTTTGTAATGGAAAGGATAAGTGCTTGAGGTGATGGATACCCCTTTCTCCCTGATGCAATCATTACCCCTTGCATGCCTGTATCAAAACATGTCATGTATTCCATAAATATATACACCTACTATGTACCCATAAAAATTAAAAATAAATAAGAAGCAACACAATCAGGCCTATGTTTTACAAAAATAATTATGACATAATTGAAATTGGGAAAAGCGTTTAAGGGCAAGAGAACTTTTTGCCAGCTGTTGAAGTAATTCAGTAAAGAAATGGGCACCTATACTAAAATGAAAGCAGTAGTGATATAGAGACATGACTGGAACCCAAACACTAAAAGGTAGAATTAATAGGGCTCTGTTGCTGGGTTGAAATGCTGAGCTCCCTGTTATGAAATTTTGATATCTAATTACCATCAGATACAATGATCTTATCCAAAGTAAACCATTTGGTAAGAATTTTGGCTATGCTTCCAAAATTAAGAATTCATCTTGCAGAGGAACTTACTATACCATAATTAGCTCATTATCAAACCATTGTTTTCATTAACATAGCAGGTAAAAACTATGCATTTGCTAGTCTTTGGTAACTATGGTGAGGTTACATTGAAGATACTGTTCTTTGCAGCTTATAAGAAAGTGTGGGAACAGCACAACTTTTCCAGTTACAGGTTCTAAATTTTCGGAAATCTGCGTTGTCCTTCAGCCATCTGTGGTGCATTGGCTGACCTGCATTCCTTGGGTTGGTCCTGTTTTCCCCAGGATGGATCATGAAGCTGCCCAGCTGGAGAAGCAGCATGTGCACAATGTGTACGAGAGCACAGCCCCTTACTTCAGTGACCTGCAGAGCAAAGCCTGGCCTCGTGTCCGCCAGTTCCTCCAAGAGCAGAAGCCAGGCAGCCTCATCGCTGACATAGGTAACCCAGCGTTGGGCCATGTAGCATGACATATCTTCCACTGAGCTTTTGCTTTTCAAATTCATTTTTCATTTTCATTCTAACAAGCATCCTGAAATTGCACCCTTGGCATGCCAGTACCTAGAATATTCATTTTACAGCAGAATCTCAGACAGTCAAGTCAACAGCAAGTAGAAAACATTCTCAAACATGTGTCTTTCTTTTTTTTTTTTTTTTTTTTGAGATGGAGTTTCGCTGTTCTCAGCCAGGTTGGAATGCAGTGGCACAATCTCAGTGGGCTGCAAACTCCACCTCCCGGGTTCAGGTGATTCTCCTGCCTCAGCCTCCTGAGTAGCTTGGACTACAGGTGTGCACCACCACACCCAGCAAATTTTTGTATTTTTAGTAGAGATGGGGTTTTGCCATGTTGGCCAGGCTGGTCTTGAACTCCTGACCTCAGGTGATCCATCTGTCTTGGCCTCCCAAAGTGCTGGGATTACAGGTGGGAGCCACTGCCCCTGGTCTCCAACTTTACATTTAGACAGTGTCTTTTCAGGGCCTTTGTGTACATCCTCCACCAAAATGGACCTGACATTGATTGAATAAATCAAGATGGAAATGATGGCTTGTGAAATTGATCATTGTAAATGTAAAGATATTCACGTGTGCCAAATGTGTTCTGCACTGGTGGCTCACTTTGAGTGGTTCACATGCCTTCTATAGAATGTGGGATTATGGAAGAGGTCCAGTGTGTGTGTGTGTGTGTGTGTGTGTGTGTGTGTGTGTGTGTGTAGATAGATAGATAGATAGATAGATAGATAGATAGATAGATAGATATGAAGTCTTATGAGTCTCATGGGTCCTTTCCCTTAATTATTTTGTAGGTGTTTCATTATTATAGAAGCATATCTTTAATTAGACAATATTTTAATAATAACTTATTTGTCTGGAGGACATTGGTTCAGTATCTTTCTAAATCAAGAACTGGTAAACCACAGCTTAGTAGATCTAAGATTAAGATTTTAAAATGTGGTTGGAAACTCACTTGAGGTCTGCCCACCTAAAACTGCTTTCTAGCAATTGAATGCTGACTGCACCCATGAGTCATAAGTCTGTGGATGCAAAGTCTGTCTATTTTGATATTCATTCTAAATACTGGTAAGAGAAACAGACATATATCCAGAACTTATGGCTTGTTGAAGATGGTATGAGCAATGTGAAATCTGGGGAAGGGGGTTCATGTCATGTGGAAATTGAGAGTCTTTGAAAAAAATATTTCTAGAATGTCAATTTAAAAATAATAAATCTTGTTTCAGAATGTGCTTCTGTTCCCAACATTTTTGTCAACTTACCAATATATAACCTTGTTGAATGTGTCTCTCTGTTTAAAGCCACCTTGTTTGCTATGTATTGTTATTTCACAAACATTGGAGTCGTGGCCAACACACTATAACTCTCTCCTGAACAAAGCTAATCTAACACATATATTTTGTCCATGAGGGACATCCCAGCCTTCTTATGTTCAGGAACACTAGACAGCATTTCAGCCCCATGCTTAGGCCATTTGAAACAGCAAAATCACCAGTAAAAACTGTAAAAATGGAGAAATTGTGGCCCTAAATACATTATGGAAAGAACATTCTATTACAGTATGGGAGCTGAAAAAAGGAGGCTGGGTATGTGGGTCTCAGATGACTCTAGTATTTTGCTGCACTGTGAAAATATAAGTCTGATAATGACCATGCAATGCTGTAGTATTGACATTGGGGTTACAAATAAATTTTAGCAGGTAGATTAACTGTAAATATGGATTTGCTGTGATTGATGAGAATTAACTATATTTACACATAACTCTGATCCTATAAAAATGGAAAAGTTCTACTAGACAGACATACAAATCAAGTCAAAAGACCAAAATCAAACTAAGTAAAAATAATTGCAACACATGTCATAGAAATCTAGATAATTTTTTTAATCTAGTAAGCATTCTTCAATGTCACTGTAAAAAAAAAAATGACAAATATCCTGTCATTTGCAACAACATGGAGGAAGCTGGAGGACATTATGCTAGTGAAATAAGCCAGGTACAGAAAAACAAATACCCGATGATCTCACTTATATGTGGGATCTAAAAAAAATGGACTCATAGAAGGAGAGATTAAAATGGTGGTTGTCTGAGACTGGGGTGCTGAAGCCAGTGGGGTAAATGTAGGAAAGTGCAAGATGTTGGTTAAAAGATTCAGAGTATCAAACAGAAGGAATACGTTCAAAAGAAAAAATACCAACAAGTCAGAAGAAAAATAATGAAAAGATGTGAACAAATAGTTCAAAAAAGGAAAGGAATACAAATTGTGTACAAATATTTTAATAGGTAACCCACTGATACGGTTCAGCAACAAAGCACAAAAGGATGTGTAGTACAAAATATCCTCCCACCCCAGCCCCTGGCACCAAGCAAGCCACACCAGAGGCCGCTGATTCTACTAGCTTCCTGTACGATCTTCTTAAGATATTTTATGCAAATATAAGCATATTTGTGCCTGTGAATGTGTTATGGGTAGTTTCCCTTTTTTGGTTACACTAATGATAGTATGATAGAAAAACAATTATACATCTAGCTTTCGTTGTACTTTTAATATATTGAAGAAATCATTCCATATTTATATTTATTATAGAGCTACCCAGTATTAAAAGCTGCCTACCATTCTATGCTAATAGTGCCATATTAACGTTTAATATATGTTGTTTGCTGTATTTTGCCACTACAAATTACCCTACAAATAGGCCGGGTGCAGTGTCTCACACCTGTAATCCCAGCACTTTGGGAGGTCAAGGCGAGTGGATCATTCAGCTCAGGAGTTCGAGACCAGCCTGGACATGGCTAAACCCCATTTCTACAAAAAATACAAAAAAAAAAAAAAAATTCAAAATTAGCAGGGTGTTGTGGCACATACCTGTAGTCTCAGCTACTTGGGAGACTGAGGTGGGATGACTGCTTGAGCCTGGGAGGCAGAGGTTGCAGTGAGCCAAGATGGTGCCACTGCATTCCAGCCTGGGTGACAGAGTGAGACCCTGTCTCAAAAGAAAAAACAAAAATGACAAATAATATTATTTAAATACCTCTGGGAAGTCAACAACGACATCTGTAGTAAATATCTTTTTGGCCAATTTGTGTCTTTTGAATTTTGTTCTATATATATATTTTAAACTATTCAACAAATAGTCATATTTTCATTCCAAAATAAAAGATGTATTTCAATAAAATTGAAGTTAAAGAAAAAGAATTGAAAAAGAAAGAAAGAAGTTCAAAGGGATAAGGAGAAGAAAAGACACATAGTAATATGACTACCCTCTAAAGGAAATGGTTTTTGTTTCTAGGTTTTCCACTTAGCTAAAATCATCAGCTGTTTGATGAATAGACAATGGATTGGATTAATAAATATTTAATTTTTTTTCATTCAAATTCAAGAATGCCATTAGAAATGAATAGGGGGCAAATCAAGATTTCCAGGACACTGGAAACATGTCAGAAGAAGAGACCTCAGTTTCCTCTTTATTACAAAACGCTCTATGAACACTGCCTCCTAGTTCTAAAGATCTGTGAGTCTGATTTTATTAGTACCATTAAGGAACTTTCCTTTTCATTTCTCCTAAAGTATCCCTCAGGCAAGGGAAAAAGTCAATGTACTGCAAAGTTATTTTTCTTAAAATAGGATCATCATCTTTTGAAATACACAGGATTTCAATTTTAAAATACTTTATGAATTATATTTTCCCCATGATTGCCTTCATATAGTAGATACTTTTCCTCATAAGCATTATTGGAAACCATGTTATGAGATCAAAGGTGTTTCTAAGACCACAATCACATTTACACAGAAATAATAATGCTGGAATTTTTTACTTTTTTTCTTTTTTCTTTTTTTGAGATGGAGTCTCACTCACTGTCGCCTAGGCCGGAGTGCAGGTTGCTATCTCAGCTCACTTTCAACCTCTGCCTCCAGATTTAGTTGATTCTTCTGCCTCAGCCTACTGAGTAGCTGGGATTACAAGTGTCTGCCCCCACACCCAGCTGATTTTTGCATTTTTAGTAGAGACGGGGTTTCACCCCATTGACCAGACTGGTCTCAAACTCCTGAGCTCAAGTGAGTGACCTGCCTCAGCCTCCCAAAGTGCTAGGATTATAGTCATGAGCCACTGCACCAGACCCAAAATTTTATTTTTTATTCATATATTCTCCACTGTCTCAGCTGGCATTAATGAACCTTAAGTTTGCTTTTATTGTATTATAATTTTTAAAGTGCCTAAAGAGGGGTTATTAGTGTCCTGATGTATTTCAGAAGCAGCAAACTAATCATCTTTGAATGGTGGTAACTATTTTTTCAGGTTGAAAAATTTTATAGGTAATGCCAATAGGTACAAATAAAGGCTCCAATGATTTCTTTTAATATTTCTGGAAAGGAATTAGATTATATATCCGTGGTAGAATATAATACTAAGTATTAGATTGTAGAAAGCTTTGTTTCAAGGTGGTTATTTATTCGTGTTACTACCTTGTTCAATCATAACATGAGTAAGATCTCAATGATCTAAATCTTTGGGCTATGTAAATCCTGAATTACTTACGTCTCTGCCACTGGAAAGTGAATATCAAAAATTGTCTATTTAAGAAAAAAAGTGGCCGGGCGCGGTGGCTCAAGCCTGTAATCCCAGCACTTTGGGAGGCCAAGGCGGGTGGATCACAAGGTCAAGAGATCGAGACCATCCTGGTCAACATGGTGAAACCCCGTCTCTACTAAAAATACAAAAAATTAGCTGGGCATGGTGGCGCGTGCCTGTAATCCCAGCTACTCAGGAGGCTGAGGCAGGAGAATTGCCTGA
Source organism: Saimiri boliviensis (assembly GCF_048565385.1). NCBI lineage: Eukaryota > Metazoa > Chordata > Mammalia > Primates > Cebidae > Saimiri > Saimiri boliviensis. The sequence continues at coordinate 88,277,047 of NC_133461.1, forward strand.
ACCCAGGAAGCGGAGGTTGCGGTGAGCTGAGATCGCGCCATTGCACTCCAGCCTGGGTAACAAGAGCAAAACTCCGCCTCAAAAAAAAGAAAAAAAGTTTTTATAAGTCAAGTTGTATACTGGATCCACAGAGATCATTTTAAATGTAGCACTGACAATAGAGATTGGATAAAAACGATGTTAAAATTTCTTTTCTCATTCAAGTTCACATTTTAAAAATTGGAAAGACATGTTTTAATGTATAAATAATTGAAAAGTTGTTGACAGTCATATGTTTTGTAGTCAGCAAGTGGTAAGAATCTTTGGGGAGACAACAAGAGAATAAATGCTGTAGCATGTGTATATACATAATGAAATATGGATGTGAGCATAGAGGCTACACAGGATCTCTGGGATACTAGAAATGTCTTTCTTGCCGTGGACCAGCTAACATGCCTTGGTGGTGCTAGTGTGCTGAGCCCTGTGAACATTACCTCATTAAATATTAAACAAATGTTATTTTTTTCCTATTGCTTTTCTCTCTTCTATATGAAAATATGTAAGTATTCTCTGAAGGCTTTTCTTTTGCTTTTGTGTATACCATGTTTTGTGTATACCATCACACCATGTTGTATTCTGTCTTGGTTAGTTTTAAAAAAAGTTAATTATATTCGTTGATATGAGACAATTGAACCATTTTACACTTTCCATGGAAGACGGCATATAAAGCAGGTTTTTCTCTTACAGGTTGTGGGACTGGAAAGTATCTTAAAGTGAACAGCCAGGTGCATACCGTGGGCTGTGACTACTGTGGGCCATTGGTAGAGATTGCCCGGGATAGAGGATGTGAAGTCATGGTATGTGACAACCTTAATCTCCCCTTTAGGGATCAGGGCTTCGATGCCATCATTTCCATAGGAGGTAAGGCCACAGGATCACACATTCCTTGAGTGAAAAAAACAGCACATTTTTCTATGATCTGTAACCATGAATTAATGTGATGTGGTTATTTTCAGTTAGATTTCACATTTAGAATTATATTATGGTAGCCAGGCATGGCGGCAGGCACCTGTAGTCCCAGCTACTTGGGAGGCTGAGGTGAGAGGATCATTTGAGTCTAGGAGTACGTTTGAGTCCAGCCTGGGCAACATATCAAAACAGTCTTCCAGCTTTGCTTGAGATTAATTTCCTCCCTGATATATTGGCAGGTCTGTGTAGGGAAAAATAATTTAAAGTTTTCTCCTGACACAATACTGTGATTAAATTCCCCCAATAACTAACAGACTAGCACTTTCTGTATATTTGTGGATAAAAATTATGCCTAATAACACACTTAGGACTTGATAAAGGCAGTCTTACTTGAAGCTCATTTTGCCTTTTGAGAAATTGAAAATAAAATGATGACCTATATATACATTGATTTTTAGTAGATACATCTATTTTATATCTTATTATAAGCAATCACTTGGACTTATGCTGAGCTGGCTGATCTTTGCATTATCTAGACAGAGAAACAATCTTTAACATATTTCTCTACTTCTCAGCCTTATTAACACTAGCAGTATTAATCCTCCGTTACTTAGTATCCCTTTTAAATTTTAGTAATTCCCAATGGCCATCCTTCTGGTTAAAAAAATCCATAGTATTTTGGAACTGGAAGAGACTTTATGGATTTATGGACTCTAGACTTATTATACAGGATGAATCTTAAAATCTGTAGAACTTAAATATCTTGCCCAATATCAGCTATCTAATATTAAAGTACAGGAGCCAAAGCTAAAAATTATGTCTTTCCTATAATCAGGACTGTGCTATTTCTGTCATCGTTGCCATGGAGAAAATAAGGTTTTACTAGATGTCAAAATGTCATCATTGTTATATGGTAAATACCAGTATATACGTGTGTGGGTTTATGTGTGTGCATACACATTGAGATCTAGTTTTGTCTTTTTCAGTCATACATCATTTTTCTACAAAACAAAGAAGAATCAGAGCAATAAAAGAAATGGCCAGGGTCTTAGTTCCTGGAGGCCAGCTGATGATTTATGTGTGGGCAATGGAACAGAAGAATCGACGCTTTGAGAAGCAAGACGTTCTTGTTCCATGGAACAGGGCCCTGTGTTCCCAGCTTTTCTCAGAGTCCAGCCAATCTGGGAGGAAGAGGCAGTGTGGACACCCAGAAAGAAGCCATCCTTACCATCCTCCTTGCTCCAAGTGTAGCTGTTCTGTTTGTTTTAAAGAGCAGTGTGGTTCAAAACGGTCCCACAGTGTGGACTATGAACCTGCTATGGCAAGAACCTGTTTTGCAAATATCTCTAAGGAAGGCGAGGAAGAATATGGATTCTACAACACATTAGGAAAATCATTTCGTTCTTGGTTTTTCTCCAGATCTTTGGATGAATCGACTCTGAGGAAGCAAATTGAAAGAGTAAGACCCTTGAAAAACACCGAAGTTTGGGCCAATAGCACTGTAACAATCCAGCCTTCCAGACACTCTAGTTTAGACTTTGATCACCAGGAGCCATTTGCAACAAAAGAGCAAAGCGTAGATGAGGAAGTGTTTGTGGAACCTTCTTCTCAAAAGCACTTAGAGTGGCTGAGAGCACCAGCCACTCTGAAGCATTTAAATGGAGACCATCAAGGAGAAATGAGAAATGGAGGGGGGAATTTTCTGGATAGCACTCATCCTAGTGTGACTTGTGTGGGTGTGGGTAACTTAGAAGATGATAATCCTTCTGCTGGTAAAATTTTGAGAAGGATTTCTGCAGTCGATTCCACAGATTCCAACCCAGATGATACAATTTCTGTCAAAGATCCACAGCCTGATATTTTGGACTCCAGAGCCTTTATGCGCTACTATCATGTGTTTCGAGAAGGGGAGCTTTGTGGTCTGCTCAAAGAGAATGTGTCAGAGCTCCGTATCCTGAGTTCTGGGAACGATCATGGCAACTGGTGTATCATTGCAGAGAAAAAGGGAAGTTGTGATTGATTGGATCCTTTCAGACAACTCCAAAAGATGAACCGCATTCTTTTCGCTAGGTTTGACATGGTTACATGAGATTGCATTCAGTTTTATTATTTGTTAATCCATTAATCCTTTGTCTGCAGAGACTATGAATTATTTGGTTGTTTTTCTTTTTAACTTTGAATAAGCACAGATCCTGGCACTGAAAGCACTTGACAAAGGGCATTAGTGCTTAAATGTTAATATAAAAGATCCGAAGAAGCAACAGAAAATGCCTGTCAGTACAGTTAAGATTTTTTTAACCCCTGAAGGATAAAATACATGTATAGTGATTTTCAGTATTGCACACTGGTTTAAAAAGATGATGCTGTTAAACAATCTTTTCAAACAGTATTTTTATAAAGTGAGGGGGATAATTTCTGGTTCCTAGGTTATAACTGAGATCAGTGTGCAAGACAACAGGGAAAGTTAATCCATTGCACAGATAATACATTGAACCATGATGAGTTATTTTGTTGCCAAGGTCTTGCTCTACTTAAAGTTTTCAGAAAACTGAGTGACTGGAGAGACCCAAGAAGTGTTGCAAGGACTTTTCTAAATTATAAGCAAACTTGCTTCAAAATAAGTTGACACATGATAATGTTTTCAATGTAGCCCAAAAGGTTTTTAAACGCACTGTTAGGTTGAGCATGGTGGCTCATCCCTATAATTTCAGCACTTTGTGAGGCTGAGGTGGAAGGACCACTTGAACTCAGGAGTTCAAGAGTAGCCTGGGCAACATAGCGAGACCCCCCCATCTCTATAAAAAAAATTAAAAATTAGACAGGTGTAGTGGTGCATCCCTGTCATCCAAGCTACTCGAGAGACTGAGGCAGGAGGATCACATGAGCCCAGGAGTTCAAGGCTGCCGTAAGCTGTGATTGTGCCACCGCACTGCAGCCTGGGCAACATAACAATACTCTGTCTCAAAATAATAATAATAATAATAATAATAATAATAGAATAGACTGGGTGCGGTGGCTCATGTCTGTGATCCCAGCACTTTGGGAGGCCGAGGCAGGCGGATCACCTGAGGTCAGGAGTTCAAGACTGGCCTGACCAACATGGAGAAACCCCATTTCTACTAAAAATACAAAATTAGCCGGGCATGGTGGCATGTGCCTGTAAACCCAGCTACTCAGGAGGCTGAGGTGGGAGAATCACTTGAACCTGGGAGGCAGAGGTTGCAATGAGACAAGATCAGGCCATTGTACTCCAGCCTGGGCAACAAGAGTGAAACTCTGTCTCAAATAATAATAATAATAATATAAAGGCACTGGATTAACTTGTAAGGAGTGGAGTATGTAGGTACTAGGAGTTATGCAAGTACCCAAGTGATATTCTTCCAACAAGTACCCAAGTGATATTCTTCCAATCTTATTAGAAGCATGAATATTCAAGATTGATATTATTATTGCTTATTAGCAAGATTATTATCATCACGTTTATTAGAAGCATGAATATCCAAGACCAAGGTTGACTAGTGATGACTCTGCATCAAGAACTAGGCATTTATTTTGAGTTGAAGGACTCTTTAGGAAAGGGGAATCTAGGTGAAGCACTGATTTTGGCTCTGAGAACAAACAGATTAAGGTACAGCATAGTTAGCCTTGGCAGAGGTATGACTGGGATTTGCTGTACCCTTTAAAATTGTATCTGGGCATTTTATTAGTTATATTAGGAATTCAGGCAGAATTGACTTCTACTGATTAAAGGTTGAATTTATCACTTTGTAGAGAAACAAATAGACTGAACGCTGTATGGTCACCGAATCTGTTTAGATTTAAATCTATGTGATGGATCCTGAGACACAGATATAATTAAGGCAGGTCTAGAGTCTTAGGACAAGCAGAAATAAGTTGACCCAGTAATACAGTTTCAAATAGTTCATTAATGAGAAAATTGACATTTGACAGGAGTCTTTTTACTTTATCCTGGATGAAAATCCGAATCTTGTTTTATTTTTCCACTGAAAGTAGTAAAATAATAATGAATTTCATTTGTTCTTGGGTTCTTTTTTCCTTTAATAATTATGCTGTAACTTAAGGTAATGATGTTACTTTTGAACAAACTTAAAGGAACTATTTTTAAAGCATATCTGAAAACAATTGATATTTATAACTCTCTTTGGCTCCAAAATAAGATTGTGGTATCACCATTTTGGTAGATGAGCTTGTCTGGTGGAAATGATGCATATGATTTATACTGTTCAGTGTACATTTTGCAGTAGTAGACGAATGAAAACGGCTATAAGTGGAGCATAAATTAAAAATTAATTTAGTGTCTTCTATTTCTTAATTTGGGACATTAAACCATGACTGTAAGTGGTTTTCTTGGTAAAAAGAAAAGGTTCTCAGAGTTGAAAATGTTTTTACAACTCATGTGTGACGGCTTTTGAATTATGAATGGATTTTTCCTCTCTCTGAAGCCAATTTTCACATGGGTTTTTAATACTGGCCTTGCTGCTAGAAATCTGTACTTGAAATCATCTCTTTCTGGTGGTAGCCTGCCACTTGAAAATCATGATGTGGTGGAATTCAGTTTACCAGACTGCTAGCGTAGCCTTTGAGCTAAACTGTCTGAACAACCTCTTAGACACACACACCACTTTGTATTAAAGGGATTTCTAGAACAGTTCTTTGGAGAGAAATATTTTCATGTAATTTTGACAAGGGTGTAAATAAAGCATGGTGACTAATAAGGCTTTCAGTCGTCATCTGATGAACACAGGAATCTGTGCTTCCAGATATTATTTTGTATACAAATATTTAACTTGGTGATTGATCATCTCTCTTTGGGATGGTCACATGAAAACTCTTTTAAATTTAACTTCTGCCTTTGGATTTTTTTTTAAAAAAAGCTATTGAAGAGCAAAACTAATATAAACATCTTGATCATTTAAAAAGCCTACTTGTCCTCACAAGGAAACACAAGTCACCAGTGAGGGTAAATGTAGATGGTTCATTTGTGAGGGTTGTCACCCTCAACTTGCTTGTTGATAGAGTCTACTGATCCAGCTGGAGTAATTTGGTCACTTACTTCCTTATTAATACTAGATCACACATTGTTTTTCTCATTCTTTCTTCTTTACTTACTGGCATCAGCACAGACTCCCACTATCTGAAATAAAAGAGAGAGTTTGGGGGATTATTGGAAGACTCTTAAGAAACTTTGTTGGGGGTCAGTGTGGTGGCTCACACCTGTAATCCCAGCACTTTGGGAACCTAAAGTGAGTGGATCACCTGAGGTCAGGAGTTTGAGATCAGCCTGACCAATATGGTGAAACCCTGTCTCTATCAAATACAAAAATCAGCCGGGTTGATGGTGCATGCCTGTTATCCCAGCTACTTGGGAGACTGAGGCAGGAGAGTCATTTGTACCCGGGAGGGAGAGGTTGCAGTGAGCCAAGATCACTCCATTGCACTCCAACCTGGGCCACAAGAACAAAACTCAGTCTCAAAAAAAACCTTGTTGCTTTCCTGATGCCTCTCTGGACTATTTAAGGAATTCCATGTGAACCTTCAAAGGATTTGGGGGAAAGTGCATTAACATGGACAAAGGATGGAATCAAAATAATGTTATTGTGGGAACCATGCTGCAAGCACCTATTTACATTTTTTTCAATTGCCAGTGTAGTGATGACATGACACCAGTATATCAAAGACACTAACAAACCAGCTACACAGACATCTTGGAGTTTGGTTTGGCTCTCTTTTCTCATCACATATCTCCATGCAGAATAGTACTTACTCTTATTTCTAGTGTGCCTGTTTATTTCCTTCCAAATTTTACATGCTAAGAGTTCGTCTGTCTTTTAAGAGGTCATCAATCGAATGGGCAAACATTTGGAGGTGATCCAGAGAGAAAACAATCCAAATATAAACCAGCTTGGAACACTAATGCACCTGAATATTAATGGGAAAAAAAAAGCACTGTGGAGATATATATATATATATATATATATATATATATATATATATATATATACACATATATATATATATATGAGTTTGGAGAACAGAAAGTCTACCTCAGTAGTTGAACTTGGTGAGGGAGGGCACTGGTTAAATATGAGCTGTGAGCACCCAGTTTGGGAGGAAGGAGGAAATGGGGACCAAGCACCAGCCAATCAGCTGCAGTCTAAGAAGAACAAATTAGGGCAGGCCTCAGCATCTCTTTCCTATTACATAAAAAATTTGAAATAAGAATAGCTGTGAACGTTTTGTAATACACAACATTAATTTTTTCATTTACAGTCCTCACCACAGCCCTCTGAGATAAGTATACTTATTGTTCCCATTTTGCAGATGAGGGAAACTGAGGGAGAAAGAAATTGAATTGTTTAAGGTTACACACATAGTAGGTATCACACAGTTAGAGGCAGAGCTGGGATTCAAACCCAGGTCTGGCTCCTAGCCTCTGCTCTTAACCACAACATCATATACTCCCACCCCTGGGCTCAACTCACGTGGTTTTTAAAGTATTTAAGCCTTTCAGGGTAAGCATGATTGGATAATGGGCTTCGGAAAGGTTAAGCAACGATTACACAGCTAGACAGTAATTCAATATATTTTCCCTTTTATCTTTTTTTCATTTGTAAATCTGTTTCAATTTTATTTGAATTAAAAAATATTTCTTGGTGTCAAAATACTCTGGGACCACTTTTCTCCAACTCTTCAATCTATTAGCAATTATATTATTTTCCCATTTTGTAAGTAAGGTAACTGAGGACTATTCAGATATTTCGTTCACTCCATTTGTTTATTAAGCCCTACTGTGTGCTGGATACACAATCTGCTGTGTGCTGGCTACATACGATACAAGGTAATGACTGTCTGGTATCTTGAAGGTGCCCAGAATATTAGAATCAACTGCCCTAAATGTGCCAAGCTGAAACATTCTTCATATTCCCTGGGTGCCCATTACCAAGTTATATTGTTTCGTCTGAGAAAAACAAACAACCCTCCCTTAGAGAATCACGATGCATATTAGCATATTTAAGGACCACCCTAAAGCTTAGATTTAATCTAGCTTGACCTAGACATATTAACATCCTGTAGCACGAGCGTTCTGTGGGATATATTTCAGAAAATAATATGTCCTACAGTATAAATTCAGACTCCTTTGGGTGGCATTTAGGCCCTTCATAAACTAACTCTGAATTATTTTTCAGTCTCATTTCCTGCAATTGCACCCATTTTTTTCTGTTCTGTAATCTGCTATTTTAGACAATGCTTTCATAAGAAATTACATAATGACAAGTAATTCCCACATTCTCTAGATATATACTTGGATTTCAAATGCCATAATTGTAATCTTTCTCCAAAGAAAAATGCACGATACAGGCTACATTCCATCAGGAGGCATATGAGGTAAGTGTTATTATACCCCCGTCCGACAGATGGGAAATCCACGGAAGTGGAAGAGAATCAGGGAAGCATTGACAGAGCTTCAACCAACCATAATGCCTAACTCCTCTTTTTCCAGTCTTAACTCAAAATTATGATTATTTTAATAGTATAAACTCCATATCTGCAACCTCAGTTATCTACAAAATTGAAGTGCGAACATTTAAAAAGAACTCTTACCAACCAAGGATTGAAACTGTAATGCAAATGGAAAGGGCTCAGCATGAGAGCACAATCAGAAACCGAAGAGAGTTGATCAAAGAGAAAATTCTAGCTGAATTGTCCTATTTTTAATTTCCCAGGGATCCTACGGTATACGACACATTAACAGGGGTGTGAATCATTTCAGTTATGTCACATACCCTGTCCTCTCGTGATATGGGTCTTCCCCAATTGATTATGCACAGATATTCAATGACTTTATTTGGGAGGGACTGGAGCTATAGTATAATCTATCTGACCAGTCTGAGGGACCACTTGTAAGAGCTGATTGTCAAATTGGATCTTCATTTGACAAATACTAGAGCTGCAGAAAGTAAAGTTTACTCCAACCCAATTAATCATTAATCCACAGGAAACGATACATTTTCTCCACATGGAATACTGCTTTTTCTATGAATATTACCTCCACATTGAAAAATGAGTGAGTCACTGCCGTTAACCTGTAGCCAGTCTACCTTGATGCTGAATTCCCTGAAGAAGGTACAATTAAATTTATGTTCCCTCAGCAAGGATTTGGTTAAGTGATAAGCACTTTTTCTTTTTCTTTCCTTCTTTCCTTTTTTTTTTTTTTTTTTTTTTTTTTTTTTTTTTTTTTTTGAGACAGTGTCTTGCTCTGTCGCCCAGGCTAAAGTGCAGTGGCACAATCTCAACTCACTGGAACCTCTGCTTCCCAGGTTCAAGCAATTCTCGTGCCTCAGTCTTCCGAACAGCTGGGGTTACAGGAACGTGCCACCACTCTTGGCTAATTTTTGTATTTTTTTTTAGTAAAGACGGGCTTTCACCATGTTCACCAGGCTGGTCTTGAACTCCTGACCTCTTATGAGCTAATCATACCACTTCTAACTAGATTTTCTATTAATATATGAGGAGGGACTCCACTGCTAAAGTTTGTTTTTCTTCTCTGTTTATTTACACAGAATACTGGCAATCCATGAAGACTCACTAATGTGGACCTAAATGAAATTTCTGAGAGGTTTTGAATATGTATGTGCAAACTGTCCTATTTTCTTTATATGTTCTCTTAAATATGTATGTATGTAAATATATATAACACGTATATATGTATATATTCCTAGACATCTAGTGTTTGCTTTCGTGGTGACCAAGAAAAAAAGAGTTCTTTTGTGCACTCATGAAAACATAACATTAGCAATTACCATAGAAATGTATTTTATTGAATAAATAGATTTTTTTTTGTTTCAGGGAAATTTAAAACAATTATTAGATGTTATTGTGCCTCTTCTTGTGTTGATATATGTATTTGGGTCAAAAGTGCAAAAACATTTTTCTACAATATACAGTTATTTTGGCTTTTCCCAGAGGAAACTAGCAATAGCTTTAAAAGCACAAATAGATGGAAAATATTTTGACTCTTATAATAATGTGAAGAAATTTTATTTGCATTAACCAATAATGTTCAGGATCTTTTTGTAGTAAGTATTTTTTAAAATGGTGTAATTTGTATGTTTATGATATGTATTCAATTATTTGTTACGTATCAATGTATTTTTAAAAAATGTTCCCAGAAGAACAAAATTTTGCTTTCTTCTCCATTCTGTACAGGCCAAGCATTGTTCAATTCACACAGTCAACTCTCACTACACTTCAACAGAATGGGCAAGTTTGTCTTTGAATTCTGTTATCTTTATCTAAGGGAAGCAAAATTAACTATTTAATAATAGATTAATGGGTTATTAAAAGAATATTATTGACCAAAGAGACATATTTTGAGATTGATAAAGATGTATTAGACTATCCAAAAGTGGATGCATGTGAATGTGCGCCTAATCTGGAAAGGATGTCATTTTTTAACATTGCTTGAGAGGCAGGCAAGTTTGTTCTCTTTCCTGACCTGCTCCATATGCAGCTTGTGAGCTCATTATCGGCGTGGGGGTGTGAAGAGAGGGAGGATTTGTGCCCACCCTGCTGTGGCTCTCATGCCACTTAGAGGGGATGCAATCTTGCAGCAGATGGTGCCCTGGCATCGTGCAGCTTGATGGCTCCTCACCTGTGACAGAAGAAGCTACTCCATCTCCCCCAGCATCAGTTTGGCCCTCAGGTGGCTGCTTGAAAGACAAAAATGATGACAAATAAATACTCTCTGTGCTGACCTTTTGGCAAGAATCAGTCAGACCTCAGTCATGTGCTTTGTACGCTGCCAGAAACCTCCCAGTTTAAAAACGCCGCTAGTTACTGTCTTTGGAAGCCATCCCTTCTTCCATCTTCGTGCTCCTTTTCTGTTTTTGAATTATCTAAGCATGAATTCAGCTTCAAAATTATATACTTAACAGATGTATAGTGGGTTTTGCAGTTTTCTCAATGGGCGAAATCAGAAGGAAACTGTCAACGTCAGTACGCTTCACTCCCCACCCCATCCCTGGATGCAGGGCACAGAAAATAATCCCCATGCAAGTACACGTATGTGCACCCTCAGGGCAAGGAAAAGCAGCAGATGCTTGGGATACCAGAAACCTTGGAAGTCACTGACTCCGAGAAGGAGTGACTTGCAAAGCCAAGATCCAGATCCATATGCTTCTTCCTGCATTCCTCCACATACACCTGTGTTAGCATTTCTCCAGGTAGCTGTCCTATGCGTTCCTGCAGGTAGCTGTCCTGTGCGTTTCTGCAGGTAGCTGTCCTGTGCGTTTCTGCAGGTAGCTGTGCTGTGCGTTTCTCCAGGTAGCTGTCCTGTGCATTACTGCAGGTAGCTGTCCTATGTATCCATGCATATCTTGGTCATACTGCCGCCCCCTCAGGTCCCATCTTCAAAGAAATGCCCCTGATCCCACAGTTCCTCATTGATCGTCTCCTCCTTCACCATCCTACAGCCTTTTGTGTTTAGGGTATTTTACAGCACTAAGTTTATTCATCTTTAGCAATTGAAAAAAAAAAAAAACATTCTGCATCATCTACAATTTTTTCTCTTATGTTTTTACCAATTGTTTTTTTAAAGGGAGCTTTGACTAAGGCCATTCCAGCTCCAGTCACTTTTCCACCCAGCACAGTCGTCCCTCCGGATCCCTGGGTTTCACCTCTGTAGATTCAAGCAGTATTTGAAAAAAGGAGACTGTGTCTGTGCTGAACACGTACAGACGTTTTCTCTCATCATTGTTCCTTAAACAATAGAGTATAACAACTATTTACAGTGTGTGATGTATTATAAGGAATCTGAAGATGATTTAAAGTATAGAGGAGGATGTGTGTCAGTAATATGCAAATACTATGCATCATTTTTATATCAGGGATTAGAGCATCCACGGATTTGGTAGCCAAGGTGGTCCTGGAACCAACCCCCAATGGATATCAACAGACAACAGTACCTATCCTCCATATCACGCCTGCCCTGACCTCCAGAAATAAAGAATCATTTGCACTTTTTTTTTTTTTTTTTTTTTTTTTTTTTTTTGAGACGTAGTTTCACTTTGTTGCCCAGGGTGGAGAGCAGTGGTGTGATCTTGGCTCACTGCAACCTCCACCTCCCGGGTTCAAACGATTCTCCTGCCTCAGTCTCCCGAGTAGCTGGGACTACAGGTGCATGCTGCCAAGCCCAGCTAATTTTTTGTACTTTTAGTAGAGACAGGGTTTTACCGTGTTAGTCAGGATAGTCTTGATCTCCTGACCTTGTGATGTACCCACCTTGCCCTCTCAGAGTGCTGGGATTACAGGCGTGAGTCACCACGCCCGGCCAATCATTTGCCATTTTAAAGGATCTACTCTAAATGAGCAACAGAGGAGCTCTCTCGCCTGCCTCCAATCCCCCACCTGCCTTCAGCATTATGGGGAGGAGTCGTCCTGGCCCTGGCCAATGGAACTCAGCTCCTGGGATCAGCTGTCAATGGAGGCTCATGTCCCAGCTTTGTTGAATTCCTGCATCTTAAGTCTCCTCTTACGAAACAACCTCTCCTCTCAGGCCGTTTGGTTCAGGTCCCCTCTCTCAGCCTTCTCTGAAATCTCCAGTGTGAAGAATACGTGTTCATTTATTTGTTAGATTTTTGTTTGAAAACTGATGAAAACTGATCATAAGGGCTTGGTCCTCAGAGTTAATCATCCAAGTTTAAAAACAAAAACCACAGTGAACAATATTTGGCCATCAGTTACAAGCTTTATCTTTCTCTTGCAAAGAAACATCTCACAATAACTGAAAATGAAGGGCATGTTACGTAAGTTGAGATGGAGATATTCCTTTCTTCCCAACACCCACCCCCTAGAAAATCAGGGTAGGCAGGCCTGTGTTAGAGCTCTCCTGCTCCGGAAGAGAACTCACAGTCACTTTGAAGTGAACCCCACTCATGTTTGAGAGGCCAGAGCCTCAAAGAGTTTACCCAGGGAGATGGCTGCAGTGAGGGGAGAGTGGGAACAGCCCCACTAGTGGGCAGCTGGTGGTACCAGTGAGCGTGAGCTCCCCACACACCACCTAGGAGTGGAAGAAACCTTGTTGGAATAGCCCTGGATGTAGCACTGAGCCTGAGCACTAGCCTGCATGCCCGGGAAGCTTGGCAAAGGTTCCTGTGTTCACACGTGGCATGAAGTGAGTGGCACTGCCACCTTCAAACTACATGTGAGGCCACTTCCACAGACCTGGTTCTTGCTGCATGGAGCATCACTGGTCCCACCCCAGAGGCAACTACAAGTTGTTCATTAAAAGAAATGTAATTGGACCGCAAAGTTCCATGAAATAAGATGACTCCAGGAGAAGCTGATTGTTAGGATGCCTAACTCAACACTACACTCCTTTGTTTGGCTAAGGAAGGAACTTCAGTGTGAAGGATTAAGTGTCCTGCACGCCCCATACAGATAGAACTCTCCTGCTTCAAGGGTTAAGAAGCTGTCCTGAAGCACCCCTCATCCATGCCATCTTGTGAGCTCTCAGCCCTCAAATGAGGTGATCTATGAAGAACTAGAGTGTTTTCACTACCGTATCATGTTGGGACCTGAAATAGGTAACCACCCTGAGAAAGGAACAGAAGACACTGGGACATAAAGACCTTGTTTCCCTATCATTTTAAAGACTTCAATTTTTAAAACTGCCATTTCTTTGCTTTTTTTTTTCAAAAATTTCTGAGCAATTCCTACAGATAAGGGACTTTCCAGGTGCTGTTGGAGATTTTATGGGAAAAAGATTCAGTATCTGATCTTGCAGAATTTAAAATTGGCAGGACAGATAAGATGGCCACAGCTCTCTCTTTCTAGGATATTCCACTCTCCAGTTGGCCTGACTTAATCATGCTTCCATCTCAGCTTTGATGTGCCTTTCTAAAGTAAGCCTTTGGGGCCCCCACCCCTAATACGAAAGAGACACTAAAGTTATTTTCCTGCTCTGTGGTCCCAGAGTTGTGTGAATTTCCTTTTGAAATTCATCACACATGTTTGTTTGTTTGTTTGTTTACTGAAAAATATTTATCTGCCAGAGTATATCTGTCACCAGGGGAGGGATTTGTCTGCCTCTTTCACTGTAGTATCCACAGTGTCTTGCATAATGCTGGTCCCATTGGGGGTGTCCAGGAAACATGGGTGAATGAATTATACCTGGCTCTGAATGAGGGTGCTCAGAAGTAGCAGTGAACCCTGGGACCCTGGGGGAGGAAGAGGGTTATCATAAAGGAGGTGACTCAAGGCTGGACCTCACAAGATAAAATCTCAGTAGAGCAGGAGAGCAGGACATTTGGACAATGGCGGAGAAAAGGGAAGCTCAGAGTAAATTCAGTAAATGGATGATGATGATGACAATGATAGTACCATGTATCATGTGGTCACTTTATGCTAGGAACTCATATTCGTAGCATCATTTATTTGTTACACAAACCATGAGGGGCAGGTACCACTAAACCCCATCTATTGATATGAAAATCAGGGTTCACAGAGGCTAAGTTCCTTGCCACAGTCATATGGATGGAAAGTAAAGACATTGAGCTTTGCATATGGACTTGGACCTAGAGTTGTTCAAATCCTAGTTCTACCCACTCCATGGAAATGTGTGTGTGTGTGTGTGTGTGTGTGTGTGTGTGTGTGTGTGTTTAGGGGAGTACAAGGAGAGAAAAGTGGAGAAGTGAATTGCAGTTTGATTCTTATGGGCCAAGAACACCACTCTAGGGGATTTAGACTTTAACCTAATCACATGTATTTATTTCTTCCAATGTTAGCCTTTGAACATTTTTGAGCAGATTCTCTGGAAAAATTCCTCTGGAGAAGAGAGAAGGTGAGGGAGTGGAGGGGAGGTTCTGAGATTTGAGGTGTCTGCAGAGGAGGGTTGGGAGACACAGTAGGGAGCTGAGACAGTAGGTCTAGAAATGAAACTAGGACACTTCCAGACCTCAGGTGGAATAAACTAGAATCTGGTAAGAGAGCCAGAAAGAACAAAGAGAAAAAATATCTCCCAAGTTCCCACCTGGCTACCCAGGAGGCTGTGAGGCTCTTAACAAATAAAGCATGCCATTTAACAAACAGAGGAGGTGTCTGCAGGGAGGCCTACAGATGAAACATGGAACGGGGCTGCCCTCTCCTGGAGGATAAAAGCCGGACGCTGAATCGAAGTCCTCATCTGCCCAGGACAATTTATTATTATTGTTACGTTATTTTCAGAGACAGGATCTTACTGTGTTGCCCAGGCTGGAGTGCAATTATGCAATCAGCTCACTGTAACCTCAATTTCCCGGGCTCAAGCAATCCTCCTGCTTCAGCCTCCCAAGTAGCTGGGACGACATGTGCATGCCACTAAACCCAGCTATTTTGTTTGTTTGCTTGTTTGTAGAGAGGAGGTCTCAGTGTGTTCCCTAGGCTGGTCTCTATGCCACATAAACAAGATGATGCTACCAGGATATTTTTTGGAAATTTACACACACACACAAATCTGCTAAAGTCATTAAGTCGAAAGATTCCTAGCTCTGGGAGAAGGGTTGTATTTTCTGCCTTATTGAGATTATTTGAATTATTTGACCTCAACTTGTTGTATTAGTGCATTCTCACACTACTAACAAAGACATACCTGAGACTGGGTAATTTATTTTATTTTATTATTTATTTATTTATTTATTCTTTCTTGAGACTGAGTCCTGCTCTGTCGTCCAGGCTGGAACGCAGTGGCACCATCTCAGCTCACTGCAACATCCGCCTCCCAGGTTCAAGCGATTCTCCTGCCTCAGCCTCCCAAGTAGCTGGGACTACAGGCATGGGCCACCACACCTGGCTAATTTTCTTTTTTTCTTTTTTTTTTTTTTTTTTTTTGTATTTTTAGTACAGACAGGGTTTTACCATGTTAGCCAGGTTCATCTCCATCTCCTGATCTCATGATCTGCCCACCTTGGCCTCCCGAAGTGCTAAGATTGCAGGCATGAGCCACTGCCTTGGTTAAAATAAAGAGATTTAATTCACTCACAGTTCAGCATGGCTGGGGAGGCCTCAGCAAACTTACAATTACAGTGGAAGGGGAAGCAAATACGTCCTTCTTCTTGTGGTGGTAGCAAGGAGAAGAATGGGAGCCAAGAGAAGGAGAAAGCCCCTTATAAAACCGTCAGATCTCGTGAGAACTCACTATCATGAGAATAGCATGTGGGTAACCACCCCCATGATTCAATTACCTCCTACCAGGTCCCGGCCATGACACGTCGGGATTATGAGAACTACCATTCAAGATGAGATTTGAGTGGGGACACAGTGATACCGTATCACCTTATTTAATTTGTATAATAAAATACATTTAGTTTATAAATTATGTTATAACTATGCATTGACACGTGAAAGATTCCAAGAAGTCCTATACTAGAGCAAAGAAACCCATTTAACTGTATTCAGCCCCATGTTTCCCATAATATTTCATTCAAAAGCTTTGTTTTCCATATAAAATGTATGAACACCTAGGCCGGGCGCGGTGGCTCAAGCCTGTAATCCCAGCACTTTGGGAGGCCAAGGCGGGTGGATCACGAGGTCAAGAGATCGAGACCATCCTGGTCAACATGGTGAAACCCCGTCTCTACTAAAATTACAAAAAATTAGCTGGGCATGGTGGCACGTGCCTGTAATTCCAGCTACTCAGGAGGCTGAGGCAAGAGAATTGCCTGAACCCAGGAGGCGGAGGTTGCGGTGAGCCGAGATCGCGCCATTGCACGCCAGCCTGGGTAACAAGGGTGAAACTCTGTCTCAAAAAAAAAAAAAAAAAAAAAAAAAAATGTATGAACACCTTACAGAGCACTCTTTGGGAAAGGGTGCTCAACTTTTAAAAGGAAGACCCAAACAAACTGGTCAACACAAACAAGAGTGCTGCCGTGGTGCCGTACCTGACACACCTGCCAGTAGTCCTCTGCCGCTCGCCATCCTTGCATCGGCATCTGGGACATGGTAATTACCCTCCCCGGCTGTCATTCCACCTCTCCTCACTGCTCAGCTCACAGAAAAGAGATATGTGAATTACCAGCTCTGGTCTCAGCCAATATTTGTTTCCCTCTGGCTCGCTGGAAAACGTATTTTTTTTTTTTTTTTTTTTTTTTTTTTTTTTTTTTTTTTTTTTGAGACAGAGTTTCGCTCTTGTTACCCAGGCTGGAGTGCAATGGCACGATCTCGGCTCACCGCAACCTCCGCCTCCTGGGTTCAAGCAATTCTCCTGCCTCAGCTTCCTGAGTAGCTGGGATTACAGGCACGTGCCACCATGCCCAGCTAATTTTTTTGTATCTTTAGTAGAGACGGGGTTTCACCATATTGACCAGGATGGTCTCGATCGCTTGACCTCGTGATCCACCCGCCTCAGCCTCCCAAAGTGCTGGGATTACAGGCTTGAGCCACCGCGCCCGGCTTGGAAAACGTATTTTTTAAACTGCTTCAACAATTGCAGTATGGCAGCAGCTTTATCGGTAGGTGAAGATACAGTGATAATGTGGCTTGGATACTTGACATTTTGTCTTGTTGGAAAGTGGCAAATTGCACTGAGCTGTAAATGCACTGTAAATGGCGTTGTGTTGAGCTATAACAACAATTAGCGTATTTCTTCCTTGTTTCTCGTTTATCTTTTAGTTTGTAAACATGGAAAGCAGAGTGTTGTAAGCTTTAACTCCTTATCTGTAAAATGAGCACAGTGATACTTATCTTGCAGAGTTTTGTAAGCCAGAATTTAAAAAATGTTAAACTACCTAACATTTTCATAAGATAATACGAAAAACGTAGCAGCATCCAATAAATGACAATTATTAGTATTCCTTCCACACCTCCTGTTAACATTAAACTCTTGGAGGATGGAAGGAAGCATGGATGTGAAGCATGTACAATCGCTAGAGGAAATCAGAATACTGCAGTTTTTGGAGTCCCTGAAATTTTTTAAAGGGTTGTCAGTATCGTTACAAATGATCTTTCACAGACAAGAACAAGATGAAATGAGATGGATAAAATTTAATCAATTTGCCCATGTTTTGCACAGGAGCATAAATAACCAGAAGATAGCATCTGGATTCCACACTGAGAACACAAACATCTCACTACAAAGTTGCAAACGGAACATGACTCATGCCTAAAGCACACACACCTATAAATCTTCACTTTGCATGGTCCCAAAGATTCTGTAACTTTCACAGATTTGCATGTTTAATAAGAAATTTGAACTTTTGGGCTAGTGAGTGATCTGCTGCAAATGTCACCCGTCCTTTGCTGAAGACTCTGCGTGTGTCTTTCAGTCAACAGGTTTTCTTCATCTAGCCCTGTGTTGTCGGCTCATCAGGCAGCAAAGCGTCAGCGCATCCCACCACTAGATGGCGGTAGACCCACTTGCGGGGCTCTGGGGGCGCCATGCGCGTGGGACTAGAAGCTTATGAAAAACGTAAAAGTTTCACCTCCTGGTTCCCTTTTAAACGTTCATATTGGACCATAAAAGCAGGTGAATTTAAATATGCCATTATCCTGCCTTTTTTTTTTTTTTTTTTTTTGAGACGGAGCCTATCTCTGTTGCCCAGGCTGCAGTGCAGTGGCGTGATCTCAGCTCACTGCAACCTCCACCTCCAGAGTTTAAGTGATTCCTTCCTCAGCTTCCCGAATAGCTGAGACTACAGGCATACACTCTCACGCCCAACTAATTTTTGTAATTTTTAGCAGAGACGGGGTTTCACCATGTTGGTCAGGCTGGTCTTGAACTCTTGACCTCTTGATCTGCCTGCCTCAGGCTGGGATTACAGGCGTGAGCCACTGTGCCCTGCCTATCCTACATCTTTATTTATTTATTTATTTATTTATTTATTTTGAGATGGAGTTTCACTCTTGTTACCCAGGCTGGAGTGCAATGGCACGATCTCGGCTCACCGCAACCTCTGCCTCCTGGGTTTAGGCAATTCTCCTGCCTCAGCCTCCTGAGTAGCTGGGATTACAGGCACGCGCCACCACGCCCAGCTAATTTTTTGTATTTTTAGTAGGGACGAGGTTTCACCATGTTGACCAGGACGGTCTTGATGTCTTGACCTCGTGATCCACCCGCCTCGGCCTCCCAAAGTGCTGGGATTACAGGGTTGAGCCACCGCGCCCGGCCCTATCCTACATCTTTAAAGCTGAGGTTAATAACAATAGAGCAGAGCTAGAGAAGTGACTGCCAGCCCAGCAGCTCTGAACTATCTCATGTAAGGCTTAGCGGGGAATCCTGGCCCACAGTCCAATTTCCAAGCTGTAAACATCCCACCAACAAAACAGGAAGCCAACACATTCTGGATCTTCTTTCCAAGATAAAGTCGACCATTTGTAACATTCTTTTCAGAGACAATGGAAGCTGAAAAATAAGAGCTGAGGATGGAGGAACTTTTCTAGAAGAACTTACAAGCAAAAAGCTGTGGGGTAGTAATGAGAAGTGGAAGAGAACAAAAAAATCATGGAGAGTAAAACCAGAAGGAGGAAAAACAAACATTTTAGAACAGCAAAGTGGGGGAAGTTGGAAAGCAAAGCTCTGAGTAGAAAACAGAGTTACAAAATTTCATAGCTGGAAGGCGCCTTATAAGGAAGCAGAACTGGGCTCGAGGACTAAATATTTGCCAAAAACCACACAGGCAATTAGTGGCAGACAAGAGTCACCCTTCATTTTTGCTAACCAGGGCTCATTCCATTAAGACATGGGGCCCTCTCAATATCTAACTAAAAACGTTTCACAAAGTCCAAGTAAACACAGAGAAACATCCTCTCTTCTGTCTCCACTGCTTTCTCTGCCCACACGTGCACATGTGCACACACAGCCACCATTATAACAATACAGGAAATTGAAGGAAGCCATCTGAAACTTCAACATCGGGCACAGCTGCCACAGATAGCATATCAAATGCAAGGCTGGAAATCAGCACTGTTCACATTCACACAGGAAGCCCGACTCTAGCTGTTTGACCCTATTTGGTAATCAGTTCCATACTCACAAAAGAATGCCAGAACAAAAACAGAAGGAAAAAGAAAAAAAAAAAAAATCTCCAACCATTCTTTTCCTTTGGAAGAGGATTTATACCAAGAAGTTTAAAGAGAGGCCCAGCTGCTTTATAGAATTTTACAGGAAATTTGGCAGCCTCTGTGATGCCATTGTCTTCCCCGGCTCAGGAAGGTAGCCATACCAAGACAGTTACTGAGATGATTCAAACAAATTAAAGCCGTATTTTACCTCGATTGTACCTATATTTTAGGCAAAAGTATTTTGGACCTAAAGATTTCCAATAATCATCAGGTGCATCCTGATCTCGTGGGAAATGCTGAGAAATTTGGTGCTTTATCCACTTACTAGCTGTGTGACCCTGGTCAAATTAACTAATTATTCTGAGCCTCCTCCTCCTTCTCTCGAAATGAGATTAATTGTTGCCTTGAAGAATAGTTCTGAGGTGAAAATGAGAGTCAATTCTCTATGGCATGAAGACACACCAGTAAATATTATGTTTTTGTTTTTGTTTTCCTGAGACAGGGTTTCCTTCTGTCACCCTGGTTGGAGTGCAGTGGCAGAATCATGGCTCACAGGAGTCTCGGCCTCCCTGGGCTCAGGTGATCCTCCCACCTCAGTCTCTCAAGTAGCTGGGACTGCAGGTGCACCACCACACATGGCTAACTTTTATATTTTTTGTAGAGAGGGGTTTCACCATGTTGCCTGGGCTGATCTTGAACTTCTAGACTTGAATGATCCACCTCTCTCGGTCTCCCAAAGCGTTGGGATTACAGGCATGAGTCACCGCGCCCAGCCCCATTTAGTTTTTCTATTTTGCTTCATTCTGGTGAACTTGGACCTCAAGTATAGAGAAGAGTGAGAAGAAAATGCCTCATTTACAGTGGAGCCACTGATGAGTTCCCTTAGGCCCAATCTATATCTGAAGTTCTCAAATATTTTGGACTCAGAACCTACCCACTTTCTTAAAAATTGAGGATTCCAAATGGCTTTTTAAATGTGAGTTATCGATATTTACTATAGTCACAAATAATACTCAGGGTTGGGCATGGTGGCTCATGCCTATAATCCCAGCACTTTGGGGGGTCAAGGCAGGCAGATCACTTGAGGTCAGGAGTTTGAGACCAGCCTGGCCAACATGAAGAAACCCCATCTCTACTTAAAATACAAAAATTAACTGGGCATGGGGGTGCATGCTTGTAATCCCAGCTAGTTGGGAGGCTGAGGCAGGAGAATTGCTTGAACCTGCGAGGTGAGAGAGCATCATGCCACCGCAAACCAGAAATAAAATAATAATAGTGAGAAATTCTTACATTATTTATTCATATAAAAGTAAAAGTAATTTATTACATGCTAATATAAATAACACAGTTTATGAAACATGTATTTTCCAAAACAAAACTGTAGTGAGGAGAGTGATGTCATTTACAGATTACAGATCTCTTTCATGTCTAGTTTAATAGAAAGCAGCTGGATTCTCACATTTGCTCTGGTGCTACTTGGCCTATTGTAGTATCTTGTTTTAGTGGAAGTTTGTGAAGAAAACTCAGCCTCTGTGTATGGGAGGAGTATTTTAATAGCTTTTTCAGGTAATGGTGTTTATGGTGTGATGCTGTGCCTAAGTTCAGTAAGTTCGAGACCACCCTGGGAAACATAGCAAGACCTTGTCTCTACAAAACAGAAACAAAAATGAGAATTAGCCAGGAATGGTGGTAAGAGACTGAAGTCTCAGCTATTCAGGTGTGTGAAGTGGGAGGATCACCTGAGCCAGGGAGATGGAGGCTACAGTGAGCTGCCATTGCGCCACTGCACTCCAATCTATGTGACAGAGTGAAATCTTGTCTCAAAAGTAAATAAATGAATATTTCTTCAGGAGGACGAGGTGAGCAGATCACTTGAGGTCAGGAGTTGAAGTCCAGCCTGGCCAACATGGTGAAACCCTGTCTCTACAAGAAAAGAAAAGAAAATTAGCAAAGCCTGATGGCGCATACCTGTACTCTCAGCTACGCAGGAGGCTGTTGCAGATGCAGGAGAATCACTTGAATCTGGGAGGTGGAGACTGCAGTGACTCGAGGTGGGGCAACTGCACTCCAGTCTGGGTGGTATAGCGAGACTCTGTCCCAAAAAATAAAATAATTTAAAAAATAATAATTAGCCAGGTGTGGCAGCTAATTTGAAAAGCACTTTACCATGGAGGAAATAAATACGATGCTACTCACTCAAGAAAGTTTCCCTAGAATTAAGTCTTTCCTTGTTTGCCTCTCTCCTTTACCCCAGCAAGGTGCTGCCACTGTTCATGCTGAAGGAATGTGTCTTCTGCAGCAGGGCAGCATCTCCCGGGCGAGTCTCTGGTGTTTTCCTGTGATGCAGCTGCTCTCCCCGGTCCTGGGACATGGGCCATCAACCTTTGACTCCGCCTTTCCCTGTGATCTGTTCCCTGGGAGTTAATGCTCATCTCCATGTTTCACTGTGGAGCCACGATCTGGTTTCATGGGTTTCACGCCTTTCTCATAAGGATGAATGATTGTAACCCCAACAGAGGTACATTTGATCCCTTTCACAGGTCATTTCTCTCTTAGCCACTTCATGTTTTCCAGAAGACGCGTACTGGAGTGGCTGCAGATCTCTGTGCAGAACTGTACCGTAGACAGAGCGTGTGCATCCTACAGAAATGCACACCTGAAGCCATCTATTTAATCCCCTCCATCAATTAAATAAGAACATATTCCCCCTTCTCTTTAAAGTGAAAATTCTTGAAGGCAAGCTTATGGTTTCATCTTGTATCCCTACAGTCCCAGTCTTTGGAGAAGGTTGATGCTTACGATGTAAGAACATTAGAAAATGTGGTTAGAAACACTACTGCAGAGTATTGATGTTGTTGCTTGATTTTTATTTTTAGAGATGGGCTCTCTCTGTCACCCAGGTTGGAGTGCAGTGCAGTGGCATGACCATGGCTCACTGCAGCCTCATCCTCCTGGGCTCAAGTGATCCTCCTGCCTCAGCCTCCCAAGTATCTGGGGACTACAGGCATGCATCACTACCCCAGCGTAATTTGGCTATGTTGTCCAGGTTGGTCTCCAACTCTGGGACTCAAGCAATCCTCCTGCCTCTGCCTCCCAAAGTGCTGGGATTATAGGCATAAGCCACTGCAGTCAGCGTCAGTGGCCTTCATTTTGTACCCAGGGAGATTTGTGAGTGGGTGATAAGGGTGGTGGGAGAATAGATTTGTCTCTAGTCTCTGTTTCAAGAGCAACAGTACTTTTGTTCTAACCACCATTCCCCCAGTCACATAATTCATTGTATGGTCCCATTTTAGCTTGGCTCCTAAAGTGTTTAAAGCCAAATTTATAATCCCCATATAGCAGCTCTATAGGATCTTACCACAAGTATCTTGGGAATAAAAACCTGAAGGGCTTCATCATATTTTTCCCAGCTTCAGTATCCTTTTTCCTGTCTTCCACACCTTCATGATTGTTGTTTTGTCTTCCCTCTTGGACTTTTACAAGTATCTTGGATACATTTTGTCTCCTGAAAACAGACCCTCACATAAACTTTAACAGTTGGTCCTGAATCTTTATCACAGGGACATTTTTCACCTTAAAAAAAAAATACAGAAATCATCCCAAGCCTTCACTTTTGACTCTGGGGAACACCACAAGGCAACAACACAGTTGAATCAGGAAAAGGCAAATCAGGATCACAAGGGAGCCTCTAGGTCTTCACAGCTGTCTAACCTAGTTCTAACACCAAGTGATGCATGAGGAATGAGCCTTACCAGTCTACTGATTGCATTAGTATGGGGGTGGTGGTAGCTAAGGGTGAGGGTGCTAGCAGGAAATTGCAGAGAAGATAGGGAAAGCAGAATAAGACATGTCTAGTTTTCCTTCTTTCATTCTTCAAAAAGCCCTTTTCAGTAAATGCCCATGCCACAAAACAAAGCTAGGAGAATGAGGATGTCTTTTAGCTGGTCACGTCTTCAATTCATCCTGGATTGTAGCTTTGTGTCCCAGCTTTTTAATTCCTACTTCCAGTTCTCTTTGCTTTCTGCAAATGTGATTCACCACTTAGCTACTTGAAACAGTGCTTGCTTTTTCTCATGGTGTCTTCACAACCCCTTGGTTTGAGTGGTGTCTCCTTTTATCCTTTGAGAACCCCATTAAACCACTGGCTTCATCACCCATGGCTGAACCAGGAGCTAGTGGTCATGATGGAAGAGGGAAAGAGGACTGTAATCAGAAAGATGGAATCAAAAAGCTGTTGTTGTTTAAAAGCAACATTAAGTAAATTCAATAAAAGTTGTGTGTGTGGGCCCCGTGCGGTGGCTCACGTTTGTAATCCCAGCACTTTGGGAGGCCGAGGTGGGCAGATCATGAGGTCAGGAGTTCGAGACCAGCCTGGCCAGCATGATGATATCCCATCTCTACTAAACAGACAAAAAAATTAGCCGGGCATGGTGGCGCATGCCTATAGTCCCAGCTACTCGGGAGACTGAGGCAGGGAAATCGTTTGAACCTGGGAGGCGGAGGTTGCAGTGAGCCGAGATCACACTACTGCACTCCAGCCTGGACAACAGAGAGACTCCATCATAAAAAAAGAAAAAAAAAAAGTTGTGTGTGTGTCCCAAAGCTTAATTGTTCAAATATTTTCCTTCAGTTTTTCCTTTTCATTTTGTTTGGCTTGGTTTGGTTTGTTATAATGGAGCTCATGGAGAAGGGAAAAGGAGCTGAAATCCTAACCAATATGTAATTTCCATTATGTAAATATCAGCTCATATTTTAAGACAAAAATTCATCCTGTTTTGTGGCCATCCACACAGGATCTCCATGGAAGAGACTAAGCACTGATAACATTAAACAGAAAATGCTGAGATTGCACATTTCAGTTATTTTTCTTTGACTCTACACAGGCAAAGGATGCATCCAGAGGGCTTTACTGAGAATGTTCACTGCATTGACACTGTTTATTAAAGGAAGCAGACTCTAGCCGTCGCTGGTGAGGAAGAGGATACTTTTCCTCAACTTAATTCCCAGAATACAGACTTTGAGTGTGTAGGAGGAATCCAAGTGAACTTGACAAACACACGGCGTTCACACTGTGAGGACAACAGGTGGGACGCGTCAGCAATAAACTGCCTAAGTTTGGTGAGGCTGTTTCCTATCGAAGAGGAGCAGTGTGGCACAGTGGGAAGAACAGTAAATTCAAAGGGTTTAATTTTGGTTTTGGCTTATGGTGCTTTAAAATTGTCACTCCAAATACTGAATGTGTCAGGAAAACCACTTATTCCCAAGCAATGTCATGAATTACATGGCTGTGAACCAAACAACTGTTCTAGTTTCGAGTCTGGTTAAGTGGCCATCGAACCAGTCAAAAAGCCTGAAAGCTGGGTCTGAACCACTTGTACGTCCCCGGGGCCCTTTCTGTGGTGATTAGTCACGTTTCTCCAGATAAATAGAGCCAATGAAAGAGATTTATTTTGAAGAATCTGCTCATGCAATTGTGGGGGCTGGCAAGTCAAAATCTGCAAGGCAGGCCAGCAGAATGGAATTTCCAGAAGGGGCTGCTACTACAGTCATGAGTCTGAATATGGTCTGGAGGAAGAATCCCGTCCTCTTCAGGGGAGCTCAGTTATTTTTCTTAAAGCCCTCAACTGATTAAATGAGGCCCATGCACATTATAAAGGGTAGTCTATTTTATTCAAAGCCTACTGGTTTATATGTTAAGCATATCTTTTAAAATATCTTTACAGCAACATCTAGACTAATGTTTGATCAAACAGCTGGGTACTATAACCTGGCCAAGTTGACATGTAAAATTAATCATCACACATAGTAAGTGCTCAAGAAATTGACTTGATTTGATATTCCAAGAAAGATGTATTTCTGAGCCACTATTTCTTCAGCTGAACAATGTAGGGATTAGACTTTATTATTCTAACTCTGATAGTCCAAGGGCAAAATTTGAGGCTTGAGAATACGAAAGAATCTGCAATCTCTGGTCACCTCAGATAAGTTGAAGAGGTTCCTTTTTTAAACAGATTTCTTGCAATAGTGGTAAAATATGCATAACATATAACGTAACATTTTAACCATACAGTTCAGTGACATAAAGTACATTTACATTGTGCAACCATCAACATGATCTATCTCCAGAACTTTTCCAAGGTCCCAAACCAAACTGAATCTGAAATCATGAAACAGTAACTCTTCATTTTCCCTTTCCCTTAGCCCTGGCAATGACCATTCTACTTTCCATCTCCATGAATTTGACTACTAGGTAGCTCATATAAGCAAAATCATACAGTATCTGTCATTTTGCATCTTGCATATTCCATTTTGCATGGTGCCTTCAAGATTCATCTATGTTGCTTCATGTGTCCGAATTTCATTCATTTCTAAGCCTGAATAATATACCATTGTATGTACATACCACATTTTGTTGTTCATTCATCTGTCAGTGCACAGATGGGTTGTTTCAAATTTAGAATAGTTCAGTTCAGTTCATCAATTCAATTCAATTGGGTTGTTTGGTTATTGAGAATAAAGATGCTATAAATAAGAGTATACAAATACCTGTTGGGGTCATTGCTTTCAGTTCTTTGGAGTATATACCCGGAAGTGCAGTTGCTGGATTATATGGTAATTCTATGTTGAATTTTTTGAGAAACCACTATACTGTTTTCCACAATGGCTGAAACACTTTACGTTACCATCAGCAGTACACATGGGTTCTGATTTCTCCACATCCTCACCAACACTTGTTATTTTATTTTTTAGAAAATTTTTTATAATGACCATCCTAATGAGTGTGAAGTGGTATCTCATTGTGGTTTTGATTTGCATAACCTAATAATTAGTGATGTTATGCATCTTTTCATGTGTTTATCCCCTACTTGAATTTCTTCTTTGGAGGAATGTCTCTATGTCCTTTTCTTACTTTCAATGAAATCGTTGAATATTATTTTATATTCAGGAATGTCTCTATAAAATATTTTAGCCAGTCCACATATACTGAATGCCAATAATTTCTACAGTAAAAAATGCATTTCTAACAAAGCAAACCTAAAATGGGATACCACCTCACATTCATTAGGATGGCTACTATCAATAACAGAAACTAACAAATGTTGGTGATGATGAGGAGGAACCCTTGTGCACTGCTGATGGCAATACAAGACAATGCAGGCTTTATAGAAAACAGGTGGACGGTTACTCAAAAAATTAAAAATACAATTACCATACCATCCAGCAATTCCACTTTCGGGTATATATCCAAAGGAATTGGAAGCAGGGTCTTGAAGAGATATTTGTACACACCTGTTTATAGAAACATCTTTCACAATAGCTACAAGGAAGAAACAACCTAAATGTCCATTAATGGGTTAATGGGTAAACACAATGTGGTACATTCATGCAATGGAATATTACTCAGTCTTAAAAAGGAAGGAGCTTCAGACACATGATAAAACATTAATGAACCTTGAGGACATTATGTTAAGTAAAATGTGCCAGTCACAAAAAGGCAAATATGGCATGATCCTCTTTATATGAGATACCTAGTGTAGAGTAACTTATAGAGACAAAAGCAGGATAATAGTCACCAGGGAATTGGGGAGGGAGAAACAGAGAGTTTTTGTTGTTGTTGTTGTTTGTTTGTTTCACTCTTGTTGCCTAGGCTGGAGTGCAATGGTGCAATTTCGGCTCACTGCAACGTCTGCCTCCTGAGGCTGAGGCCTCCCGAGTAGCTGGGATTACAGGCATGTGCCACCTCACCCAGCTAATTTTGTATTTTAGTAGAGATGGAGTTTCTCCAAGTTGGTCAGGCTGGTCTCAAACTCCCGACTTCAGGTGAGCCACCTGCCTCAGCCTCCCAAAGTGCTGGGATTATAGGCATGGGCCACCGTGCACAGCGGTTTTTTGTGCTGCTTTTGAGACAGAGTCTCGCACTGTCGCCCGGGCTGGAGTGCAGTGGCATGATCTTGGCTCACTGCAACTTCCGCCTCCTGGGTTCTAGTGATTTTCCTGCCACAGCCTCCCAAGTAGCTGGGATTACAGGTGCCTACCACCATGCCCAGCGATTTTATTTTATTTTATTTGTATTTTTAATAAAGACAGGGTTTTACCATGTTGGTCAGGCTGGTCTCAAACTGCTGACCTTGTGATTCACCTGCCTCAGCCTTTCAAAGTGCTGGGATTACAAGGCATGAGCCACGGCACCTGGCCAAAATGGGGAGTTTTTAATAGGTACAGACTGTTAGTTTTGCAAGATGAAAAGAGTTCTAGAGACTTGTTGCTCAATAGTCTGAATGTACCTAACACTACTGAACTGTACACTTAAAAATGATTAAAATGGGAAATTTGATATTATGTGTATTTTACCACAATTAAAAATAAAAGATATTTTGTATTTTTGTTTTACTTCATTTAATAATATGAAGTGAACATCTTTTCACACCAATGAGCATATTTCTACATTATTATTTTAATGGATACATAATGTTCTATTTTGTTATTACATAATTTACTCAATCAAATTACCAGTTTTTGTAAATTTACATTTACATTTTCTTTTTCTTTCTTTTTTTTTTTTTTTTGAGACGGACTCTCGCACTGTTGCCTGGGCTGGAGTGCAACGGTACGATCTCGACTCACTGCAACCTCTGCCTCCTGGGTTCAAGCGATTCTGTTGCCTCAGCCTCCCAAGTAGCTGGGATTACAGGTGCCTGCCACCACATCAGGCTAATTTTTTGTATTTTTAGTAGAGACAGGGGTTTTACTATGTTGGCCAGGCTGCTCTCCAACTCCTGACCTCGTGATCCACCTGCTTCAGCCCC
This sequence comes from Saimiri boliviensis, assembly GCF_048565385.1. NCBI lineage: Eukaryota > Metazoa > Chordata > Mammalia > Primates > Cebidae > Saimiri > Saimiri boliviensis. The sequence goes on from NC_133461.1 coordinate 88,305,855, forward strand.
CCAAAGTCCTGGGATTACAGAAGTGAGCCACTGCACCCGGCCTGTAAATTTATATTTTCTACAAAGCTAATATCACGAAGAAACTGCGATGAACATTGCTGCGAGCTACAGCTTTGCCAACTGTGCAATTATTTCCTTAGAATAAATTCCTAGAATGGAAATGCTGGCTCAAATACATCCAGAATCTGACCACGTTTTACAGTCTACCTTGCTATGCCCCCAACCCCACATGGCCACACTGCTCTCCCCCTTGCTACCTTCAGGCATCATGATACCCATGGTCATCATGGGCAGTTTTCCCTGACCACCCATTGCAACTGAAGTGCCCTCCACCCACCCAACACGCACTCCCTGTCTGCATCTCTGCTTGTTCTCCACAGCACTGATTATTCTCTAATAAGCTACCCCTTCTACTTGTTTATCTTGCTTATTGTCTGTCTTCCTCCGCTCCAGGATGTCAGCTCCATGAGGGTCTGGCTTCCTCTTTCAACTCCATCCCCAGCCCCCAGCACTCAAGTGTTCTTTAAGTTTCCCTTAAATGTTGCAACAGTAAGACCCAGTTCCTGTTTTGAAGGAATTTCATGATCCATTGGGGAAAACTGACCTCAGACAATAGAGTGAATGATGCTGTATTCCAGATAGCACAACGCTCTGGAGAAGGCATTGAGGAAGCAATGACAGAGGAGGTGACATCTGAACAGAGCCCTGACGGGTGAATCTAGGAACAACAGAGGAGCAGTAACCCTGCAGGGGCACATTCTGATGTGTGTAGACCATGGGCTGGGCTGGAGGATGAGGAATGGTCGTGGCCAGACTGTAAATAGTGTTGAGGGGCACTGAAAGAGCGTTAACTATTTTTTTTTTTTTTTTAAGAGACAGGATCTGTCTCTGTCATCCAGGCTAGAATGCAGTGGTATGACCATAGCTCACTGCAGCCTCAAACTCCTGGAAGAGCCTTAATTTTAACCTATAACATTCAGGTTAAATTTCAACTTGTCACATTCAAACTGTCCCCTGGGGCTTCACCACTGCCAGGCCACCTAATGATGATGATAGAAGAAGATTAAATTAAGCTCTAATCTCCACTCTAGCACATCCCTGTTTGAGACAGGGCAGCCCAGCACAAGCTGGTTTACACACTATGCTTCTGACGGGTCCTTCCTTGGAAGGCTATGCACTGTGGCTGGAAGTTTGAAAAACATCTCTGCTGGCAATGAAAGCTGTTGCCTTATAGAATGACCAAGGCCAGCATTCTGGGAGGCTGAGGTGGGAGGATCACTTGACCCTAGGAGATCAAGGCTGCAGTGAACCATGATTGCACCCTACACTCTATCTAACCTTGGCAACAGAGAAAGAACCTGTCTCAAAAAAAAAAAAAAAAAAAAAATGACCAAGTAGAATCTTCTCCTTCCTCCTCGCCAGCGGGCAGGGCTCTGGGGGCAACCTGTAAAAGGATGTAGGTTTTCTGGAGAAGATTGAATTGCAATAGGTATAGAAACCAACCTTGGGCTTTGGGGAGGGCTCAAACCTTGTCAAGCCTCAGCAAGAGAGAATGGTTCTGCCTTCTGCATGATAGCAAGTCACCCTTCCTGGCAGCACACCTGAGATGAGCTCCTGTTCCAATCCCTGTGTCCCAAGAAGTAAAGTAATTCACTAAAGACACACACTCAGTTAGCAGAACAGGTGACATCAGCTTTCCAACTCTCACGCTTTCGATGGGTTTTTTAAAGTCCTAAAAAACCCACCAAGATGAAAATAGTGGAAGTGAGGCTGAGGTGGGAGGATCGTTTGAGCCCAGGAGTTCACGGTTGCAGTGAGCCATGATCGTGCTACTGCACTCCAGCCTGACAACACAGTGAGACCCTGTCTCAAAACAAACAGAAAATGTGGAACTGCAGAAGCAAGGGTACAGAACCTGGAACCTAGGTGGAGGGTCAAGAGGAGAGGGCAGGGAGGGGCAGGGGAAAGGGAAGGTCCTGGAGGACTCCTAAACCACTGGATTTTGGCCAAATCTATTTTCTTATCTGCAAAACAAGAGAGAAATTCATGCTCTTCAAGCACCCTGTTACCCCTCACTGTGACATTTCTTTGTCTTTGAAAAGTGTAACGCATATAAATGTGCCAGATTCCCATTTTCGATCAATTTCTAGAAAGTTGCAACTAAGGTTATGAAAGAGAGACCTGGGTCATGCCTAGGCAGTAAAACACTGACCTCAGGAGTCACGTGGCCCTTAGGTGGAGCAGAACAGCCTAGCCTGGCTCACTGCAACTCATGGCTACCTGACTGACTGCTCGTGGTGCCCCTTGCCACCCTGGGATATGCCCCTGCTGGGCCGGGTTGGCCCAGCCACTGGGCAACACAAGTCCCCCGTCTCCTGAGCCCCCCATGCTCCTAAGAGTCTTGGGTTCTGCATCATAGCAAAGGACTTGGATGAGCCCTCTGAGGTCTCCTCCAGCTCTCAGGTCTGAGGCTATGCCTTTATGAATGTTGCATTTCTACTCTGCAAAAAATTAATGATACCGTGTCTGAAAATTGCCATGAATTCCTTGGGATAGAAGTGTTGAGTTAATTTTGTTGCCCACGGTTTCTGCAATCCAATAAAATGACAATACTCAGACTGAGCTTGATGGCTCATGCCTGTAGTCCCAGTACTTTTGGAGGCAGAGGCAGGAAGACTGCTTAAGCTCAGGAGTTCGAGGCCGCAGTGAGCTGTGATTGCACCACTGTACTGTAGCCTAGGCAATATAGTGAGACCCTATCTCTGCAAAAATTTAAAAACTTAGCTGGGTATAATGGTACACATCTGTAGTCCCAGTTATACAGGAGGCTGAGGCAGGAGGCTTGCTTGAGCGCAGGAGGTCGAGGCTGCAGTAAGCCCTTATATTGCACCACTACGTTACATTGCAGCCTGGCCCACAGGGCAAGACTCTGTCTAAAAAAAAAAAAAAAAAAAAAAAAAAAATCCTACATCGTTTACAAATCACTTTAAGTGGTCAGAAAGGCAGGGATCTGAGCCACTGTTCCCATGTTACAGATGCAGAAATTAGCGTTGTTTCTGATAATATGAATCCTTATTATTACTGAAAGTAATCCATTTTGAATGAAGACACAAATTGCTAGGAAAAATGGCTGGGAGAAGCTCTTCTTGGTCAACTTTCAAGGAATGCTCCCGATCTAACCTTAAACAAAAAGAAAAGGCAAAGCGATGTTATCTTCTAGGTCAGAAAAATAAACAGACTTTTCTGTTTTCTTCCCTCTTTTGTAAGCAGTGACACTTGAGAAGTTTCTCACCAGCAGGTTTCTGCTGGAGCCTGAGAATTATCTGACTGACAAGCCTAAACAAGGGTGGAGACAATCTGAAGACCCTCCCTGGTGCTCTAAACAGCATGTTGTGAGTGGATGGAAATGAAGGCTACAATTTTTAGGGAAAAATCTTACTCCTCATTTTTTGGTGACATTGTATGGTATCCCTGACCCCTGAAAATGCTGACAAGGGTAGAAAGGAATGAGATTTGTCAGTATCTGCTTGCTGCCTGCATGAGAATTGGATGATTTCCAAGGAACCCCAGGGGTCAAATTTCTTAAGTGGAAAGGGGTGGGACTAGTGAAGGTGCAATCGGGAGTCCCTTCAGCAGAGCCTACTCTTGCTCTGTGGTTTAACCTGCATTATAGTCCTAGGATTCACAGGCTTCTTTCTCTGTCCTCTATAGGGGGCTCAGTAAAGTTGCCTCAAGTCAAACATTTAAGAAGTGATACCTGACCCTGCAAGGTGCCTCACACCTGTAATCTCAACATTTGGAACGCTGATGTGGGAGGATCACTTGTGGCGGGTTTAAGACCAGCCTAGGAAACATAGGGAGACCCTATCTCTACCAAAAAAAAAAAAAGTTTAAACAAATTAGCTAGGTGCGGTCAGTTTGTTTAAACTTAAATTAGCTGTGCTTGTCGCCCCAGCTACTCAGAAAGCTGAGGTGGGAGGATCCCTTGAGCCCAGGAGTTTAAGGCTGTAGTGAGCCATGATCATGCCACTGCACCCAGCCTGAGTGACAGAAGGAGACCCTGCCTCTGAAAAAAAAAAAAAATATATATATATATATATATATATATATATATCGATACCCCGGCTTTGAAAACCAGCTATCTGGAGTCCAACTTCAGTACTGTTTCCTTCTGTTATACAGACCCAAACATCATGAATGTTCTTAGTCCCCATCAGAGTGATGACGCTGTGGTGGCTTCCAGCATGTATTGGTCCATTTTCACATTTTCACACCGCTATAAAGAAATACCCAAGGCTGGGTAGTTTATAAGGGAAGGAGGTTTAATTAACTCACAGTTCCTCATGACGAGGTAGGCCTCAGGAAACTTATAATCATGGTGGAAGGTGAAGCAGGCACATCTTACACGGTGGCAGGTGAGAGAGAGAGAGATGAGCTCCTTATGAAACCATCAGATCTCGTGAGAACTCACTGTCATGAGAAGAGCATGGGGAAAACTGCGCTCATGATCCAATCACCTCCCTCAACAAGTGTGGACTCTAAGTTCCCCCCTTGACACATGGGAATTACAAATTGTGATGGGATTTAGGTGGGGAGGCAGAGCCAAACCATATCACAGGGGAGTAAGATTATGAGTCTCCCAAATTGACCATGATCTAGCTCCGAAGCAGTGAGATTCATTGAAAACAAGGCTTTACAGCAGGAACTGACAAACCAAAGCCCAGGGATCAAATCCAGCGTATCACCAGTTTGTATATGGCCAGAGGGTTTAAACTAGTTTTATATTTTTAAATGGTTGGGGGAAAACTCAAAAGCAGCACAGTCTTTGTTACAAATTACATGAATTTCAAGTTTGAGTGTCCATAAATAACATTTTATTGGAACACAGCCAGGCTTATTGTTTACATATTGTCTGTAACTCTTTTTTTTTGGAGATGAGGTCACACTCTGTCACCCAGGTTGGAGTGCAGTGGCATGATCTCAGCTCCCTGCAACCTCTGCCTCCCGGGCTCAAACCATTCTCCCACCTCAACTTCCCAAGTAGCTTGGACCACAGGTGTGCACCACCAACCCTGGCTATTTTTTTTTTTTTTTTTTTAATGTAGAGATGTGGTCTCACTAGGTTACCCAGGCTGGTCTCGAATTACTGGGCTCAAGCAATCCCCCCACTTCGACCTCCCAAAGGCCGAGGCATGAGCCATTCCATCCAGCCTTGGATGTGAAATTTCTTAGAATAGACACAGGAGGTGCAGGGGGCTCCAGCTCCACAACTTAAGCAGATCCAAACCAAATGCTTCATACTCTGGCTCTTGGAGCTTCCCTGATGAAAATGTAACTCTGTATTTTTGTTTGGAACCTAAGTATTAAGTACCAAACTAAGTGTTTACTTTACTGATGTCCAGCTGTATCCAAAGAAAAATCCTAAAGTACCAAGAAGAGAGAATGAAGTAAATAATTTTTAAATAGCCCTTCCTAGGGAACTTTTTCTCATGCAGATTTTGGATAAGAGTTGGAGGGTATCAGTTCAAGGGCTTAGACAGACGTTGTTTTGTGTCCTTAACTGAAGAGTGATCTGTAGACTTGAAACCTATTTTGCTGCGATGGAAGGCGGGAAGGATCCGAAGGCAAAGCCAGGAATTTTTCAGGAAACAGTTCAGGGTCCACCCTAGCCCATGAACAAGTCAGAGCTTTATTTTCCAGAAAAGGCTAAAGGTGATTTCATCCTGGAAGATTTTCAAAGCTCGCGTCCACCACCCCATGAAAAAATTCCATCAATGCTTGCATTTGTACGGACAAGAAGGCGTATTTCTACTAAACCCCTTGTGGAGACTGGTGTGTATGAAGCCCTTTTATGCTGACCTGACTCTTAGTCTAGGTGACATTCCCCTTCCTATTTCCTGATGGAGACAGGTTCACATAGCTTAAAGCACTAGAATCCAAGAATTCTGAGTCCACTTCATTTCTCTATTAATCACATCCTGCCACTCCCAACTCCCCATGCTTAGTGATATCAAAAGTATAGCCATATGTGGTATGCTAACTGGGTAACAGCAGTATCACTCTGTTCCCTCTCCACCTTACAAAAAGCACAGGCTGCAGAACTCAGCTTCCATAGAAATGGAAACTCTCAAGCACTGTAGTGTGGCCTTGACAATCCGTGCAGGGGGCTCGGAGCTTGGGCTGACCCCCAAGAGCTAAGTTTCCTTCTTAGCATTTGGTCTCACCATGTGGATTCCACCTGAGGAGTGTCATAAAACAAATCACTGCATTGGTTATCTCTACAGAAATCCAGTTCTCCCCTCTGTCTGTCCCTCCCATCCCAACACTCAGCAGGGAGCCTCTGCTGATTTCTAAGCAGCATGATACACCTGTGATCAACCACGTGCTAAAAGATAATGCTGAAAATGATCAGACAGTAGACTGTGAGCACATCCATGCCTAGCATTCATTTGAAGGGGTTTGTCAAGTCCAGAGGTCTCATCCTGCCTTGGAGGAATCCTATGTTCCCCTGTGGAGTAGACTGGAGAATCCAGGTGTGAGAACACATTTTTGAACGTGAATGCAGCCTTCCCTTTACCCTGAAGGTTGAAAGCACCTACAGAGTGCAAGGAGGTGTGAATAGCAGCTGGATTCTGAAAATAAAACCTCCTTCCTTTCAACCTCATTTGCATGTTTTTTTTTTCCCCAGATTGTCGCAACCAAATTAAATCTCTTCACTGCTCCTAGCTCCGTCTCCCAGAGGTGAGGCATTAGGTGAAGATAAGGGAGTGTCAAGAGAAGCCTTTTATCGGGGAAGAGAAATGGAGGATAAAAAGCAGAGGGCGGTGATTCAATTATGCACAGCACATTTCCTGTTCTTGCAGACTGATGGCTGACAGTTCAAAGAGATTAAAGGTAGCCTTTTCAAATCACTCCTTTAATGTCTGGATTTCTATCTGTGAGCCATTAGTACTAGGTGAAATAAATATCTTAAGACTCTGTTACTTGTTATTTTTTAAAGAAGGGGAGCCTGAGTAAGTAGGTAGATAAATGATTTGAGAAGTCAGTTATTGCACCTACTAAGACATACCTAAAGTGGAGTCCCCCAAGAAGACTGTCAGAGTAATTTGAAGAGGAGGCCTGGAATGCAATTACATACAGCTCTGGTAAAGCCATGGGTGACTGAAACCTTAATTACAATGAAGGAGAAACAGACTTTGTGAGGATTTAGAGTTGAACCTTCCTCTTGCCATTTGCCAAGAGGAAAAAGAAAAAAAGTAAAAGGAAAGAGAAGAGACAGCAAACACTTCTGTCCACACCTGCCCTGATTTAAATTTCCTCTAGGCCCACTAGACTTAGCTCTGAGATAAATGCATATTTAGATCAATTGTGTCGCAGGGGCTAAGATAAGGAGAAGAAAGACACTCAGAATCCAGCTCCTTCTCCACTTCCTGAATCTCTCATTAAAGGAAGAACTTGCTGGGCTCTCAAGATTCACTCTCATGAAATGGCCATAATTAAAAAATCAAAAAATAGTAGATGTTGGCATGGATATGGTGAAAAGGGAACACGTTTACACTGCTGGAGGGAATGTAAACCTGTACAACCACTATGGAAAACAGCGTGGAGATTCCTTAAAGAACTAAGAGTAGAACTACCGTTTGATCCAGCAATCCTGCTATTGGGTATCTATCCAGAGAAAAAGAAGTTATTATATGAAAGAGATAGTTGCACATGCATGTTTATAGCAGCACAATTTGCAATTGCAAAAATAGTGGAACCAACCCAAATGGCCATCAATCAATGAGAGGATAAAGAAAATATGGTGTGTATATACCACAGAATACTGCTCAGCCATGAAAATGAACGAAATAATAGCATTTGCAGCAACCTAAATAGAATTAGACACTACTATTCTAAACAAAGTAACTCAGGAATGGAAAACCAAACATCTTTTTTTTTTTTTCAGACGGAGTTTCACTCTTGTTACCCAGGCTGGAGTGCAATGGCATGATCTCAGCTCACTGCAACCTCCGCCTCCTGGGTTCAAGCAATTCTCCTGCCTCAGCCTCCTGAGTAGCTGGGACTACAGGCACACACCACCATGCCCAGCTAATTTTTGTATTTCTAGTAGAGACAGGGTTTCACCATGTTGACCAGGATGGTCTCGATCTCCTGACCTCGTGATCTGCCCGCCTCGGCCTCCCAAAGTGCTGGGATTACAGGCGTGAGCCACCGCACCCGGCCAAACGTCTTATGTTTCTACTCGTAAGTGGGAGCTAAGCTATGAGGATGCAAAACCATAAGAATGATATAACGGACTTTGGGAGTCAGGGGAAAGGGCAAGAAGTGGGTGAGGGATAGAAGACTACACATTGGGTACACCGTACACTGCTGGGGTGATGGGTGCACCAAAATCTCAGAAATCACCACTACAGAACGTAACCAAACACCACCTGTTCCCCCAAAACCTATTGAAATAAAAAAAATATATACTCACTCTATGGGTTGCTGGATTTTGTTTTCTAACTAGATGGAGGTTTTAAGTCACCAAGGGCCACATGTCACCCTAGAGCCTTGAATATAGTGGGTGTCTGTGTTTGCTGGGTGCTGCAGGGATGGTCCCTCAAGGCAGGAAAGAGGTTTCTTTATTCAGCTGCCTCAGACCATGGGGTGGCCCTCCTTCTCCGCTGCTTTCTCTTCATTCTCTGTTCTTCAGAGACATGTCTGATCGTAAAGCAGATTGCCTTCTGGTCCTTATGATTGTGGAGCACTGGAAATATGCCAGGTACTATGTTAGGTGCTGGAGACAGAGAGAGGAAGAAGGCGATGTTGGCCTTCAAAGAGGCTATTGTCTAGGAGCAGACCCAGACCCAAACCATAACAAAGTAACACAAAACAAAAGGCAGACCCAGACAATACAAAACAATGTGGCCAAACAGAGGGAACCCAAAGGAAGGACACTTAGTCTCTACCTTGAGGGATTTCTTAGGGGAACCATCACTTGAAGAATACCTTGGAATTAGCTAGGCAGGTTTAAAAATTTCCCCTCAGCTCCTTGAGAGAAGTGTTTGGAAGTTTCAGCCCGGGGGACTCTGGTTCACCACAGAGGATGCTGGTGGCGCTGCTGGAGATGCCCAGCTCACTAACAAAGGCAGTGAGCAAGGGCTGAGCACTTGGCGTGGAGTCCCAAACTTGTCACCACTCTGGATAACATTTAATTTTGTTTTATTTTTTTAATCTCTAGATTCTTCAGGTCTTGAAAATTGGTGTCTATCAATTAAAGTGCATTGACTAAATGAGCCCAATTTGCTTTCTCAAAGTTTACAAAAAACACCCACATATAGCGGCCAATCAAAGCTTCCAATTATCATAGGATACTCAAGGATGCCTGACCAAAGGGAATGTGGTGCCTTATGAAATCAACAAAACGTTCTTATCACTGCGTACAACCCTTTTGCGCTAGGACAAGATTTGCACAAGTCTGCTCTTGTCGTTGTTGTTTTTTGTTTTTGTATTTTAATGATACTGAAGAAACCAATCAGCTCTTTCACTCTGGTCAACTCTAATTTCACCTGTCAGGGACTATGCCTGAATATTAGATAGCCTAGGAAAATTTGTGACTTTTTATTCATGAGCAAGCACACTTACTCCATTTTATTAAGTTTTTGGTTGACCCCAGTGTTTCTTTTTTCTCTTGTTTTTCTTTTTCTTTTCTTTTTTTTTTTTTTTTTTGAAGACAGAGATTTCCTTTGCTGTCTAGGCTGGAGTTCAGTGGCATGATCACAGCTTACCGCAGCCTCCAACTCCTGGACTCAAGTGATCCTCCCACCACAGCCTTCTAAGTAGCTGGGGCTACAGGTATGTACCACCACACCCTGTTAATTTTTAAATTTTCTAGAAAGATACGGTCTTGCTCTGCTGCCCACGCTGGTCTGAAACCCCTGGGCTCCAGCAATCCTCCTGCCTTGGCCTCCCAAAGTGCTGGGATTATAAGTGTAACCCATTCCACTTCTCCATGATGTCTCCAGCTTCATGAAAGAGATCCACAACTGGGCATGATGGCTTACCCCTGTAATCGCAGCACTTTGGGAGGTGGGGGGGGGGCAGGGGCGGGTCCAAGGCAGGCAGATCACAAGGTCAGGAGATCAAGACTATCCTGGCTAACACAGTGAAACCCTGTCTCTACTAAAAATACAAAAAATTATCCAGGTGTGGTGGCACATGTCTGTAGTCCCAGCTACTCTGGGAGCTGAGACAGGAGAATCACTTGGACCTGGGAGGCAGAGGTTCGCAGTCAGCCGAGATCGCACCACTGTACTCCAGCCTGAGCAACAGAGTGAGATTCCATCGAGAGAGAGAGAGAGAGAGAGAGAGAGAGAGAGAGAGAGAGAGATCCATAAACAGCATTCATTGTCTCCAATAAGCTAGGAAATTCAGAAACCTAAAACATCAAGACAAGAAAAAAAGAAGCAAACTCAGGTTCCTGATAATTACCAAGAAACTCATGTCCCTGGACTATTTTATGAGGTGACTTCCAGGCAGGTAGTCTGATGCGAGGCAGCCTGGGAATACCTCTCTGTCCTCCTCCTAGACCGGGACATCTCTGCATTGTCCAGGGCTTCAGCTACCTTTTACTCTTCCAAACACTTGCCGTGGCCAGGCATCTGCTCCCAGGAACTCCTGTCTCATGTTTCCATGGCCTGGGCCAGAACTCCACTTAGACTTTTTGCAGATGTCTCAGTGGACTCCCAATTTAACTCACCATCCTTTTCCTTCATCTCAAACCTGTTTTTCCCCTGGACTGCTTATCTCAGACAGCAGCACAACCCTTCACGTGTGCAGCTGTGATCTGGAGTGCAACCCTTATCTCCCATCTCTCATTCTGAAAGGGCTGCTGCTGCAGGCTCGGTATTCCCCCTCCTCATTTTCTCTGTTCCTCACCTCCTGCTATTTCTTCCCTGCACCACCCTCTCAGTTTGGGCACTTACGATCTTTTGTGGGTATTAAGCAAGGCTCTCCCTGCCTAAATCCTTTCCACTGAATCTAGCCTCCACACCCCTTGCAGACTTTCCTTTTGTTTATTTTTCCTTTATTATTTTAGAAGCAGGATCTTGCTCTATTGCCCAGGCTGGAGTGCAGTGGCATGATCAAACTACTTCCTGCCTCGGCATCTGAGTAGCTGGAGTACCTGGGACTTATAGGCATATGCCATCATACCATGCTAATTTTATTTATTTATTGTTGAGATAGGGTCTCACTATGTTGCCCATGCTAATCTTAAACTCCTGGCCTCAAACAATCTGTACACCTCAGCCATCCAAAGCTTTGAGATTACAGGTGTGACTTGGTCGGACTTTTCTTTTAAAAAATCAGATCCAATTCTTTGTTGTTTGGACTTAAAACAATAAAAATTTATTCTCCCAGTCTAGAGGCTAGAGTACAAAATTAAGATGTCACCTGGGACCGGGGGCAGTGGTTCACACCTGTATTCCCAGCATATTGGGAGGCTGAGGGAGGTGGATCATTTGAAATGAGGAGTTGGAGACCAGCCTGGCCAACATGCCAAAACCCCTGTCTCTTCTAAAATTACAAAAATTAGCCAGGCATGGTGGTGGGAAGCTGAGGCAAGAGAATTGTTTGAACCCAGGAAGCAGAGGCTGCAGCCAGCTGAAATTGCACCACTGCCTTCCAGCCTGCACAACAGAGCTGGAGTGAGACCCCGGCTCGAAAAAATGATGTCACCTGGGCATGCTCCCTCCAAAGGCTCTGGGAGAAGTCTTCCTTGCCTCTTGTAGCTTCTGGTGGTTGCTGGCCATTGTGGACGCTCCATGGTTTGTAGATGCATCCATCCAGTCTCTGCTTCCTCATCACATATACTGCTCTCATGCCTATGACTCCATATGTCTGTACGTCTGTGTCACTTCTTAAATGGAGACCAGTGATTGGATTTAGAGCCTACCCCATCCAGTGTGACCTCATTTTAACTTGATTTTTCTTTTTGTTTTACTTTTTTCTTTTTTGTAGTTTGTTCATTTGGTTTTTTGTTTTTTTTGTTTTTGTTTTTGTTTTTTTTTTTTGAGATGGAGTCTGGCTCTGTTGCCCAGGCTGAAGTGTGGGGGTCCCATCTTGGCTCACTGTAACCTCCACCTTCCAGGTTGAAGTGATTTTCCTGCCTCAGCCTCCTGAGTAGCTGGGATTACAGGTGTGCACCATCACACCCAGCTAATTTTTGTATTTTAGTAGAGACAGGGTTTCCCTATGTGGGCCAGGTTGGTCTCAAACTCCTGACCTCTGGTAATCTGCCCACCTTGGCCTCCCAAAGTGCTGGGATTATGGGCATGAGCCACTGCATCTGGCCTCTGCAGTTGAATTTTAAAAATTTTAATTGTCTTGGGTTTATAATACAGCTCTAACTGTTTCCCTCCTTAAAACTTCTCAAGGCTTTGTATTTGCATATCACGCCACAATCAAATTCCTTAGAATTGGCTGGGTGTAGTGGCTCACACCTGTAACCCCAGCATTTTGGGAGGCCTAGGCAGGCAGATCACCTGAGGTCAGGTGTTCGAGACCAGCCTGACAAACATGGAAAAATCCCGTCTCTACTAAAAATACAAAATTAGCTGGGCATGGTGTTGTATACCTATAATCCCAGCTACTTGGGAGGCTGAGGTAGGAGAATTGCTTGAACCTGGGAGGCGGAGGTTGTGGTGAGCTGCGATCGTGCCATTGCACTCCAGAGTGAAACTCCGTCTCAAAAAAGAAAAAAATTCCTTAGAATGATATGCAAGGCTCTTCTCAATCTTCCCAATTATGCTCCCCATGCCTACTTCTGCAGGTGCTTCTCCTGTTGAGCCTCGAGAGCAGCCTCCTCCTGCTTTTTCACCAACCTAGACTCCTCCAGGCTGTCTATGCCCCCAGCTTGCCTCTGCTTGGAATACCTCCCGCCCCTTCCCCCATCATCCTTCAACACCTGACTCAGGTGTCTTCATTTTGTCTGGGCCACTGGGTAGAGGTTCCACTAAAACACATTGTATTGAAATTATTTCTTTGTCTCCTTGGAAAGACTATCATTACCTCCAAGTCAGGAGGGTTGACTTACATTACTGTGGCTTTCTTCTGTTGGTTCATAGTAGGCATTTAGCTCAACTCATGTTTGTTGAATGACTAGCTCAGTAGAAAATCTAGAAATCCAGTGCTGCTAAATTCCAGAGTCTCTGTAAGGATAAGAAGCTCTCAGGCCTTTCCCACCCCACCCACAGGGAGAGCCACCCAGGCTTGAATGGTAATAATCTTGATTCATATGAATCTTATGGGTGTGTATAGTTTGTTTAAGGCATGTGCTTAAACTAAGAAAAATAAGAAACACATTCAGAAGTAACAATACAAAGCACTCATTGTGTGTCAGTTACTATTAGTACTAATTTCTTTGCTGTTATTACCTCTATTTCCTTGCGATTACACAGCTATAATATAAATGGTGGTTTGACCCCAGAGAATCTGGCTCCAGAGTTCATGCTCCCACTTGCTACATGTCATGGCCTCTAGTATAACATTAAAGATAATATCTAACAGGTACTGGGTGCTTAGCATGTGCCAAGGGCTGTTCCTAAGGCTTTATGTGATTAATTTCACAGGGAACCCTGGAGAACTTAACCTAGCAGTCATTTGCTTTCTCCATCTGAAACATAGAATATTACCTCCAATCACATTGTTTCTTTTGTGGTGAGGGTTAAGTAAGATAATGCATGGAAAAAATAGAACTGTGCAAACCTGCCTGCTTAAATGAACATTATCCATGCATCCCAATGGATAGTCATAGCTTTAGGGGAGTAAAAGTAGAGTAAGGGGACACATCACTGGCTGGTAGGAACTAGGTCCCTGCCCTAGCAGAATCTGCGTTTTGAATGAAAGTCAGACCAGGCACCTTGATGGAGGCAAGCCCAAAGATAAATGACTACAATTGAAATGCTCATCTACTATGCTATTGGGCACGGGGGGAAACCAACCTAACTTTCCTCTAGAATAGCTGCTGTCATCCAAACCTGATTCCTAGTCCATTTATTGCTGTCATTTTAAACCTCTGGGCAAGGCAGTGTGGTGGCTCCTGCCTGTGGTCTCAGCTGCTGTGAAAGCTGAGGTGGGCGGATTGCTTGAGGCTAAGAGCTCTAGGCTGCAGTGTGTTGTGATTGTGCCTGTGAACAACCACTACATTCTAGTCTGGGCAGCATAGTCAGATCCCATCTCTAAAAGCCAACAAAACAAAACGACAACAATAAATGAAAATCTCAGGCTCTCTAAGCCTGCTTCTACTTCCAGATAATTAGATGCTTAGATTTGGCTATCTTGAAAATGCCATCCAAGTCAACATTCGCTGACTCCATGGCCCCCAAGTCTTTTGCATAGGAAGACACTTTCTTACCCTGTCTTTCTCTGCTGTTCCAAAGGAAGGCATGCTCCCTGACTTTGACACTCTGCGTGTTTCTTTCCTCATGGCACCTTTGCCATTTCCCTCTCCAGTGACAAATGTCCTTTGTCTCCAAAACTCTGCAGATGGGCCCCTGAACCTAAGAAAATGTTGCCCAAATCTACTTTCTCTAACCACCACCCTGTAGCTGTGTCTTCATCTGTCTAATTTATTGAGGACTACGGGCTCTCTGCCTATCACTCGACTGCCTCCTGCAGTATTCCCTCTGTAATGACTTTAGATAGCTCTCCCTTCCTAAAGGGGGCAAACGAAAATAATTTCTCAGCCTATCTAACAGAGACAGTTTGAATACTTTATTTATTCTATTTTCATTTCTTAAAAGATTTCATTTCTTCTTGCTCTGTTGCCCAGGCTGAAGTACAGTGGTGCAATCATAGCTCACTGCAGCCTCAAACTCCTGGGCTCAAGTGATCATCCTGCCTCAGCCTCCTGAGTAGCTGGGATTACAGGTGCATGCCACCACTCTTGGCTACTTTAAAAAAAATATTTTGTAGAGAAGGAATCTCGCTGTGTTGCCCAGGGTGGTCTACAACTCCTCTTCTCAAGCAATCCTCCTGTCTTAGCCTCCCAACGCACTAGGATTGCAGTCATGAAACACTGCACCTTGCCAGTTCTCCCTTTTTAAAGGGGACAAAAGATAAATAATTCCTTAGCCTATCTAGCAGAGATAGTCTGAGCACTTTTATTTATGTATGCATTTATTTGTTTTGAGATGAGTCTTGCTCTGTTGCCTAGGCTGGAGTGCAGAGGCACAATCTCAGCTCACTGCAACTTCTGCCTCCCAGGTTCAAGCAATTCTTGTGCCTCAGCCTCCCGAGTAGCTGGGACTACAGCCATGTACCACCACGCCTGGCTAATTTTTATATTTTTAGTAGAGATGGGGTTTCACCATTTTATCCATGCTGGTTTCAAACTCCTGAGCTCAAGTGATCCACCCACCTTAGCCTCCCACAGTACTGGGATTATGAATACTTTTAAATTAATAGAAACATAAGAAACATATGGTGATTTTTCTTATTTGCAAATTAATGGGAGCCTAAGAAACTATAAGAAACTAAAAATCTTTTTTTTGCTTTTTTGTTTTTTTGTTTTTGAGACAGTCTTGGTTCTTGTCTAAGCAGGAACGCAATTGCACCATCTTGGCTCCCTGCAACCTCTGCCTCCCAGGTTCAAGTGATTTTTGTAACTTGGCCTCCCTCCTGAGTAGCTGGGATTATAGGTACGTGCCACTATGCCCGGCTAATTTTTGTACCTTTAGTAGAGATGGGTTTCACCATGTTGGCCAGGCTGGTCTCGAACTCCTGACCTCAGGTGATTTGCCAGCCTTGGCCTCAGCCTCCCAGACTGCTGGGATTACAAGCATGAGCCACTGCACTCTGCTGAAACTAAAAGTCTTTTTTTGTTTGTTTGTTTTAGAGATCAAGGGATAGGAAGGAACGGCATATGGAAGTGTGAAAGATGAAGAAAGAGAACCAGGGAAGGGACTGAGGGAAGACACAGGAAGCAGGGACCATCAAGGCCCCAGTAGGGCCCTGGAGTCCTACAGTTGGCTTGAGGGAGGCAAGAGAGAAATGTCACGAAGAGAAAGGAGGCATTTGTGTGAAGAAACACTGGCCAGATCACGAAAGCCTGAATACCAAGAAGATGAGAAAAGGAGGCCTAGAGTCAGTGTGAAAATTGAAATAAGAAATCGCATTCTCTCAGACAGCGTAAGAAAGGGAGTCCAGCTCTTTTCGGTGTCTCCAAGCACAGAGGTGTGATTTAGACTTAGGAATTTTTGTGAATCTATTTTGATAATTAGAAACCTTGCCCTGGGCCGTACTCTGTGGCTCATAGCTGTAATCCTAGCACTTTGAGTGGCCGAGGCAGATGGACCTCTTTGAGCCCAGGAGTTTAAGATCAGCTTGACCAACATGGCAAAACCTGTCTCCACAAAAAAGAAAAAGAAAAAAAGAAAAGAAAAGAGAGAGAGAGAGAGAGAGAGAGAGAGAGAGAAAGGAAAAGAAAGTAAAAGAAAGAAACCTTACCCTGGTCCTTCTTTTGTTTGCTTCCTGCCAGTTCTTCCTTTTTTTCTTGCTTAAATGAGAGTTTTGTGTTATTTGGAGGATGCTGTTTTTAATATTTCCTGATTTTATCTCTATTTGTTCTTTTCTTGGGATTAAATGGGTTTAGAATCAGAGGAAACTAGGAAGTGAGTAAAAGCAAACAAAAGGAGTTAGCCTTTGAAACAGTTTTCCTATTCTGCCAGGTCTACTGTGTCGTGGAATGGCTGTGTTCAAAAATCACCAAAAATGCAATTCTGAAATTTAAATGTCCTCAAGTCCTCTGAAAGGCAGCTTGACTTCAGGGTGAATGAGCCACTGAAGTCATTCATCCAAAAGGGATGGAACTGTTGGGTCTCTCAGAGTAGAAGGCCACTAGGATATGGGATATGCCCATGGTGGAAAAGATTCATCTGATCCAGGAATATTTGTGGCATTAGGTTGGTTAAAACAAACAAAAAAGCAACCAAAACCCCACCAAACCAAGAGATTTACCCTCATCTTGCCTTACCAGCCAGGTCTGCCTTCTTCCAGAATTTTAGTATCTTCTTTCTTTTCTATAAGGTAGCCCAGAAACATATTCTATTATTTTGCATCTTGGGGTGAAATATTCTCTAGCTCTTTGAGATATTCCAGCATTTTCTTCTTGCTTTAATAATCGTCCCAGACTGTGTGACAGAATTTCCTGCTTTCTTGGAATGATATTTATGATCTGTTTATATGTTTACATTTGGAAACACTGCAACAAAATAGAGTTCTGCTTATCTTTGTTAGTGAAAAAAATACATCCTATCTGCTGGCCCCAGAAGTAGGGAAAACGGGTTTCTCTGGGACAGATATTAAATCCCTCATTTCCTTGATTAATCACCTCCTGTACTGAGTGCTTGAGAGAGCCAGGAACAGTCGCTGGGCTATAGACTTGAGTTTATTGAAGTGGATGGCCTTGGACAGTCTTCAGGTTTAAAAAAAGTTTTTAATTTTTGTGAGTACGTAGTAGGGATATGTAGTTATGGGCTATATGAGATGTTTTGATACAGGCATGAAATGTAAAATAATCACATCATAGCGAGTGGGGTAACCATCCCCTCAAGCATTTATCCTTTGTATTACAGACGATCCTATCCAATTATATTCTTTTTTTTTTTTCTTTTCTTTCTTTTTTTTTTTGTTGAGATGGAGTTTCACTTTTGTTGCACAGGCTGGAGTGCAATGGCACAATCTTGGCTCACTGCAACTTCCGCCTCCTGGGTTCAAGTGACTCTCCTGCCTCAGTCTCCCAAGTAGCAGGGATTACAGGCACCATCACCACACCCCGCTAATTTTTTGTACTTTTAGTAGAGATGGGTTTTCACCATGTTGGCCAGGCTGGTCTCAAACTCCTGACTTCAGGTTATCCACCCACCTTGGCCTCCCAAAGTGCTGGGATTACAAGTGTGAGCCACCATTCCCGGACCCTCCAATTACATTCTTTAGGTTATTTAAAAATGTACAATTAAGTTATTATTGATTATAGTCATCCTGTTGTGCTATCAAATAGTAAATCTTGTGCATTTCTTCTAACTATTTTGTTTTGTACCCATTAACCATGTTCACTTTTCCCCACTACCCTTCCCAGCCTCTGGTAACCATCCTTCCACTGCATTCAGGAGTTCAATTGTTTTGATTTTAAGATCCCACAGCCTTCAGTTTTAAAAGCCTTCGAAAACTGCTTTCCACTGAGTACACTCAAATTGTGTGTCATTAAAAGTTATTTCACACTTCTTTTTAAGAGGCTTCTAGCCTTTAAGAGGCTTCTAGCAGTTATAAATAATACGTGTATACACTGATAATAAGAAAATTAGGGCTGGACGCGGTGGCTCACGCCTGTAATCCCAGCACTCGCCACTTTGGGAGGCCGAGGTGGGTGGATCACCTGAGGTTGGGAGTTTGAGATCAGTCTGATCAACATGGAGAAACCCCATCTCTACTAAAAATACAAAAATTAGCTGGGTTTGGTGGTACATGCCTGTAATCTCAGCTATTCAGGAGGCGAGGCACGAGAATTGCTTGAACCTGGGAGGTGGAGGTTACAGTGAGCCAAGATGCACCATTGCACTCCAGCCTGGGCAATAAGAGTGAAACTCTGTCGAAAGAAGGAAAGAAAGAGAGAAAGAGGGAAAGAGGGAAAAGGAGGAAGGGAGGGAGGAAGGAAGGAAAAGAAAAGAAAAGAGGGAGAGAGAGAAAGAGAAAGAAAGAAAAAAGAGGGGAGAGAGAAAGAAAGAGAAAGGAAAGAAAAGTGGGGGGGAGTAGAAAGAAAGAAAGAAGAAAGAAAAAGAAAAAAGGAAAGAGAAAGAACAAACATTACATCCTCGTACAATTATTCTGTGTAATCCGAGAAATATTTGAAAACTGTGGAAAGGGTGGAGCAAGTTAAGGGATATTACAAAGAATCCTTTGGAGGTGAAAGTCTAGAAACCACTGTGGAAGAGGCATCTTTGTCTTAGAATTATTACTGGTCACTTTTGGGTGCAGACCTCTCTTATCAAACCTGGATTAGGAACTCTTTCCATCAAAGCTGACTCTGGGCTCTGAATGCTGCTGTTGAATGGCCAGTCTTACCCACATGAAAAGAAGCCACGAAACCAGAGACAAGTGAACTGTACAGACAGGAACACACCACAAAATGACAGCTATGGTTGCTGGAACAGCAGTGTCTGTGAGTGTCCTTTAGCTGGCAGCGAGCTGAGAATAGTCTGAATTATTAGGCATTCTTTATGATCAGCTGCATCTTTAATTGTAGTTTGGAGATGTGTAGATCCCCAGCAGCAAAGAAAAGAGGTCATCCAGCCCTGGCTTGAGAAATGCAGAGGCTGGCCGTAGGTAGCAGAGATGCAGTTTTAGTCTTGTGGCAGGCGGAATGTTGAGTTGATGTTATCTGATCTGACATGTAGCCAGCTAAGGTTTTTACAAATATTTACCATATTTCTGTTCATTCTTTTTATTTTCTTTCTCTCTTTCTCTTTTCTTTCTCTCCTTCCTTCCTTTCTTGCTTTTTTTCTTTCTCTTTCTTTCTTTTTCTTCTTCCTCTTTTTTCTTTCTTTCTTTCTTTCTTTTTTTTTTTTTTTTGAGACGGGGATTTTACTCTGTTGCCCAGGTCGAAGTGCAGTGGCCGGATCCTACCTCACTGCAGCCTCAAACTCCTGGGCTCAAGCGATCCTCCTGCCTCAGCCTCCCAAGTAGATGAGACTAAAGATGTGAACTGCCGTGTGCAGCTTATTTTTACTTTTTTTTTTTCTGTAGAGATGGGGTCTCCCTATGTTGCCCAGGCTGGTATCAATCTCTTAGGCTCAAGTGATTCTTCTTCCTTCGTCTCCCAAAGTGTTGGGATACAGAAGTGAGCTACCACACCCATCCTATTTCTTTCTTAAGAGCATTATTATTACTATTATTATTTTTTGGAGACAGAGTCTCACTCTCTTGCCTATGCTGGAGTGCAATGGGGCTGCCTCTGCTCACTGCAACCCTAACTTCCCTTGTTTAAGCAATTCCCCTGCCTCAGTCTCCCGAG
This sequence comes from Saimiri boliviensis, assembly GCF_048565385.1. Lineage (NCBI taxonomy): Eukaryota > Metazoa > Chordata > Mammalia > Primates > Cebidae > Saimiri > Saimiri boliviensis. The sequence goes on from NC_133461.1 coordinate 88,325,911, forward strand.
TAGCTGGGATTGCAGGCGCACCTCACCACACCTGGTTAATTTTTTTGTACTTTTAGTAGAGACGGGGGTTTCACCACATTGGCTAGACTAGTCTCACACTCCTGACCTCAGGCAATCTGCCCACCAGCCTCCCAAAGTGCTGGGTTACAGATGTGAGCCACCACACCTGGTTCTTTTTTTTTTTTTTTTTTTTTTCTGAGATGGAGTTTCGCTCTTGTTACCCAGGCTGGAGTGCAATGCGATCTCGGTTCACCGCAACCTCCACCTCCTGGGTTCAAGCAATTCTCCTGCCTCAGCCTCCTGAGTAGCTGGGATTACAGGCACGCACCACCATGCTCAGCTAATTTTTTGTATTTTTAGTAGAGACAGGGTTTCACAATGTTGACCAGGATGGTCTCGATCTCTCTACCTCGTGATCCACCCGCCTCGGCCTCCCAAAGTGCTGGGATTACAGGCTTGAGCCACTGCACCCGGCCCCTGGTTCTTAAGAGCATTATTATAGGCCAAGAGATTGATAGGGGTTAGATTGCTTGAAAATATTCTCAGATCTTTGAAATAGCATCTGCATTATCCAAATACAATAGCCACTAGCCACATGAGGCTATTCAAGTTTAAATTAATAAAAGATTAAATAACATTAAGCATTCAGCTCCTCAGTTACACTAGCCGCAGCCACATCTGCTATGCGCTTCCATATTAGACTGGGCAGATAAGGAGCTCTCCAGCGTGGCAGGATGTTCTAAGTACTGCCCTAAAATTTCTTGAGTGCATTTGTAAATATTATGTAGTTACTATATTTATTTAAGCTTTCCTATCTCTTTAAACTTTTCCATCTGTAAAATGAGACTAGTAAGGTCTCTCCCTCAAAAAGATGCTATGACATTTACTTATTATTATTGTTATTATTATTTTTTTTTTTGAGATGGAGTTTCACTCTTGTTGCCCAGGTTGGAGTGTAATGGCGTGATCTCGGCTCACCGCAACCTCCGCCTCCTGGGTTCAGGCAATTCTCCTGCCTCAGCCTCCTGAGTAGCTGGGATTACAGGCATGCGCCACCATGCCCAGTTAATGTTTTGTATTTTTAGTAGAGACGGGGTTTCACCATGTTGACCAGGATGGTCTCGATCTCTTGACCTCGTGATCCACCCGCCTCGGCCTCCCAAAGTGCTGGGATTACAGGCTTGAGCCACCACGCCTGGCCTTACTTATTATTTTTTTGAGACAGGTTTCACTCTGTCATCCAGGCTGGTGTGCAGTGGCATGATCACTGCAGCCTCCACCTCTCAGGCTCCAGCAATCTTCCAACTTCAGCTTCCAGGGTACCTGGGACTAGAGGCAGGCCACCATGCCCAGCTAATTTTTGTATTTTTTGTAGAGACGTGGTTTTGCCATGTTGCCCAGGCTGGCCTCAAATTCCTGGGCTGGAACCATCCACCTGCCTCAGCCTCCCAGAGTGCTGGGATTACAGATGTGAGCCACCATGCCTGGCATTATGAAATTGAAATGAGACGTTAACTGCATATAAAGCACACATCCTCGTACCCAGAACACTACAATATTATAATAAATGTTGGCTCATGTATCTATTCAGACTTGGACCTAACACATTTGTATTTTAAAAGTGTCTGTAACCTAAAAAGCTTTTAAAATGACCTCTGTGTAAGTCAGACTATTTTTACAGAAACACACATCACTTATCATGGTTAGCGCCATTCTCAGAGTCATAAGAAGAGCATGGTTTTTCCTTTCCACATTGTTTTGTATCTTAATAGGAAAGACAGGCTGGGCACAGTGGCTCATACCTCTAATCTCAGCACTTTGGGAGGCTAAGGCGGGTGGATCACTTGAGGTCAGGAGTTCGAGACCAGCCTAGCCAACATGGTGAAACCTTGTCTCTACTAAAAATACAAAAAAAATAAAAACAAAAAAAATAGCCAGGTGTGGTGGTGCATGCCTGTAATCCAGCTTCTTGGGAGGTTGAGACAAAAGAATCTCTTGAACCCAGAAAGCAGAGGTTACAGTGAGCCAAGATTACACCATGAACCACTGTACATGGTTACAGTACTGACAACAGAGTAAGTAAGACTCCATCTCAAAAAAAAAAAAAAAAAAAAAAAAAAAAAAAAAAAAAAGAGTAAGAGAGAGAAAAAGGAAATGAGAATCCCTTATGAGCTGTAACACTTTTAGGCCTGAACTCCCCTCCCCTTTAAAAAAAAAAAAATCCAACGAGTTGAAAAATATGTGCGGAAAGGTGTTTATTACTATAGGTGTCAACACAGCCTTGAATCCGGACAGGCAAGCCCGCTGCTCTCATGGGAGCTGTGTATATACAGCAAAGGTAATTACTTTGGGCTACAGCTACGAACATGATTTAGCAAACTCCCTGCCTGCAAAAGTCTCATCATCCCCTAGAGAATGGGCCCAACTCATTGCAACTGTGCAGACCTACCTGAGCTTTTCCTGCCACAGGCTCTTTGAAATCTGTTATAATTTGCATTCCTTAGGCAAATGGAATTTAAATTCCTTAGGCAAATTTCATCCTGATGGAACACCAAGATGACATGCATGCCATGATCTCATTGTTTGGGATTTCTGCTTTAGAGTCATTCATGTATGCTTCAACAGGCAGGGGAGGGAAAGCAGCTGGGCTCAGTTCCACTCCGCTTTCCCGAATGCTCCTTTACAGCTGAATAGCCGTTGCTTTTCAAAGCACCTTCACAAATATCTCCACGGTGCTTCCTGGTATTTTTGTGTGGTGGGGCGGGCATAATGAGGTATTGCAGAAAGAGTCACTAGATGGGTATTCTGGTCCTGGGCTGTAAAAGTTAAGAAGCCTGTCAGTAGATCTTTCCATGTACCTACTAAGAAATGCATGATCAGAGGGAATGGGTGGGCTGCCGTCAGCCCACATGCGTAATTAATTGTTCTGTTCTTGAATGAGGGGAGAATTGGGTCCTATGTGTTACACGGAGGACAAGTGGAGTCTTTGTACATTTCAAATAATATATTTGATTTGCTAAACAGAACTACAAATTTTTTCAACCTCAACCTGAAATGAAATTTTCTCTTCCTTTTCATCTTCACTGATTTAAATTCTCTTGTTAGGCTGGGCGCCGTGGCTTATGCCTGTAATCCCAATATTTTGGGAGGCCAAGGCCAGCAGATTGCCTGAGGCTAGGCATTCAAGACCAGCCTGGCGAACATGGCAAAACCCCGTCTCTACTAAAAACACAAAAATTAGCTGGGCGTGGTAGCGTAATCCTGTAATCCCAGCTACTCTGGGGGGCGGGGGTTGAGGCAGGAGAATTGCTTGAACCTGGGAGGCAGAGGTTGCTGTGAGCCAAGATTTCGTCGCTACAGTCCAGCCCAGGTAACAGAAGAGATTCCATCTCAAAAAAAAAAAAAAAAAAAAAAAAAAAAAAAAAAATTATCCTGTCATCTCAGTAACAGGGTGACGGAATTTCCTTGGGACTCTGACTAAGGTGGTATAAACCAAAAAATATCTGAAGCAGGTCTCAATCAATGTAGAAGTTTATTTTGCCAAGTTTAAGGACAATGTCTGGAAGGCATTAGGAGTTCCAGACCAGCCTGGCTAACATGGTGAAACCCTGTCTCTTACAAAAATACAAAAATTAGCCAGGTATGGTGGCGTGTGCCTGTAGTCCCAGCTACTCAGAAGGCTGAGGCAGGAGAATCTCTGGAACCTGGGAGGTGGAGACTGTAGTGAGCCAAGATCGCACCACTGCACTCCAGCCTGGGTGAGCAAGACTCCATCTGAAAAAACAACAACAACAATAAAACAAGGAGCAAGTAGGAGAAGAGTCAATTATATGTTTGAATGTTTGTCTAGTGCTCAGTGAATTGGCACTTTACATAAGGTAATGTGAACATAGAGTAGCTATCTTTCTGTGGGGATAGTTAACTTTTTATCTTCATCAGCTGAAATTTAAGACTTCATCAGATTAACATGTCTTTTTCAGTTTAAAACTTAAGATCCCACTAGGTTAAACAATTTCTAGTCCCTGCCATCTCAAAGTGGGCAATGAATCAAAAGGAGGCTTTAAGATAAACTGGACCCTAGATGCTCTTCCCTTTTCAATAACAGGAACTAATCCGATCAGTTCAGTTCAGCAAATAATAAATTTATTAGGTGTCTACAAGTACAAAATACTGAAAGCTGCTGCAGGGGATTATAAAGATGTGTAGGACACGAGCCCTGCCCTCAGAGAGCTTACAATCTAGGCAATTAGTCACACAGATAAGTTGTGATGGTGCCTTAAGTGACCTCAGCAGAATTCTTGAAAATGTTCATATTCTTCAGATTCTTCTCTTGTTAAATATGTATGGAATCCTTTCTACAGGGAAGCCAAACAATGGGAAAGAGACCTTTGGTGATATTCATTGGTGACCCTGACTCTGCTTGTGAGTCTCTTTCTGCTGTTGTACGTTCTTTTCATCTTCTCAGCATCGTTTCCTAACTGGACCTTCGTTTGGAGACAATCTCCATGCTTCCTGAACCTTCACCAGGGTTTCCTGTTTGGGAGTGGGTGGCTCAGTTGCAGTTTGGCCTTGGAATGATTTGCAGTCTGATTTTTTTTTCCTTCAGCAAATCGCTCTTTTGATTTTAGTTGATGCGAAAATGCCATGCTTTGCAATCTGAGGTTTTAAGGATGGGAGTGAGATGCAATATCAAGGAAGGCAGCTCAGACTTTTCCCTTACTTAAAACATTTAATAGTGCACTTATTGATTATATTCTGTACAGATATAGAGCAAGTTATAAACCTCTTCCTTTTATTTATTTATTTTTTCACTTAGACTGTATTCACGTAAAGTGTATTTACAGTAAGGGGAAAAAAAGCCTTGAGGTACAAAACCCAAAAGAATATCTGAGGTATAAATACAAATATATCTTAAATAATAATCTTTATCATGCTTTATCTATGTTTGAAAGCACAGTGGACATGTGGACATGTTTCTTAATAGAATGGTATATACAACATACAATCTTACAAATCTGGAAGCCATCAAAACTGAATATACAAGTATATCCTTCATGAGGAACACTGATATCCAAAATACTCAAATTTTAAAACTAATCTGACACCCTGCCCCAAAATTCTTCAAAGAACGTTTGAAATAACACTGAAAATGGTAACTAAATTATGTTATAACAAAATAAAAATCCTTCTTACAACTCTCATTCATACATTATTCACTTTTGATCCATACAAAATAAATGTACTAATACTGTCTTCTTGAGTCAATCCTTACCATTACAGTAAAACCTGAATAAAGACCACCCTTCTAAAAAACCGCATTGGTTTGGGTTGGTTTTCTTGTTGTTTTTTACTATGATTACTGTTTTTCATTATCACTTAAACATATTGCAAGGACATTCTAGAGGAAAAAAAAAAAAGAAATATAGAAAAAAATAAAATAAGACAAAAAGTAATAAAATCAGGAAACCTATTTGCTGATAAGAACAAATCCAATTAATAAACATCTGCAGCTTCCAGGAATGCCATTAACAACCAAGGGGAGGAAAAACGCCTTTTGTAGGTGGGTTAAATTTACAGGGATTTCTTTGGGACACACATAGTTTCCTATATTTCCATACACAGTGTCTTAAAGTGTTTCTGTTACAAACACAAAATGCAAAGAATTCTAACGGGGAAAGTTTCGATGCTTGATTTAAGAGTAAGTGTTACCGTATTCAGTTTTTACGTCTCCATTTCAAAACAAAACCAAAAACAAAACCCTGTGCATCAGAGCCAGTAAGGCTGGAGGGAGCAGTTCATCCCTGAACTAATCCATACTGGTTACAACTACATCATTATTTGCAATCAGGTCTAAAAATAAACTGCATCTGAAATGGGTGTCAGAGTCAATCTATTACAACCAAAGTACAGAAGACGTTGGTGGAGAAGGAATATGCTTAATAACTTGAAAAAGAAACCCCATAAATCGACAAGAGTGTTGGTCCCCCTTTCTGGGTGGATCCATGGGTAGTCAGATACTACAGGTTAAACTGAACCTGACGCATCAATCTCCTTCTTGGAGATGTCTCAGTGTGCCAGACACTGAATCCATCTTAGACATCTATTGCCATTCAACCCCAACAAACACATTCACACTCCTCTGTGCAAACCTTTCTTTGCTCATCTTGGTGAGAAAACACATCAAAGAGTACCAACTATTCCAGTGGATACACCAGTCCCTCAACATACTGCAGATAAAGCCACACAGGTACGCATACACCGATATCACAAGAGAATGAAGTATCTTCATTATCTTCCATAACGTATTTAAAGAGTTTTGCTTCTCAGAAGCAATCTGAAATAAGAATACAAATACATTTTTTTTTTGCACAGTCTTACATATTCCAGTCAAGGTCTATGAATACAGACCCTCAACAAACAGGAAGCAGCTTTTAAAAAGTATCAAATTGCTATAGTCAATTCCTACACTCCAGCTCCTAGTTTTCTTTGTTTCAGGATTAGACACAGAACCCATTCTTCAAGGACTGGCAAGGTTCTAGAAACAAACACCCTGGTGGTGGAAGCAGTTGCTTTGCTTCAGTGATCACCTAGACTTTGTGTCTTTGGTTTCAGTGTTCTGGTTACTGAAGGAGTCCCGGATCTTTACAACTTCGGCTGCACACAAATGTCCAAATGATTTTGTGTACCACTCTGGCATGTGGCCCCTATCAGAGAAAAGAAAAGCAGATGTATTATTTAAGTTAGAAAGCACTGAAATAAAGTGAGAAACATCTGTTTGCTAGTTCAAATGCATACAATCTATTATTTCCTGTGGCTCTGAATTCATGGCAGAGCTACCATATTTGCATTGCTTTAGAACCACATTTTCTAACGGATCCAAATTAGGAAGTGGTAGCGGAAAGACCAACAAACATGAAATGCTACTCTATAAACACCACTCTTCATGAAGTCACCAAGAAACAATGATGTGCTCATTTAAGCCATTTTTTGCATTAAACAAAAAGTCTGAATTTCCTCCATGACTCTCACCATGTAAAAAAATCAGAATCAGAACATACCTTAAGTCAGCTCTGCACATGTAGGTGAGTTTGGATTTTCCTGGCCCACAGGGTTCAATCAAATACCTGGACAAGAGCACGTTAACCCTTACACCCACCACAGGTGCCCGATCGTGATCCACAGAGGTTAGTAAAAGGGCACAGGCTCCTTTGGGCAAATTAGTCCTCCAGGTCCTGTAGAGACAAAACCAGAGGGGGAAATGATAGACTTTCATAGAAGTCAAATTTAAAATCATGCTTCACTCTTCACTCTGCAGTGGGCTGAGGGGTGAGGCTGTGTGACCCAGGTCTAGGTAAATGGCATCCTCTAAACTACTTGCTATGGTATACATGTGTTCCCCAAAAGCATGTACTAGAAACTGAATCCTCAATACAATAGTGTTGGGAGGTGGGGGCATAATGAGAGCTAGATTAATGCTAATTATAAACGAGCTTCAGGCTGGGTTCAATGGTTCACGCCTGTAATCCCGGCACTTACGGAAGCCGGGAAGCGAGGACCGTTTGAGCTCAGAAGTTTGAGACTAGCCTGGGCAACATAGTGAGATCTCATCTCTACTAAAAGTAAAAAAATATTAGCTGTGCGTGGTGGTGTGCCCTGTAGTTCCAGCTACTCAGGGGGCTGAGATGGTAGGATTGCGTAAGCGGTAATCATGCCACCGTACTCAAACTTATGCAACAGAGTGAGGCCTGTTATCTCAAAATAAATATATAAATAAAAATGGCTTGAGGCTGTACATTTGCTTTTTTGCTCTCCCTTACCCTCTCTTTGCCCTTCCACTATGGGATGACACAGCAAGAAGACCCTCACCAGGCTGGGCATGGTGGCTCATGCCTATTATCCCGGCACTTTGGGAGGTTGAGGTAGGAGAATTGCTTGAGCCCAGGAGTTTGAGACTAGCCTGGACAACATGGTAAAACAACGTCTCTACCAAAAGCAATAGTGATGGTGCATGCCTGTAGTTCCAGCTACTTGGGAGGCTAAGGTGGGAGGATTGCTTGAGCCTGGGAGGTGAAGGCTTCAGTAAGCCATGAGCGTGCCACTGAAGTCTAGCCTGATGACAGAGTGAAACCATGTCCCCCAATCAATCAGTCATCGATTAATCAGACAACTAGACGCAGCTCCTTGATCTTGGACTTCCCAGCTTTTAGAACCACGAACCAAATAAATATCTGTTCATCATAAATCACGCAGTCTGTGCTATTTTGTTAGAGCAGCATTACATGCACAAAGACACTCTTGTACAAGGACTCCTGAATGAGGAAATCTGTACAGAGCCGCTGTTACAGAGGCTTTATGTGCTCAGACAGTCTCCTCTTTGAAAAAACAGCCAATTTGAAGTGTAGCTTAAAACCATTTTTCTGTTTCAGAAATGTCTTGGAACACAGACACCTAAAGGGGCACTGGGTGTTTGAAAAGGTCTGGACTTCCAATGTGACATTTCCTCAAAGATTTTTGGAATTCTTTCAGTAATATCTCTAGAGAATTTATGAATTACACATAAATCAGCCTTAACCACATCTCCCTTGGGACTCAAATGTTATTTCCTGGCTTATTCATTCACTAGCTGTTTCTGACAAGAAAATCTATCCTAAAACGGGCAAAAAACTGCTACCAATGAGCATATTCATTGGAAGGCGACTTTCTTTCTGAGCTAATTTACTAAAGGGTGCAAACCATTCTCAGTGAGGAACATACTGCTAGAATAAACGTAGATCTGTTTTCTACATTGGAAGGTTATTCACTACTTTTCTGGAAGTATATATTTTGTTTTGTTTATTTAGAAACAAGATTTTGGTCTGTGGCCCAGGTCACAATACAGTGGCATGCCCACAGCTCACTGCAGTCTCAGACTCCTGGCTCAAAAGATACTCCTGCCTCAGCCTCCTGAGTAGCTAGGACTACAGGCATGTACCATGACATGTGGCTTTTTTTTTTTTAAGACAGAGTCTTGCTGTTCACTCAGGTTGGATGCAGTGGTGCAATCCTGGCTCACTGTAATCTCTGCCTCTTGGGTTCAAGCAATTCTCCTGGCTCAGCCTCCTGAGTAGCTGAGACCACAGGTGAATGCCACTATACCTGGCTAATTTTTTTGTATTTTTAGTAGAGATGGGGTTTCACCATGTTAGCCAGGGTGGTTTCGATCTCCTGACCTCGTGATCTGCCTGCCATGACCTCCCAAAGTGCTGGGATTACAGGCATGAGCCATCATGCCCAGCCAACACCTGGCTAATTAAAAATTTTTTTTTTTGTAGAGATAGGGTCTTGCTATATTGCCCAGGCTGGTCTTGAACTGGCCTCAAGTGATCCTCCTGCCTTGGCCTCCCAAAGTGCTGGGATTGCAGGTGTGAGCTACCATGCCTCTACTTTAAATAATTATACCATCTTGTAATGTGGAGTCATCCTTGTCACAAAAAACAATTTGGAAGCGCTCACCTTAAAACAACATAGTCCCGAGCGGGATGAGGTGCCATACTGTTTTGGACATACTGGTAAATTTCAGTTTGGCTGTCCAGGATTTCAATCACTTTTGAATCCAACAGGTCTACATCCCAGAGGTGCTGTTCTTTAAGTAGGCGCTTTAAGATTTCCTCAGGCACAGCAGGGACTTCAATGGTTGATCTCCAAAGCCTCAGAGGGGGTCCTTCACTCACCTGGAAAGAAGATGCGTATTTCAGTGCCAAGACAATCCATACACACTTACCAATTGTTAGTTGGATTAACAATTTTAGTTACATATAATCAATGTTAATTGATTTTATAAATCATATAAACAATACTATGTAATCAATATATAAATCAATATTAGGGGCTAATAAATCTATGACTTAAATAGGCTGCTGTCCCCAAGTATATTTAAGAGCAAGCCAGAAAGGCTGGGTGCAGTGGTTCATGCCTGTAATCCCAGCACTTTGGGAGGCCAAGGTGGGCAGATCACCTAAGGTCAGGAGTTTGAGACCAGCCTGGACAACATGGTGAAACCTGTCTCTACTAAAAATATGAAAATTATCCAGGCATGGTGGTAGGCACCTGTAAGTCCAGCTACTCGGGAGGCTGAGACAGGAGAATTGCTTGAACCCAGGAGGCAGGGTTTGCAGTGAGCCAAGATCATGCCATGGGGTAAGAAGAATACAACTCCATCTCAAAAACAAACAAAAAATGTATGACTTTTTTTTTTTTTTTTTTTTTTTTTTTTTTTTTTTTCTGGGACCTATAGCAGGGTGAATGCAATAAAGAAATATTAGTCATTGGGTGCAGTGGCTCACGCCTGTAATCTAGCACTTTGGGAGGTTGAAGCAGGCGGATCACAAGGTCAGGAGTTCGAGACCAGCCTGGCCAATATGGTAAAACCCCATCTCTATTAAAAATACAAAACTTAGCCAGGTGTGGTGGCGGGCACCTGTAGTCCCAGCTACTCAGGAGGCTGAGGCAGGAGAATAGCTTGAACCCAGGAGGCAGAGGTTGCAGTGAGCTGAGATCACACTGCTCTACTCCAGCCTGGGTGACAGAGTGAGACTCTGTTTCCAAAAAAAGAAAAAAGGAATATCATTCATTTGCACTCATTCCAAAGGCTGCAAGGCCATCCAGCCTACTCCCATTGTTTATTTATTTTCAAGATGGTAGAGATGACATCAACATATACCTCCTATGGACTTACTCTGCTGAGCCTTAAAAGATGCCTCTGCCCTCAAGAGGCTTATCTAACTGGAATTATTTCCCCCTAAGAGATTCCTGCCCTTAAAAGGCCAAGAGAACAGTAACTAACAACAGAGAAGTGTACAAAGGGATTCTGACCAAATTATGGAAAAACTGAAGCATGTCATAGGCTGTCCTAAAGCTCAATGCCATCAGCAAAGCAGTCTAGGGAAGTCTAGTTTAGTTCTGTAGAGCCAAAGGACTTCATTAGAAACAGCAGAAATCCTCTCCCAAGTGTTACACAAGACAGAAATCACTCTTCCTTTGCCAGGTTTCCACTCTCACCAGGGGAATCTGACTTACCGTGTGCCTAGCTCTACACAGGAGGGTGTGGGCTACAGATCCCCAGAGAGATTAGTTGGCAAAAGAGTGTTATCTCTGATGGACCCAAGCCCAACTCCTGGACTCAACCAGCTGACAACAGGATGAAGCCTTACCTTCTTATAGGACAGCTCCGCCTGCTCCGAAGTGGAGTAGCTGACCCAGCCTTTAAACTTCTCTTTGACTTCTTTAAACAGACCATCCACACAGTCCTGGAGGAAGTGTTGGTAGTCAGCTGAGTCATCATTACCCAGGTGCCCGAGTGCTTCTAGAGTGAGGGGCTTCAGCTCTTGTTCGGTATAGGAATTACGACATCGGCTCATTTCCTCAGGAACCTGTGAGGAATATGAGGAACAGAAAGGAGGTGAGTCCACCTGTACTCAATCTCAACGCCCATCAGTGGAAAATGCTGAGCAGAAACACGAGCCTGTCCTTAGGGTAGTACAGGCATCTTCCCACCGGAGGTTATCATGATGAATTCATGTGGTATCATGAGGATATGAACAGATCACCTCCATAAATATATCTGAAATCTTATTCCCATGTAAAGTCTTCTTCTTTGGTAAGTTAGAGTAGGGGAAGTGAATTACATTGACCAAAGCAGGTTTCTCAGATACAGAAGTTTAATTCCAGACAATCCAGACAATCTTTCTTTTTGACACAGGGTCTTCTCACTCTGTTACCCAGGCTGGAGTGCAGTGGCAGAATTTTGACTCACTACAACCTCCACCTCCCTGAGCTCAGGTGATCCTCCCACCTCAGCCTCCCAAGTAACTGAGACTACAGGTGCACACCATGACACCCAGCTAATTTTAAAATTATTTTTGTAGAGATATGGTCTCACCATGTTGCTCTGGTTTGTCACGAACTCCTGAACTCAAGTGATCCACCCGCCTTGGCCTCCCAAAGTGTTAGAATTACAGGCATGAACCACTGCGCCCAGACGCTTTTGCTTTTTAAGTAAAGGGACCACTTCATTAAACATGATTAACTCTATCTGATGCATTATAATAAATGTAAATAAGATATTCTCAGGCTATTTATACCACCTCCAGCTGTGGAAAAGGTCTTCAGGTAAGACATGAACAAGTTATCAAGACTAAGACTTTGGACCTATTCACATTATCCTTAATAAAGGGGCCAAATGGTCAGGTGTGGTAGCTCACACCTATAATTCCAGCACTTTGGGAGGCTGAGGCAGGATCACAAGGTCAGGAGTTCGAGACCAGCCTGACCATCATGGTGAAACCCCATCTGTACTAAAAATACAAAAACTTAGCCGGGTATGGTGGCAGGTGCCTGTAATCCCAGCTACTCAGGAGGCTTAGGAGAATTGCTTGAGCCTGGGAGTTAGAGGTTGCAGTGAGCTGAGATCATGCCAGTGCACATCAGCCTGGGTGACAGAGTAAGACTCCAACTCAAAAAATGAATAAATAAATAAAAATTAAGGGACTAACCTTCTCAATTCCTTACCTGGAAAAGTTTCTTGCACTCAGCAATCATATGGGCCAGCCCCTGAGTGGCAGCTAGGTTTTCATTCAAATCTTTCTGATCTGGTTTTCCCAAACTTTGTTTTCTTTGCATTACCCTAGGTAGAAGGAACACAAGAGGGGAACAGTTCAACTACCATAGTATTTATATATTTTTCGTCAAGGTATTATTCAAGGAAACTCAAAGGAGAGAGGAAAAAAAACAAACAACAAAAAAAAAACATTTCACTGAACCCTGCTTATTGTTAAGTGGATTAACAGCGCTTTTACTTTGGTCACCAGAGTTTTGTCAACAACACACAAAAAACATTAAAGAGATATGCTCTTGATGAAATCCAGGTGATTAAAGCCATTTTGTTAAATAGGTTCCTATTCAGAATAGGACAGCTCATAAGGCCTGTGTTTGCATGTGGGGGAGCAGCTTCTTCTGAGGAGCATGGGAAAGGAGTCCATAGGAGTTGGAGTAAAGGGTGTCACTGTCTTTACCTGCCTGAATACACAGCCCCCTTACCCTACAGGTGAGGGCTAAGTCCATTGCTTCCTTGAGGTTTTGTCCTCATCTTATTTGATCTCTCACTTCTACTCATCTTTAGTTCTCTGTCCTCCTGTGTGCCAGAATGCCCCAGTCAGCTTTTAAGAACTCTTTAAATATGGCTGGGCGTGGTGGGTCACGCTTTCCTAAGCCTGTAATCCCAGAACTTTGGGAGACCAAGGTGGGTGGATCACAAGGTCAGGAGTTCAACCCGCCTGGCCAACATGGTGAAACTCCATCTCCACTAAAAATACAGAAATTAGCCAGGTGTGGTGGCACATGCCTGTAGTTCCAGCTACTTGGGAAGCGGAGGCAGCAGAATGCCTTGAACCCAGGAGGCAGAGGTTGCAGTTAGCTGAGATCGTGCTACCGCAGTCCAGCCTGGGTGACAGAGCTAGATACTGTCTCAGAAAGAACTATTTAAACATACATATAAACACTGTATAACTTTCAGAAGCAAACTAACCTTCACTAGCATAACTAGGCACCAAACCTGTAGCTAAGAAATATTTTCCAAGTTTCTTTAGAGCTCAGGAAAAGTATTAGTTGGATGGATTTAGTCTGTGGAGGTTAAGTCCAGCGAGACTATTTTGTCATGCACTTCAATAGACCAGTCTCAGGTACGTCTTTATTGGCAATGTGAGAATGGACTAATACAACAGTCTAACTTTCTTGCTTGTTTCAGAAAAAGTCCCATGCAATCCGTACCTGGGAGAGGAATTCTCTCTCTTCAGGGTGTTGAGATGGAAGAGGGAAGGCGCCAAGCACACAGCCAGGTTGGTTGGGGTCATCTGGTTTTCTTTTACGGCTGCTGTGACATCGCTCAAGAAATAAAGCAGGGTCTGCAGAACCTCCCGGTTCTCATCAGGCAGCAGCATGATGGCAGCCTTGATGGCCTGCAGGCGCTGGTCCTTGGGCACATCTGCATGACAGCAGCACTTTCCCCATCAGCTTGGTGAATTCACATGGACATTGCAAGGAAATGTCCCAAGGCAAATGTCAGCATCAAATACCTCAGCCCAGTACTGAACAAGCGCTTGTAGAAAGTGTACTAGAGGTTAATACGGTAAAAATTATGAATTGCCACCAGCATCACCACCCTCAAGTATTTCCTGCCTTGTGGAGGAGTGAGAAAAAATTTTTCAACACCCACAATACCTAAACACTCCTAAATCCACCTCAAGAGTCTGGCTCCAGAGGATGCCTGTTCTTCTAGTTTACGTAACAGGTTTTTCTTTCCTAAGCATGAAAAAAAAAAAAAAAAATCCCTAATTTACCAATCTCAGTAACGGAACACACTCTATACTTATACTTTTGTTTAGTGTCAATGAAAAATCTTATCTGAGAAATGTATAAGAAGGTAAGAATGGCGATCTCTCAGCCTTGACTACAAAATGTTCAGTATCTCTGGAGATTTTCATGAGTTTAACTAATTTGCTCATTCTTGAAATGGGACAAGTAAGCTGCTAAAATATTCAGTTCTGATCTGAATTGAACCAAAAATATTCAGTTCAATTAATACATGTAATACCTTGAATGAGCAATTTCTTAAGTTTTAAAAAGCATGCTTGAGAGGCTGTTATAAAAATGCACATGAATATGCAAACATATAAAAATGTAAATAAACCTATAAATCATCTACTTGTAGAAAATGCTGAACCCCATCTTCAGGTCTCCTTGAATAGACAACTTTTTTAAAGAACATGTGGTGGAAAAATCAAGTCACTCAAATGCAGCTCCATAGGACAAATTGATTAAACAGCTCCATGGTAACAACACATAACAAATACCTTGGTGAGGAAAATGTGACCTGTGTTTTTATAAAATATGAAAGAATGAAACAACTAATGAAATAATCCAGACCAGCTCCATTTCTCATAAAGTCCACCGTGCCAGTTCTAGAGACAATTTGCGCGCTAAGAGAGGCTGCTTTTAAATTACATTGCTGTAATACCACACTGAGCCAAGAAAAACACAAGGCTGTAAAAGCTATGATCCTGATTTTGATCATTAATTTAGACAACTGTTTTCTTTAAGCTTTACATAAAAGTGAGAAGGGCATGGGTATTGTTTTACCAAGTATTTCTGGCAGAGACTGGGATGAATAACAGAAAAAGATTATTTACTCATTTTACAGCAAGATAAAACACATAGACACTTGTGAAATTTTAAAACCAACAGCCTGCAAGAGGAACATGAAGCAACTAAACTTTCTGTAGACAAGGTAGAGACAGAAAGAGATCTTGGTACCTGATCTTTATCTGAGCATCTTAGATAACACTGTTCTAGAAACTAATCAAAGCCTAACTTGGGTCTGCTGGTAAAAATCTACAATCGCATCAGTCATTAGAGACTGGGAAATTTATTTTCACATCATTCATTTTTTTTTTTTTTTTCTGATGTAGTCTCGCTCTGTCGCCCAGGCTGAGTGCAGTGGCACAATCTCAGCTCACTGCAACCTCCGCCTCCCAGGTTCAAGCGATTCTCCTGCGTCAGCCTCCCAAGTAGTGGAGATTACAGGTGAGTGCCACCATACCTGGCTAATTTTTGTATTTTTAGTAGGAGACAGGGTTTCACTATGTTGGTCAGGCTGCTCTCAAACTCCTGACCTTGTCATCCCCCTACCCCCCAGCCTTGGTATCCCAAAGTGCTGGGATTACAGGCGTGAGCCACCGTGCCTGGCCACTGCACCATTCAATAACTAACAAGAAACCTGTTCCACAAACACGGGGGCAAGGAAGAAAATGATGACATGGGTTTTCAAGAGGTCACCATGCAGGTCCTCTTGTCAAAAGAACACCATCAAGGCTGGGCACAGTGGCTCACCCCTGTAATCCTAGCACTTTGGGAGGCCAAGGTGGGAGGATCACTTGAGGTCAGGAGTTCGAGACCAGCCTGAAACCCCACCTCTACTAAAAATACAAAAATTAGCTGGGTGTGGTGGCACACTCCTGTAATCCCAGCTACTTGGGAGGCTGAGGTGGGAGAATTGCTTGAACCTGGGAGGCAGAGGTTGCAGTGAGCTGAGATCATGCTACCACACTCCAGCCTGGGTGACAGAATGAGACTCTGTCTCAAAAAAAAAAAAAAAGAAAAAAGAAAAGAAAGAAAGAAAAAGAAAAAAGAATGCTATCAAGGAAAGCTTCCATTGGTCCCATTTTTCCCCAATGCCAACAAAGTTAAGATCAAAGGACACTCACATTGGTAGATCTGTAGAAAAGTTTCTGAGAGTTTGTTTGTCATTAGTGGCTCAGGAAGATCTCGAAAATACTGCTTCAACATGTCTGCCACGTCATAAGCAGACTGTCCTTCGTAGTTGACACAGTCTATGGCACCCTCATTCATCTGACGCAAAGCCTGAATCCGGGACTTGACCCCCGATTTTCTGAAGAGCCCAACCTTTTGGAAGAACAACACTTTGTGTTGGGTACATTAACATGGAAGCAGTGTTTACACCACACAACTAGAAGCAGCTGCATGCAGTCCAAGCTCCCCTGAGTACACGAATCCGCAGGCAGCACTCTCACCTGATCCAAACAATGGTTCCGGAGGTAGCGCATGGCCTGCTGGATGCTCTGAGGCAATGGTTGTCCTGTGCGCTGCACGTTGACCGTCAGAGGGACCCCAAACACACTCCGGTCCTTGTAGTCTGGAACCTTGATCCTTTTCATGAACTTGGGCATGGCCCTGTTAAAGAACACACGAGATGGTTGTGTTGGATGGGGAACATGTTTGCTCGTCTGTCTACACTTGTCCACTTCTGTAGGTAAACCCTGGGGGCTCCAGATCTGTACCATATCGGTGGTTATTTAAATGTAAACTAAACAAAATGACAAATTCAGTTCCCCAGTGGTACTGGCCACACTTCAGGTGCTCCTTAGTCTTTTGTTGCCAGTCCCCACTGTTTTGGCCTGTGTAGATAAAGAACACTTCTATCATGCAGACAGACAGTTCTCCAGGACAGTGTTGTTCTAGATTTTCTAAGAGCTGGGCTTGTGAGGTCCAGTCTCATTTCCTCAGGTGGGAATGTCCTTCCACCTTGAACCTGGAGAATTGGGGTCTACAGTCGTAAGGAAGCTGATGGATTTCCTTATAGAATGGTGGTATAGGAAGGAAGAAGCAGAAAACAACATACAATATCCTAATTAGGTGCTTCTGATAGAGTGTGAAAAACAAAGTCCCTTTTGTCTTGAAAAAAAGGTTAAGAATCACTTCTGACTTCTTGATGAGATCCAAAGCATTTAGGGTCAAAAGGCGCAGGTAATACATGATGGGAAAACAGCAATGAGAGCCTGATACACTGAGAGCCAACTCAACAGTGAATGACCTGAAGTCAAAATAAATTCTCCTGCTAATGACCTGGGAGAACATAACATCTTTAGGTTTCTAAAGGAAGATGGAAAAGGAACAATGGGGGTTTTGTGAGTCAACCCCAGGACCCCAGCCTCCCCAGTGTCCTGAAACCAAGTCCACCCCAGCAGTATACGCAACAGCAGGAAACCCATGTTATGTATTTCAGGCTGTCAAGCAGAAATTCCAGCTCTCCAAATGACCTCTCTCAATGGGACCCGAAAGGGCAAGGCCAAACAGGAAAAGAACCTTGTGTAGGATTCCTCCCTGCTCCACAGATCCCACAATGTGAGGCTTTTACAGTTGGTTTTGAGTCACTGGAAACGCTGACTAGAACCCAAGAAGTATTATGGACTTTCAGATTCTTGAGGGTTTGGTGGGTTGGGGGGGTGGGCAACTCAGAGATGAGAATCTAAAATATGCAGTTTTAAATAGCCAGCAGGGAAAATATTACTCTAAGCACAGAGGAACTCCAGAGAAGACAGACCACTTTGACTTTTGAATGCTCACCAGCAGCCATGACATGTTACTGTTTATAGCTCCAGGAAAGGTAAAAAGAAAGAGCAGAGTTAAGTTTGTATTTCCATACAGTTAAGTATATGGTATCATGCCTATAAGTGTGTATAATACTCGCTTTGTCGGGGGAGAACAGCCTGGCGGCGGAATGTGAAAAGAACACATTACGATCCCCACCGAGAATCTGAAGCATGTGAGGATAAACCGGTCAATACTTATTTCTGTCATTCAGAACAAACAACTTCTGTATTTAGCAAGGCTCACATAATAACAGCCTTTGAACAGGAGGTACTTTGATGCTGAAGTTAAATCCACTAAGAGTCCTAAGGACAGGAGGAGCTGGAGACAGAAAGCACATTTTCCTTGCTTTGCTGACTTCTCAGGCAACGTGGGCTTGCTACGGAGCACTGCTAATGAAATGGGTGGCTTCTCCATTTTTATCAAAATGCAGTAGTTGTGCAACTGGATGATAAACACTCAGATTACTGAAAAGAATTTAAGGATTCCCAGCTGACACTGAAAAATGCACTGAGATGTCAATCTAGAAACATTTCTCTGCCTTGCACTGATAGTAGAAAAATTAAGATGTACCCAGATTAGGTGATATCCATGACCCCATCTAGCCTTAGAGCCTACCCTCACATTCTACATACTAAGGAACTATACTGTTCAAAGTAATTATCAACAATTCGTACAATGCATTTCATCTCTACATTTGAGTCTAAAATATGTTAGAGTAGTGAATTCCTTAAAATAATTATTCACTGTTGGAGGGTCTTTGCTAGAAAAAAATGTAACCAGAATTCTTTAGCACAGGTAGAATTTTTTTACTGATGCTACAAATATTCACACCTAAAATGATTCTTTTTTTTTTTTTTTTTTTTTTTTGAGACAGGGTCTCACTCTGTTGCTCAGGCTGGAGTGGAATAGCCTTATCTTGGGCTCACTGCAGCCTCCACCTCCTGGGTTCAAGGGACTCTCATACCTCAGCTTCCCCAGTAGCTGGGATTACAGGTGTGTACCACCACACCCTAATAGTTTTTGTATTTTTAGTAGAGATGGGGTTTCGCCATGTTAGCCAGGCTGGTCTCAAACTCCTGGCCTCGTGTCATCCACCTGCCTCAGCCTCCCAAAATGCTGGGATTATAGGCCTGAGCCACTGCTCCTGCCCCAAAATGATTTCTAAAAAGAGGCATGAATAGGGTTATACGGCCAGGTACTGTAAATCAAGAATTTCAAAGATGGTCTCATTAAATCTTAATGTTTTTCTTTCCTTCCGTCCAAAAATATGATCTGATACTGTGCATATATTTACCTATAGTGTTTTATTTCTGACATTGGGAAGGAGGTACCTATACCATGTGATGCAAGAGTCATGTATTCTTACTCCCATCAACTGGCATCAGAGAGTTGAAAACTCAATCAACTTCAACTAACCCACACTGATAATTTCCTGTCTCCACTGGCTTCAGCATTATCAAATGTGGTCTCAAGAATGTAGAGTAGCTGGGGTGGTGGCTCACGCCTAAAATTCCAGCAATTTGGGAGGCCTAGGTGGGTGGATCCCTTGAGCCCAAGAGTTCAAGACCAGCCTGGTCAACATGGTGAAACCCCATCTCTACAAAAATGGAAAAAAATACAACTAGCTGGGTATGGTGGAGAGCAACTGTACTCCTACCTACTCAGGAGTCCAGCTACTCTGGAGCCTGAGGCAAGAGAATCACTTAAGCCCGGGAGGTCAAGGCTGCAGTGAGCCAAGATCGTACCACTGCACTGCACTCCAGCCTAGGTGACCCTGTCTCAAAAAAAAAAAAAAAAAGAAAAAAAAAAGAAAAAAAGACAGATAATGATTGCCATAGGATGACAGATGAAATACTGAAATATATTAATAAAGGAGAGAAGTGTCATTTTCTTAATATGGGAACAAACTCAAGGAGTTGACCAAAAAATATCATTTTCAATAACAGTTGACTGATTAATTAAACTCTTACCAGCTAAAACCATGCTTGTTAGAAGGTGTGTATTTCTCCAGCAGGGCTGTTAGCTTTAGGAGTGAGTATTTCTGCAGCAGGTTCATCTGGGCCACAGACTGGCAGTTGATCTGTAGTGATATAGAGTTTAGGCTTGGCCGATGTGAGCTCTGGAAACTGTGCCATCTCAGTCGGTGCCTATGAGAGAAGAGGAGAGGAAAGTGAACCTGAAGGCTTTTTATTTGATTTGATTTATTTTATTTTTTCTGAAACAGAATCTTGCTCTGTTGCCCAGGTTCGAGTGCAGTGGTGCCATCATAGCTCACTGCAGCCACTAACTCCTGTGCTCAAGTGATCCTCCTGCCTCAGCCTCCTGAATAGCCAGGACTACAGGCCTGTGCTAACACGTCTTGCTCATTTTTAAATGTTTTTGTAGAGATGGCGTCTCCAGTCTGTTCTCAAACTCTTGGCCTCAAGTGATCCTCCCACCTCAGCCTCCCAAAGTATTGGATTACAAGTGTGAGCCACTGCGCCTGGACCAAAGGCTTTTGAATAGGTAGAAGCAACATTAGCAATGTGTTGCTTGCTGGCATCTTGTCTTAGGAACTGAGAGGACTTGATTTCTATTCCATACTTTTATCCCCATTATGGTAAAATGTACACAATATAAAGTGTACCAATTTCACCATTTTTAAGTGTACAATTCAGTGGTATTAGGTTCATTCTCATTGTGTGACCATCTACAGAACTTTTTTTTTTTTTTTTTTTTTTTTTGAGATGGAGTCTTGCTCTGTCACCAGGGCTGGAGTGTAGTGGCATGATCTTGGCTCACTGTAACCTCTGCCTCCCAGGCTCAAGTGATTCTCCTGCCTCAGCCTCCCAAGTAGCTGGGATTACAGGTGCCCAGCTAATTTTTTGTACTTTTAGTAGAGCCAGGGTTTCACCATGTTGGCCAGGCTGGTCTTGAACTCCTGACCTTGTGATTTGTCCCCCTTGGCCTCCCAGTCCAGAACTTTTTTCATCTTCCCCAACCAGAACTTCATACTCAATCATATCCATTTTTTGAATTTTGGTACTTTGACACCTTCCTTAGGAAGGGGCCTGGCTAAGAATGCCAGACTCAATCCCATGTCCTCCCACAGAACAGGCAGAGACAATCTCTTCCTGACCCCCAGTGTCCCAAACCTAGAGGGAGGAGAGAAGTTCTTACCTGTTGGACCTGGTTAGGGATGCCCCAACTCCAGAATCCCTTCTTTCTGGGATGTCCGAGGGCTCTTCCGGTTCATTCAGGGAGTTGCCTGTGCTGTCCAGGTCACTGGGTGTAGTTCGGTCGTTGTCTACATCCAAGTGTATCTGTTTTGGAGAGGATGGGCAGGGAGAGATCGAGTCCAGGGCTGAGTCTGAGTCTCCCTCATCGGAAAACTTCTCTGACCATTGATTGACTATCCGCTGCATCCCCTTGACGTGGTAGAGGATGTCGTCCAGCTCGGGGAAGATGTCCTCGTTCTCCAGATCTGCCAGGTCCCCTGAACTGGAGTAGAGGATGGAGCCCGGCACGTTGTCGTAGATGCTCAGGCGGCTGCTCATGGAGCTGGAGGAATTGCGCCTCTTCAGTTCCTTGGGGCTGTCGCTGCTGTTTTCCCTCCTGAGGCTGATGTGGCCAGGGCCGTGGAAGCTTCCCGTCCTCCAGTTCACAGAGCCGTTATTCCCCGACGAGGAGAAACTGCCATTGGTGAGAGCCTTGGGGAAAGTGCCAGGCTTGTGATCTTCTGGGATGTAGAACACCGTGTCCTCTGGGTAGCTCTCGCGGTTCTTAAAGTTCTGCTCCATCACGTTGTTAAATGTTGACTGATTGAAAGGATCGAAGCCCTCCAAGTACATGCCCACCCGCTTGTTGCAGGCACTGAGGCTCCGGGTCCTGGTAACAGGGCTGGGCGTGCTGACGGCACTGCTGGTCTCCGACTGGCTGCTGCTGCTGCTGGTCTGAGTGGAGTTGGAAACGCTCCTCTTTCGTACCATCGGGACATTGATGCGGTTGCCGTTGAGGGCGGAGATCTCCACGCAGTTGAGCTGCTTCAGCTTCTCCTCATCCACCCCCTCTTGCAGGATGGGCCCGCTGATGATCAGCCCCAGCTTCGAAGGCGCTTTGTGCTTGCTGTGGTGGGAGCCCTTGAGCTTCAGGCTCTCCATCCGTTTCAGCAGACTGCGCGTCTTGGACTTGGCAGTTTTCTCATGGCCTTTCATGCTGAAGCTGAAGCTGGACAGTTCCTTGGGAGAAGGCAGGCTGCCGAAAGAGTCGTCATTGCCTGCCAAGTTGCTGGAGGAGCAAATGCTGATGACGGAGTTAGTCCGGGGGGTGGCGGTGTCCTCGCTGGGGGGCGCGTGGCTGGGGAGGCTGCCAGTGCTGCTGAGGCTGAGGACGGAAGACACCTCCTGGCGCTCGCTGAGGTCCATCAGTGCGCCTCCGGGGCTTGCTGCATCCTTTGGGTGGGAGTCGTCTGGGGACCCAGGGACTGGGTCCTGCTTTGGAGAAAAGACATCAAACTCTTCAAGCCGGGACCACCTCTTGCTGTCCCTTTGGAAAGTCCATTTGCCACTGATGGCACAAGGCTCATCCTCATCTGAATCATCACTCTGCAAAGACAGAAAGAAGCCATTCAAGCACTGGGCTGGCAGCCAGCAGGGTGCAGGGCATGAGCTAAGGGCCAGGCAGCCAGGAGGCTGCTCATAATATGCTACTAGTGTCAATTTCCCACGTGTACTTTATTTTAATTTAATTTATTTATTTATTTAAGAAATAGGGTCTCAGTCTGTTGACCAGGTGTGAGTGCAGTGGCATGATCACAGCTTACTGCAGCCTCAAATTCCTGGTCTCAATTGATCCTCCCACCTCAGCCTACCTAGTAGCTGGGACTACAGGCAGGTGCCAACATACCCAGCTAATTTTTTTTTTGTTGTTGTTTGATAGAGGTGGGGTCTTGCTATGTTGCCCAGGCTAGTTCTGTACTCCTGACCTCAAGTTATCCTCCCACCTGTGCCTCCCAATGAGCTACAGTGCCCAACCCCACTTACATATTCTTTTCCTTTTTTAAATTTTTTGTAAAGAGGAGGTCTTACTATGTTGCCTAGGCTAGTCTCAAACTTCTGGCCTCAAACAATCCTCCCACCCGGGCCTCCCAAAGTGTTGGGATTACAGGCATAAGCCACAGTGCCCAGCAATTTTTTTTTTTAATAACAAAGGCATATTTAAAGAATTTAACAGGAGAGTGCCTAACCAAATGTTGCAAGTTTATTAAGAGTTATTTTATGGAAACTCTGGGATCTATAGGCTGTTCTTTAATTGCTCACAGAAAAAACCTCTGAGATGGTGAAAATTCTAGGCATGTAAAATATTCTGAACTGAAGTCAGCAATGAGCAGACTGCCTCTGAACTGCTTTCAGTTGTACTGTCTTTTGTTAGAATATGTTTATCTTCCCTCTCGCAATTAAAAAGGTAGTTTTCAAACACTAAGAAGAGTGGCAACTTAAATCTCCAGACACTAAAAATTTATAAGATCTCCTACTGGACTAAAGAGGCCATGAATCAAGGTGGGTCATTACTCAGCTTCAGTCTACTAACAGTGCTTTGGAGCCTCTTACCAGTACCTTTTCTTCCCCTCCCCCATAAGACATGAGGGCTAGTGTTCACGCCACAGCAGTCCTGTGAAGTTTCAACGTCAGACACGCTCCAGCCAATTTAACAAGGCTTCACAAATACCCAGCCCTGACAGCCTGCGGTTTTCATAAACACTAAGGAACATCTTTGCTGATAATTCCCGATTTATGTACAGGATTCAGGGACACGCTGTCACATGGACTATGGCATCTGGGCCTTTTCGGCAGGATACCAAAGGGTACAATTAAGTATGATATATATCTTTTCCACTGGTGTGGAAAATATCCTATGACCCAAGTTTCACAGGACAGTGAGTGGCAAGCATGGAGCGCTGGCTTATAGGGCTCTTCTACACAGCTCAGTGGGCGCTGAGGTTCCAGTCCATTTGTTTAAAAGCTTTAACTCCCAAAGAAGGCAATGTTTTTCAGTTCAGGGACTCTGGCATAATTAAAATTTGTACCCCGATGTCAGAAATATATTCTTTGACCAGACTTATTTCTGTTTACTCTAATTTGTGACACTTAACTCCCAGTACTACACCTACCTCCTCTCCTAAGATCACATAAAAAGTCTTCACAACTCACACACAGAAGAAAACACCATCCAATTCAGTTCTGTACCATTTAACTGAAATGTGTAGGATTTCCTGCCTTCTCCTCTTCCTCCTCCAATTCCTTTCCTCCCTCCAAATCTCTTATTATTCTTTAATATCTCACAAATCAGCCTTCACTTTCTACAGCTCTGAAGCACAGTTATTGTCATATTTGGGAAGACAGAAGAGTAGAAATATACTTCAGTTTGTTTCCTCTAATGAGCAGTGGAAAAATCCACTGGGATTCCTTAAGCGTGATCCCTTTATTACGTAGCAGGCATTGATTTAATACGCAAAATAATTGATGATGCAATCCATTCAAAAACAACAGATACAATAATGTAATGGGCTAGTTGCATCTCTTGGCTTCAACTACATAAGGCTATCAGTCTAGATGATACCATTCAAGATGTAGATGCTTGCAGAACAAGAAAGTAAGAGTTTGAGAAGCAAAGCCTATTACAAAACACATCATTCACTTTTTCGTTCACCCCTTTCCCTCTCATTCTCTTACCCAATTTGTATACTCACTCGTTTCCGATGAGGACTAATTTCTAGTTTCATCACCGCACATTTGTTTAAAGTATTTAGACGCCTATAGAGCAAAGAAACTCACGTTAGCAAAGGCAGGCACAGCCACTCACGAATGAGTAGATAAATACCTGTTTGTAAACATTTCATCTATTTAAAGAGTTTCTTGGAATTCAGTAATGTCTAATTCCTAGAAGAGTATTAGAAACTTCTTTAAAAAGTGAGTTGTTTAAAAATACCTTCATATTTCTTTAATTTTTATATGTCAGTGTAAAATGCCACACAGCTATGATACTGTCAAATCTCTCTGATTCTTCAACTCTAAATGAGTTGTTCTCACTGAGAAAAATCATTCTTCCGGTAATTCTTAGGTTGAGCCATTATGGACCACCACACATGGTGCCAAAAACGAAGTTTGTGGCTGGGTGCAGCAGCTCACATCTGTAATACCAGCACTTTGGGAGGCCAAGGCAGGCAGGAATTTGAGACCAACCTGGCCAACATGGCAAAACCCCATCTCTACTAAAAATACAAAAATTAACCAGGCATGGTGATGGGCACCTGTAGTCTCAGCTACTTGGGAGGCCAAGGCAGGAGAATGGCTTGAACCCGGAAGGTGGAGACTGCAGTGAGCCTAGATTATGCCACTGATCTTCAGTCTGAACAACAGAGCCAGACTCCATCTCAAAAAAAAAAAAAAAAAAAGAGAAAAGTTTGCGATGTCTCCTTTTATAGAAATAGAGCAACAGGAACCAAGTTGAGTTTTTAGCAAAATAAACAAGTGTCTTGTATTTCAAATCAAAACTCGACTTTAAAAAAATTAGTTTTAGGCCGGATGCGGTGGCTCACGCCTGTAGCTGGGCATGGTGGCGTACGCCTGTAGTCCCAGCTACTCGGGAGGCTGAGGCAGGAGCACTGCTTGAACCCAGGAGGCAGAGGTTGCAATGAGCCGAGATCACGCCATTGCACTCCAGCCTGGGTAACAAGCGTGAAACTCCATCTCAAAAAAAAAAAAAAAAAAAAAAAAAAAAAAAACAGTTTTAGTTATCTCCAATCAATCATAATCTTGGACAGCCTGTAGAGCCCTTGCACAGAAAGGAAATTGGAGCCCTCTTGAATATCTGATATTTAGAACAGCTAGGATAAAAATAATGTGTGCTATAGTCACAGTAATAGGACAAGTGATCATCTAAAGAATTTGCATACTGTAACTTCAGGGATCCAAAATGTTAAAAATTAGGCACTCAGGTCAGATTCTTCTTTGCAACAGGCATCCTATTGTAATTTTGATACCAATACCTCTGCCAAACGGCAATATCAACTTAAAATTCGGGAAATTAAGTTTCGTTGAAAATAAAATACTTACAAAAACACCAAAACCTCATGGGGAAATAATGCAGTAGTTGAAAAATACTCTTTAAATATGATGAACTAAATGGTATGTGCAAATATGAATAACAGCCCTCCAGGCCCCAATTTTCCAGACATCTCCAGGATGATCATCACGTAAGTCTTCCTCAGATGAACCTGTAATGTGTCTGTTTGCTATCTACTATCACCAGTTTTCCAGTTTTTCCTACAAATTGGAATTCTTACATTTTCATCAGATAATAGCATTTCATTCGCACAAATTCCTGGGAACCATGAGACCTCCTCAAGGCTTTATCTTCCTGATCCTGTTCTTGTAGTTTGCCTAACAATGTTGATGCAACAGAATAGAAAGTATTTTCCCCTGCCTGATAAGCCTGACTTTGACTTCATAGCTTATGTGGTAGCCTGTTTATAGAGTAAACAAAGATAGCACAGAGCGCCTATGTTCAGAAAAATGCTCTCTGTTGATAGGGAGGAAAAGAAAACAAATAACTAAGAAAAAGTCCGCACACTTTAAAATGAGAGAATATGAGGTCCCTCTATTAGGGGTATCAATTACTTAAATGACTTACATCCACAGTGTTTTAGTTTTCAAATGTTTTCAAGATTTAAAGAACCTGAAATGGTTACAGTTAGCCTTAGGTCTGGGTTCCATTCATCAAATCTGTAATCAAATACTCACTTGACTTCATTTGGGCTTTAATGGTTGAGTGGTGTTTATAACCAAATTTACTAGGCACAGAGGCCTATGGGGCCGGGGAAGGGTTTAGCTTCACAAACTCTAGATTTGAGTCAAAGGAAAAAGACCCAGGAGGCCAGTTCTATAAAGATCAGTGTTACCTTTTAATGTTGGTAACACGCAGCTAATGGCATTACAAACCTAAAGCTCAGAGTTTATACCCGAGAGCTTCTGTGGTTTTCATTTGTCCTGGAGGATGACCCCCAAAGAATGTACTCTGCTGGGACCTTGTTTACTAAACAGAGATAGTACCGATATGAAATCATAGGTCCAGATACACAAACCCGAAGCCTATTGTGGGCCAGGCACTATGCTAGGCATTTCCTATGTATAACTTCATCTTCATCCTCCCAACAACCCTATGGTACAGATATTATGATTAAATCACATTTTACAGAGGTGGAAATGGGGCTTGGGGAGGTCACAGATCTTGTCTGACTCCACATGATTAAAACATGGTGGCTCTCAAACCGAGTAACTTCTGTGTTCCTTTCTTTTTATTTTATTTTTTTGGAGACAGAGTCTTGCTCTATTGCCCAGGCTGGAGTGCCATGGCACGATCTTGGCTCACCACCACAACCTCTGCCTCCTTCAAGTGATTCTCGTGCCTCAGCCTCCAGAGCAGCTGGGACAACAGGTGTGGGCCACCACACCCAGCTAAATTTTGTATTTTTAGTAGAGATGGGGTTTTGCTCTGTTGCCCAGGCTGGTCTCGACCCCCTAAGCAAAGGCAATCCACCCACCTCCGCCTCCCGAAGTGCTAGGATTACAGGCATGAGCCACTGTACCCGGCCATCTGTGTTCCTTTCTAACATAAATATTAATGATAGTAATAAATGAAAGCAACTTATATCCAAAGGGATTCCTCAAACAGAGGCTGAAATGCTGGTTTCCTAACCCATCCGTCCAGAAGCCTGGGCCTTTCCCATGCCCCTAAGGACCCTCCCAGGCTGGGCTCCACCAGAATGTCTCTCTTATCTCCTGGGCAACTTGCACCCTGCTCCGAAGAGGGAGGAGCACAAGGCTAGCCTATCAAAGGTTCAAGAGCTTCTCTGCGTGGGGCTGTAGGAGCCCAGATAAAAGCATAGCAAGAGGGGACCTGGGCCCCACCGCATTCAAAGTAAAAACAGAGCAGAAATAAAGAAGAGAAGAGGGAGAAGGGGAAAAGAAACAATTTTCCAAGTAAGACTCTCACAAATAAAAATAGTTCCAATTCTTAAAGATATTTTCTTGGAATCTGTGCAATTGCTTTAAAAAAATTACATGCTACTTCCATCCCTTCCTCCCTTCCTCCCTCCCTCCCTCCCTCTCTCTCTCTTTTTTTTTTTTTTTTTTTGGAGACAGGGTCACTCAGGTTGGAATGCAATGGTGCTATCATGGCTCAGTGGAGCCTGGACCTCCTGGTCTCAAGGGATCCTCCCACCTCAGTCTCCCAAGTGCTGGGACTACTGGTATGTGCCATCATGTCTGGCTAATTTTTAAAAAAAATTTTATAGAAATGGGGTCTTGCCATGTTGCCCAGGACGGTCTCCAACTCCTGGAGGCTCAAGTGATCCTCCCACCTTGGCCTCCCAAAGTGCTGGGATTACAGGCGTGAACCACTGTGCCTGACTACATGCTTCCCTTTTAACAGATCAAAAATGGGGTACCATGAAAAGTTTACTTATGTGAACATGTGGACAGGACCCTGGGGCTTTCCATTACAAACCAGTTGATGACTATTACTATGAATTTTGAAGAATATCCTTTTTTAAAAAAGAAAATCTAACCCTAGGTCTTTCTGCAAGTACTTAAATTTCGACCCAATAATTTAATTTTTAAAGTGCTTTTACATCCATTACTGCCATTTCCTATGAGATATTATAGGAGGGAAAAGTGAAGCCCAACTAGGATATGTGGCAGAGTCTATTTCTTCTAGGCTTTTCTTTTCACTGAAGAGCTAGCAGCACAGATTTATTCTCCTCAAAGAAAGGTGGCTTTTCAAAAGGTACTCAGAGCCAGTTGTGAATTGCAAAGTACAGTGGATACTTTTTCTTCCAGAAATGGAAAACAACATTTCAAACTGATATTCTGAAAAAGAGTTCAAGAATTTAATCATGACCCTTTGGCCTGAAATACTGCAGTGATATTTTTATGACCCAAGAATTCCTAAGCTATTGCTGCCGTTCAGAGTGCCCACTCTCTAAGTGGCTTAAAATGTGTGAAATGACTCAATGCTTAAATATTTCCTAAGATGCATCTCAGAAGTGACCTCATGCATATGCATGATCACCAGTGATGGATTGAAAACAGATTAATTCTGCCCCACAGCTAAGCATTAAAACATTAAAAAAATGTCTGGAGTAGTTGATATTCCAGATGTGGACTCCTTCCCCTCCCAAAGCGGTATCTGTGACATTTTTTCATTCCAGATGACATAGTTATGGTATTACACTCCATAGCGCAGTGCTTAGAATTAGGTTTCTTTCAGAAAATAGGAACATACCCTGTACATTTTTATCAGTTATTTAATTGGACTAGAAAAGTGACAGTGTTTCTGTGGTTAAGATGACTCTTCGTTATTTCCTCTCTTAAACCATGAGAACTAGTCTAGTCCATATACTATTCTAAATATCCTGTCTATCTTCCCCAAACCCAGTGCTTACAGTGGCTGCTTCAAATAACACTATATTACATAAGAAAGGCAGAAAACGGTACTTTCACAGAATTGTCACTGCTTTCTTTGCATACAAAGAGGAAAGAAATACGGGATGTCATTCTACCTTTATGATGTTTTTCCAAGTTAAAAAAAAATACGGAGAGGGTGTGCGGTGGCTCACTCCTGTAATCCCAGCATTTTGGGAGGCCGAGATGTGTGACTGCTTGAATCCTACTCAGTTCAAGACCAGCCTGAGCAAGATGACAAGACTGCATCTCTACAAAAAATACAAAAATTAGCTGGGCATGAAGGTGTGTGCCTGTAGCCCCAGCTACTCCAGAGGCTGAAGTGTGAGGATCACCTGTACATGAGAGATCAATGCTGTAGTGAACCATCAACATGCCATTGCACTCCAGCCTGAGCAACAGAGTGAGACCTTGTCTTTAAAAAAAAAAAAAAAAAAAAAAAAAAAAAAAAAAAAAAAAAAAAAAAAAACGTGAACAACAGGCTGGGCGAGGTAGCTCACGCTTGTAATCCCAGAACTTTGGGAGGCCAAGGCAGGTGAATCACTTGAGGTCAGGAGTTTGAGACCAGCCTGGCAAGCATGGTCAAACCCTGTCTCTACTAAAAATAAAAAAATTAGCTGGTTGTGGTGGTGGACACCTGTAACCACAGCTACTCAGGAGGGTGAGGCAGGAGAATCGCCTGCACCCGGGAGGCGGAGGTTGCAGTGAGCTGAGATCGCGCCATTGCACTCCAGCCTGGGCAATGACAGCAAAACTCCATTCCCCGCCAAAAAAAAACAAACCAACAACAACAACAACAACAACAGCAACAACAACAACAAACCCTGAAATTAAAATAAAAGTTATTTAGTTTCATAATCAAATCAACCTATGTGAATTTTGTCTGTGTATAATGTTTTGCCCCCAGAATTCAGCTCTTAGGGCTTTTAGCTTTTGAGAAAAACTAGAAAGGATGAAAAACTTAAAACGAGTAGAAATGTCAGAGGAAGAGCTTGAAAGGATTATCCATGTCCCATCATCGTCTGCTACAGGTTTTATTACTTCCACCTCACTAAAACCTACAAGCTGCCTCTCAGCTTAAAGACCCAACAACACAACAATCAAGAATTTCTGACAGTTTTATTCAATTTCACATCATTTAACTGTCTGTTGCCTATATGTTAAAGACCATGCTGAGTTATTTTATAGCCCTATTTAATCCTATCATTATTTTATATGAGGGCAAACTGAAGAGGTTGAGAGGAGCTTTCCTGGAATTCAAGTGATGCTCCTGTCTTTATGTGCCACCTCCCATTAATTCCTCTGAACATGCTAAATTTCCATCATACCCTTTTAGAAAACCTTAATCCAAGTTTCCAAACCACCTGAGAGTTACTTGTTACACCAATTACATCATATCAAATATGGAACGGTATTGTTTGAGTACTTTCTAGGACAGTGTGGATGCTATTTTAATAGTAATATTAAATAACAATATTTTACTTAATTTTTAATTAACAGGTCTATGATCACTGTGTGATTTGCTAATAAAGACCTAACATAATTATCTAGAACAAAAGCAAACAACTCCTCTCTTAGTGTTAAGTACTGTGTTCTTAAAAAATGAAAAAGGAAAACACTCAAAATGTGTCCATTTACCTGCATAGAGCCTCAATGGCATCTCTGTCCAAAAAATCATGCTCTCTCTTGACCAAGGAAATATCGATGGGGAACAGGAAATCTATAAGAAAAGTAAACAAATATATTTGTTGAGAATCTATAATCCAATCTGCCAAACATCCAAGTTTACCAAAGGGGAAGAAACTCTTCGGCAATGTACTGAGCACCTACTACAGGACACTTCATTGCCCATCAACTTCTATGAGACAATAAGGCAATTCAAGCCAATCCTGCCTCACTGTCGTAAAAGAGCTTGGGCTTTAAAGTGGTGGAAACTTAAACTATTGCTTCTGGTCAAGGAGAAGTGGTTCAGAACATTGTTATACCTTTAAACAAATCAGCAGGCAACAAGTCCCCAGTATAAATTATAATTTAAGCCATAATGACTGTCAGAAGAATGCTCCCTTTTAATGTGGCTGGGTTGTGTGTACGTGTGTGTGTGTGTGTCTTTGCTCATGTGTGATCAGGGAAAAGGTCATGGAAGAAAAACTGAGCCACAGAAAGACTAGAAAACAATGGCAAGTGGTAGGAAATGGAATGTAATCCACTCACATGGCATCAATAGCTAAGGAGAATTCAAGATATGCTTTTTAAAAACAAATATTAGCACTGCAATATGGCCTTGCAGGCATTGATGTAACTCCCCTAAAAATAAAGGGCTAGCTGTAAAGTTTTTGTAGAACAACAGAATCCCAAATCCTTCAATCTGCAGAAGAGATTATTCAGTTCTCTTAGAACAATGAAGAAGCTGTATCAGAACTGAAAACCAGAGAACGGGAGAACAGTCAACTCAATGGAGGAATTCCTTTCTCTAGACTGACTAAAAGGATCCCTTGGTAAATAAATATACCCAAGAAAAACAGAGCGGAGACAGTCACTGTGGAAATTTACAACAGCTCTGAAATTGCCACCAGAGAAAGGCAAGTTATCACCCTCCTGGAGTTCCAGCTATGAGGGCAAGTCATGGGCCTCCTCTGTAGAATGCTACTACAATACCATGAGGAGTGCCTTGGTGTGTGGTAACTCTTTGGACCAGACCTGGGTGAAATCAGTCATCACAGCAGGAAGCTGGCATGACCACAAGCTAAAAAATCCCTGTGGCTGGGCACTGCAGTTCACATCTGTAATCCCAGCACTTTGGGAGGCTAAGGAGAGAAAATCATTTGAACTCAGGAGTTTCAGACCAGCCTGGGAGCATGGCAAGACCCCGCCTCTACAAAAAAATTAAAAGCAAATTTTTACTGGGCATGGTGGCATACGCCTGTGGTCTCAGCTACATGGGAGGCCTAGGTGGAGGATCACCTGAGCCCTGGAGGTTGAGGCTGCAGTGAACTCTGATTATATTACTGCACTCCAGCCTGGATGACAGAGTGAGACCCTGTCTGAAAAAAATAAATAAAAAATAAAAAGTCTCTTTGGCCTTCAAAATGGCTAATGTTACACAATGGAATAGATATGGCTGTCAGCAGTTTTGGAGATGCAGGTAATTAGTCCTGGTCCACCTCTTGCGAGTGGCACAACTGTTCATTATGTTTTTATTGTTTCTTATGAGCACTGGTTTTATGAAATTCCTTATTCTTTTTTTTTTTTTTTTTTTTTTTTTTTTTTTTTGGAGGGGAGACGGAGTTTCGCTCTTGTTACCCAGGCTGGAGTGCAATGGCGCGATCTCGGCTCACCGCAACCTCCGCCTCCTGGGTTCAGGCAATTCTCCTGCCTCAGCCTCCTGAGTAGCTGGTATTACAGGCATGCGCCGCCATGCCCAGCTCATTTTTTGTATTTTTAGTAGAGACGGGGTTTCACCATGTTGACCAGGATGGTCTCAATCTCTTGACCTCGTGACCCACCCGCCTCGGCCTCCCAAAGTGCTGGGATTACAGGCTTGAGCCACCGCGCCCAGCCGAAATTCCTTATTCTTAGTAATCTATTTTCTAGAGATAATATATCAGAATGAGTATAAACTTATAGTCTGTCCTTTTTTTTCTGAAGGCTGGAGTTGGATTACTGACACTGTTCCCTAAATGATAGTATAGAGAGACCAAGAAAGTATCTATTTTCCAAAGATTTATGAATACATAAAATTTAGTATCACAGGATTATATTTCTTCACTAATTTATAGACCAAGTCTCTCTGAGACAAATGATTAGCGGAATCATTATAGTGGAAATAGAAGGACTTATAGTCAATGTAAACTAGAGTATTTAGTAAATGAAGCAAGACAGATTGAAACACTGTTTGAAGGTTATGACACTACATTTTGCTTTTTGGTTCTTCTTTTAATTTTTTAATTTTTAAAAATAGAGATGGAGTCTGGCTATATTGGCCAGGTTGGCCTTGAATTCCTGGCCTCAAGCAATCCTCCTACCTCAGCCTCCCAAAGTGCTGGGATTACGGGCATGAACTACCTACCATGCCTGGTCTGTATTTCACTTTGAATACATACCAAAATGAAATAACAGAGCTGATAATTAATTAATACATTTTAATATTTACAGAGTATAACATCAGATCTATAAACGTAAATTGAAATTTTCAAATGCCTATTATCTATAGGTGAGAAAGTAACTACGTTATTTTAGCAATTTCTAAGTTAGTATACCCAGAGCTATATTTTAGATTGCTTTTCTAATCCAAATTAACAAAAAATTTTTTTAAAATCTGGTAAGTATTAAATGCAAGTGAGGAGTGAAAGAATTAAATCTGTAATTTTATTTACCCAGACTCTTTTCTTTTTTTTTTTTTTTTTTTTTTTTTTTTTTTTTTTTTTTGAGACGGAGTTTCGCTCTTGTTACCCAGGCTGGAGTGCAAAGCCACGATCTCAGCTCACCACAACCTCCGCCTCCTGGGTTCAGGCAATTCTCCTGCCCCAGCCTCCTGAGTAGCTGGGATTACAGGCAAGTGCCACCATGCCCAGCTAAATTTTTTTTTGTATTTTTAGTAGAGACGGGGTTTCACCATGTTGACCAGGATGGTCTCAATCTCTCGACCTCGTGATCCACCCGCCTCAGCCTCCCAAAGTGCTGGGATTACAGGCTTGAGTCACCGCGCCCGGCTGCCCAGACTCTTTTCTAAAAGGACTGGCTTTTAAAAGATGAGAATTTATTGATGTATGGAAGACATTCTCTGAACTCAACTTCCAGTGTGGGTTGAAAGGAAGGAAGTATAAATTGCCAAGTACCAAAATCAAGGAGAAATGGAAGAAAACACGGGGATATGGAATGTGTGGGTTTGTATGGGATACATGGTGTGTGTACTCACCCACCACACAGTGGCAGGAAAAACAGGGGGAGGCGATGGCCCCAAACAATATGCAGTGTACCTCAAAAGTAGGCTTATGCTTCCAAAGACTTGGGAACATGAACGGACCCCAAATACTTGTGCAAATGCAGTCTGTTTTAGGATTGGGAAAGAAGTAAGACAGGGACTAGAACTGGGTCTTAGCAAACATATATATCACAAGAAAGTGTCGCTTGGCAGCAAATCAATGCCAAAAAGAACATAATTGAAGAAAATGTAATTTCTAAATAGGAGAACAAAAGGACAGCCACTTTGGGGTCACTGCCGATGCAATTATCTTTCCTTATCTCCAGTAGAGCTATGAATTGAAAATCCAGTAGAATGCTGGTCCCCCTCTCCACCAAAGCCCTTCTGAATGCTAACAGGTCAGAACTTCTCTCTAAAGGGAAGACAAACAATTCCACCAAAATAAGCATGCAAGTTAATCAAAAGAAACTAGAGATATTCTCTGAAACGGAGAAGCGGTAAGGTATTTTACACAGGCTAACAATAAAACAATTCAGAATCCATCTTCTTGAAAAAAACATCATGCAATCAATCTAGGCTACATAAGGAAGACCGGGTATTCTAACTTGGAAATCACTTTACTATTCACCCAATCTTTGAAAGTGACCTATAAAATGGAACGCATTAGTTCACAGCTGTAATTATTTTAAACTGACTTCATGTAAAGTATAATGAAACTTCCATGTAAATGAACAGCCTAGACCAGACACAGTGGCTCATGCCTATAATCCTAGCACTTTGGGAAGCTGAGGCGGGTGGATCACCTGAGGTCAGGAATTCGAGACCAGCCTAGCCACCATGGTAAAATCCCGGCTCTACTAAAAACACAAAAAATTAGCCAGACATGGTGGCACATGCCTGCAATCCCAGCTATTCAGGAGGCTGAGGCAGACATATTGCTTGAACCCGGGAGGCGGAGGTTGCAGTGAACCAAGGTCACGCCACATTGCACTCCAGCATGGGCGACAGAGACTCTGTCTCAAAAGAAACAAACAAATAAATGAACACCTATTTATCTTGACATGCAGGGAGCACAAATGCACCCCAGAGCTCACAGAAGCTGAGGGAATGACTCAGTATCCAAGCAATCCCCAGGGCACTGATAAGAAAATGTAAGAATTCAGCCCGGATCCTGTATTTTTTGTTTTTTTAAGAACCATTTTTCTCAGTTGAACAACTGAATGCCACAGAAAACGTAATATTCATTAACAGACAACCCAGAGAAAAGTGAAATGCCTAATTACAAGTGGTGGGAAAGGCATCTGCAACACATGACCAATGAAAGATTAGTATTTAGAATAAAAAAGCTCTTATAAAATCATTAAGAGAAGCATAACTGAGGAAAATGAGCCAGAGACATTCCACAGAAGAGCAAACAAATGTGGCCAAGTGGCAGGAATAAATGCTCATTACCATTAAGGATTAGGAAAACGGGCATCAAAATCTCTATATGATTTTATGTCCATTTGATTGGCAAAAATTAAAGTCTGACAATATATCAAGTATTGAGGGAATGTGGATACATAGGGTATTTATGTATTATTGGTAAGAGTGAAAATTGGTACAACCACTTTTGAAAAACTTGCGTTGTATAAAATTGAACATACATATTCTGTATTACCCCCAGTAATTCTGTTCCAAGGTACAGAAGCGAGATGAATTATTATGCATGTACCACAAAAGATAGATACAAGAATGTTCATAACAGCATAGCTTATAAAAGCAAAACAGAGAAAGCTAAAATGCCCACCAACCAGAGTGTGGATATGAATAAACTGTGGTTTATTCACTGGTTTATATAAACAATGGTGTATTACACAGCAGTCAAAGCAAATGAGTAGTAACAGGCCCATACAGTATAGAAGAATCTTCACAATACAATAGTAAGCAAAAAATAAAAGCCCCACAAGATGACATACAGCACAGGACCCTTTTTATAAAGGTGAAAATAACTTTGTAAAAATGTACTTTTCAGGAAATGCAATAAAATCATATAAAAAGCAAGAAAATGATAGTCTTCAGGATGATGATTTTGGGTAGGGAGTGGCAGCAGGCAGAACGATGGGAGAGTGCCGTGGGTGTGTATCATCAAGGTGCTAGCTTTTGTTTTGCATAGTGGGGGTGTTGCATGCTTACTATATTATTATTTTTTAAATAAAACATTTAAATGATAAAATTGCTGAAAATATATCTAAGTTCAATAGTACTCATGAGCAAGGGATTATGATGAGGCCAATTTTGTAAAAATGGCATTCCCAGTTTACCTTCATAAAGCTGTGCATACTGGGGAAAACCAGTTGCCCGCAGCCAGTCACAAGCTTCCTTGGCTTCAATTTCTAGAACAGAACACAAGAAAGACAGAATTAGCCATGTGTACCTGAGCATGCTTATTTTCCCTGAATAAGCTTTGATTTTATGATACAAGCAAATGTGACTGCTGTAGCAAATACGGATAAGCAAACAGCCATACACACCTAATTCAAACAGTGTAAGTTTTGCATGCATCTTTTCCAGTTTTTTCACATGTGTCTAAGGATGTATTTTCTCTTTACAAAAAATAAAAAATGGGGTCCTACTAGTAAGTTACTCATTCTGTGCTGCTTCTGAAGTGCTCTGGTTACAAATGGTTATGAAAGTAAGGCATCATGAGAAAGCCGAAGAGAGATTACATAACTCATTTTAAGTCTGGCTGACCTAACTTGGATTACTTTTCACTTCAGCAAAAGGCCACAAAGTACCTCCAACACACTAAAGTACAATTTATCTTAGGAAAGTCACAGGCTTTCTGACAGCCATGGGGTGGGTGTTTCAAAAGCCCCTGATGTTGTGTCGTGTTGTTTCACTGTTGGGTGCTCAGGTATTAACCGGGTATTAATCCAGTAGGAGGGGCCTAGGATGTCAAGGAACACGGAGGGTATGAAGTCAGTAAATCCCACAATCTTGGCAGGCAGAAATGGCTAATAAAACTTCTACTTCTCTGTGGTTTAACATCTTGTAGATAATATCGATAAACAGAAAGGCCAAGAGCAACTGACACACTGCGTTAAAACTTACTGGAGCACATACTTACAATCCCGTTAAAACTGACTCACAGAGGAGGTCCTGGGAACATTACTTAGTTTCTCTGGTTGCACAAAGAATATTCCTCTCAACTCTTCCTCCCACCTTCCTCAGGCCACGAGAGTACTCAGTTATACAAGTCTACTGACGCATTTATAAAGGTCTCAACATCGCACGATTTATGCCAGATTCAAACCTTCATTAAGCATCTCTCCCAACCAGGTGGGAGACTAATAGTTCCTATCGGAAGCATACATATCTTATTTTTGTCTAGCAACTTTATAGTTTTAAGGCATTTTTTTCACCTATTATTTCATGAGTTTCTTGGCCTCTGAAGAAAGGTAATTAAGAAAATCCACTCATTAAAGCAAGTGGCAATGTCCTCTCATTGAGCATAGCAAAGAGAAAAAAAATAAAAATAAAAACATTCCATCTCCTGATGAGTTACTTAATACCCAAACTAAAAATAATTATGGCAATATGGCAGTAGCCTGGAAATAAATAGCATGGCAAAGTTAACTTCATGAATCTTTTCAGTGTCGCAGTGAAAGTAGCATTATTCAACCCAAGATTTAGGACTGAATTGGGAGTCAATGATAGAGTGATATCACTGTGGAAGAACTTCAGTGTTTGCAGTGAACAAAAGTGTAGAATTGTCCAATGGGAATTATTTGAGGTTACTTTTTTCTATGTGTATATCCACATTTTGTCTGAGCAAGAAAATAAAGATGTTTTAAATAAAATTACAAAATAAACACTTCCTAGAAAACTATATAGCTGGAAAAAATATATAAACTCAACATTTTATTTTAGAAAATTAGGAAATCAGACTGGGTGTGGTGGCTTACACCTATAATCCCTGCATTTGAGAGGCTGAGGTGGGAGGATCACTTGAGCCCAGAAGTTCGAAACCAGCCTGGGCAACATGGCAAATCCTCATGTTCACCAAAGAAGAATAAAATTACAAAAAATTAACCAGGCATGGTGATGCGCTCCTGTAGTCCCAGCTACTCTGGAGGCTGAGGTGGGAGGTTTGTTTGAGCCTGCAAGGCAGAGGCTCCAGTGAGCCTCAGTGGTACTACTATACTCCAGCCTGGGCAACAGAATAAGACTTTGTCACAAAAAAAAAAAAAAAAAAAAAAAAAAAAAAAGAATAAGGAAATTACTTTTGCCCTATCTGTGTGCCCACCCCCTCCCAAAAAAGATAGATAAGGAAAGAAAAAAGGCTGTAAGACTGTCTTTAAAAATATTTTAAAAACTCATTTCATCTGGCTATTAGAGGTTATTTTCATTGAACAGGTTGTTAAGACATTGAACAACAGATTGTTAAAAAGTAAATGTGTTTGCTTTCTCAATATTTAACTTAATAAGTGGTGATTAACCAAAAATTCTCAATGCCCAACCTTTTTTGACGATAGTCAGACATGGCACTAGGTCAGCATGCGTACAAAAGCCTTAATTAGATACCAACTCATTAGCCAATCTTGCCAGAGCACGCTCCTTGGTTTACTTAGAAAAATAGTTTCATGCCAAGAAGCATGGAAGAGGTAAGATACTAGTTTTTTAAACAAACTTTTATTTATATATAACTTTACAAAGTGTTTATTTAAGGTCCCATGTGATTTCAGGAACACGAAAATGCATATTGCCTTCTCAGTTTTTTTTTTTTTTTGTTTGTTTGTTTGTTTTTTTTTTTTTTTTTGAGACAAGGTCTTGCTCAGTCACTAAGGCTAGAGTACAGTGGTGCAATCATAGCTCACTGCAGCCTTGACCTTCTGGGCTCAAATGATCACCCCACCTCAGCCTTCTAAGTAGCTGAGATACAGGCATAAGACACTGTGCCTGGCTGTCTCTCTTATTTTCTACAACTAAGAAAATAAAATGACTCCACATGACCATAAATTGATCAGAAAAGCTGTGTCAAAATAGTCACTCTTAGGGCCACTTAGAAAGAATGTAAACAGGTGAAGCTTTGCTTCTTGAGCAAATAATTTAATTAACAGTTCACCATGGCTAAAAAGCAGCACTCCCAAAACTGCAGAGATCTCGGAATCTTACTTACCTTTTCTTTCCTTCACCCTAAAATACATGAGAATTTGTCTTTTCTTTTGATATGAAATCATGGGAAATGGACAAGCATATGACTATTTTACAAACAAAAGAAGTCCACTCATGAAAACTTAGGCTGCATTCAAATGAGAACCTAAGCCACTGTTTTTGTAGAAATCAGAATTAGAAAACTGTACAAAGTTGTCGCATATTTTTAGAAAATTGAATACTTTTTAACGTCACTCCCACCGTTTCCAAATCATAGGTCAAGAGAAAGTACTAACAATCCAATGTACATACTGATTTTTAAATATGAATTATTTTTATTTTATTTTATTTTATTTTATGTAAAATGAACCTATGTCTACATGCGGGTCACATAGTTTCATTCCCTGATTCACGCCATTACTTTCACTCCAATCTGCTAACTATTAGTGAAACCCTGGGTCTGTAGACTCCCCTCGCTTAAGATAATCTGTCCTGTCCACCAATCCCGGCTCATCAAACTTGCTGAGTTACTAATCTTCCCTCTCCTTCACAAACTTCGCTGGAGCTCCATGCCTAAAGTATCAGGTCTTGGCTCTGTGCAGTGGCTCATGCCTGTAGTCTCAGCACTTCGGGAGGCAGAGTTGGTGGATTATTTGAGCCCAGTAGTCTGAGACAAGCCTGCGCAACACAGGGAGACTCCATGTCTACGTAAAATACAAAAATTAGCCAGGTGTGAGTTGCAGCTACTTGGGAGGCTGAGGTGGAAGGAACACTTGAACCCAGGAGGTCAAGGCTGCAGTGAGCCGTGACCGCACCACTGCATTTCAGCCTGAACAGCAGAGCTGAAAAATAAAAATAGTCTAAACACCCCTGCAAGGTTTTCAAGGGTCTCCACTTGGCATCCAACCTAATTGTTAAGCTCCCTGTACCTGAGCACTCTAGCCAAAGTAAATTTGGTGCTCATATCCACACACACTGTACTGGAGTGAATTCTCTGGCCTGAAATGCCCTTCCATCTGCTCATGAAGGAATTTCACTCATCCTTCAAGGTCTCAACCAAATACCACCTCCTCCGTGCAGTCTTCCGACATGCCTTTCAACAGTTCTATTAATGGCTCACTCTACTGAGTGCTTAATATATGTGTAAGGCCCTATTTAAGCACGAGCACATATTAGTTCACTTACACCTCATATTGATTCTAAAATAAACACATGAGTAAACAGAAAGAGAAGTAACCACCTCTCCTTAAAAATGAGCTTTCTGAGGCCAAGCGAGGTGGCTCACTCCTGTAATCCCAGCATTGTGGGAGGCCTAGGTGGGAGTAACATCTGAGGCCAGAAGTTCAAGACCGGCCTGGACAAAAATAGTGACACTACATCTCTACAAAAAATGTAAAAAGAAAAAAAAGCTTTCTGCCTGTATTCCCAGCTACTCAGGAGGCTAAGGTAGGAGGATTGCTTGGGCCTAGGACGCCAAAACCAACCTGGGCAGCACAGTGAGATTCTCTCTCAAAATATATAAATAAATTTTTAAAAATGAGATTTCTACATTCAAATGCCACAGTGAGAGTAAAAACAATGACTTACAAAAATGCAAGTTTCTTCCTGCAAGACATGATCTTCCCTTTAAAAAATACTGCATGTAACAGGCCGGGCACGGTGGCTCATGCCTGTAATCCCAGAACTTTGGGAAGCCAAGGTGGGCAGATCACCTGACCTCAGGAGTTCGAGACCAGCCTGGCCAACATGTCAATACCCCATCTCTACTACAAATACAAAAATTAGCTGGGCATGGTGGTGGGCACCTGTAGTCTCAGCTACTTAGGAAGCTGAGGCAGGAGAATCGCTTGAACCTGGGAGGCGGAGGTTGCAGTGAGCTAAGATCGCACCACTGCACTCTAGCCTGGGTGACAGAGCAAGACTCTGTCTCAAAAATAAATAAAATAAAATAATATGTAGTATGTAACAATGAACAAATATTACAGAAAACCGTATATATATTATATCACAGTCACCTTTACCTACCCTATGCTTGTTTTGGGGGTCTCTAACACAGCTCTGAGGGTGTGATTTTCCCTTCAATGTATGTGGGTGGTGGTGTGAAAAGTACAAGGATGATTTTTTAAAAACCTTCCCCACTGAACAAAAATGCCATTAGAAACTAAAAATACAATGGAAATACAACGCAACATTTATACCTGGGTTTTCTCTAAACAAACAACAGACAAATGCCTTAAGGAGGAAACAGGAAATTTTTATTAGAAACAGCTTTAGTCTAAGTCGTTTCACAAAGCAGTTCTGCACATTAGATGGATAAGGTCTCAGACACCCTTTTGTGTATGACTGGGAAGCATTAGGCCACATTTGAACATTTTCTGGCATGATGGGATGATCCTGTCTTCCCATCACCCCTCAACAGTAAGCTGAACAAAAACTCCGCACCCCCAACATCATTCTGTTGAACTCTATTATCTGGTTAAGAAACAGTAGTTGGGCGTAACCGAGACGTGATTACTTCAATCTTGTTCCCTCTAGCTTCACAGAGGAAACTTCTGGGTTTCTTCTCTTCTTTGATAACATGCTACCATCCAGGCTTTGATGCAAATGGTACAGTGAATTTGTTTTTTTAAGAATTTTTTTTTTTAATGCAATTCTAAGGAATTAAAGGAATGCAAGAAAATTCAAGCACTTTTCCAGGTTCCGTGGATCTCTTAAAATTTGATAGCCATATGGGCAAAGATTCATGGAAAAGCTGAATCTTACTTAATTGCTAGAGGACCATGTCAGCTGTGTGCAGACAGGAGGTACTTTCTGATCCAAATCAAGATGCATTCTCCTCTCCATGGTGACAAAGATTCCTTCAAATGGGAGGGAAGACACTGATTATGAATTCTCCTGATGACATCAAGGTGGCCAATTTTGCAGGGATGTTGCGCAGGTGGATATGATGGCTTTAATTACAACCCATCTTTATGTGAAGGGTAGGTACCACAGGAGGTTCACTGAGACAAACAGATCATGACCTCAAACACCTGTGGTAAGGCGAGGAGCTCTTGTTGACTCCCAACCCTGGATGTAGATAGGAATTGTACTGGGGAGTTTTCTTTTCTTTCTTTCACTGGGGAGTTTTCTTTCTTTCTCTTTCTTTCTTTTCTTCCTTTCTTTCCTTTTTTTTTTTTTTTTTTTTTAGACAAATTTTCACTGTGTCATCTAGGCTGGAGTGCAGTAGCATGATCACAGCTCACTGTAGCCTTGAGCTCTTGGACTCAAGCAATCCTCCTGCCTCAGCCTCCTGAGTAGCTGAGACTACAGGCATGTACCACCACGCCTCGTTAAGTTTGTATGCTTTTTTGTGGAGATAGAGTCTCTCTATGTTACTCAGGCTGGTTTCAAACTCCTGGGCTCAAGCAATCCTCCTGCCTCAGTCTCCCAAAGTCCTGGGTTACAAGCATGAGCCACCATGCCTGGCCAGGGAGCTTTTAAAAACACCAACCATTCCCTCCCCAAGTATTCTGATTCACTCAGTCTAGATAGAGCCTGGACATTGTATTTCAGAAAAGCTCCCTGTTTAAAGGCAGCCAGGACTAGGACCACTAAGCCAGATAACATTTCTTTGTATTCCTTCATCCTGGACTTCTTCACCCTTGGATTATCCTAACAGACTCCTCACTGAACTCTCTGATAAGCCTCACTCCTCCCTGCCCACAACACATCTATCTTACTTCAAGGATCCCCGAGCCACTGGGTTGGTTTTATGAAACACATATTTCATCATGTCACTTCCCAGCTTACAGTTCTTTAATGACTTTCCACTGCCTTTCAAATACAATCCGAAATCCTCAGTGAAGACCACAGTTTGGCATCTGCCTATCCACTCAGCTCTTGGAAGGCCTCCAAATGTAAGCTTGTTCCAGGCTTCCAAACTCCTTGGAGTTCTGAGGATATACCACACTGTCATACCTTAAGCCTTGGGTTCTCTCAAATAAATTTCCCCTTCTTCACTTCACCAACTTCTCACTTTTTAATTCATTTGTATATCCCTAAAGACAACTTTTTGCGCAAAGGAATTACAGGTAGCCTGGTTTGAAGAAAAAGAAAAAAAAATGTTACTATTTTCCTTTCTTTAAAGGCAGAGAATGACGACTTGAATCTTTCTCCTTGCAATTTAAAAAACCAAATGTTAGCTGGGCATGGAGACTCAGGCCTATAATCCCAGCACTTTGGGAGGCCAAGGCGGGCAGATCAGCTGAGGTCAGGAGTTAGAAACCAGCCCGGCCAACATGGCGAGACCCCATCTCTACTAAAAATACATAAATTAGCAGAGGCGGTAGTAGGCACCTGTAATCCCAGGAGGCTGAAGCAGAGAATTGCTTGAACCTGGGAGGTGGAGGTTGCAGTGAGCCAAGATGGTGCCACTGTACTCCATCCAGCCTGGACAACAGAGTGAGTCTCCCGTCTCAAAGAAACAAACAAAACAAATGTTAAAAATACACAACTGCCAAAGATTGGTTATCAGGAGTTATCTAGGTAAAACAAATTCCTAGTAAGGTTAAGGCAGACAACAGAATCCATATATTAATATTTATTAAACTCCAATGTTATCTAATCACAGTAAAGATTTTCACCAGCCACTGGCAGCATTCCTACCCTCAGGTACCTAAAAAAATTCCAAACATCTGCTATGCATAGTCTGGGAAAAAAGAAAAAAAAAAAAAAAAAACATGGAGCTTCTGGGAGACTGGTCAGTCACTAATTCAGTTTCTTAGGCTATCTGGCTTAACAAAACCTCACCCAAATCTATCGTTAGGTATATTATAGTACAGTCATAGGTTTAGCTAAAGTTAATCATCCTACATTATCCCCTTCACTATTTATTGATTGAACTAGGTGTACTGCCAGCAGCCCTCAGGGAAAAATCAAAGACACAAGTTCCTGTCTTGAAGCAGGAAGCCAAGTGGAAAGGAAATTCAGTAAAGTACAGCGTGTATAAGGATCGTCTATCCTCCACTTAGAAACGAATTGGTTTCCTAAGGGCTATTCTAAGGTCCACGTGTTTGCTAAGTCCCAAGTGTCCCTGTACAGGCAACATTAGTGAGTCCCCCTTTCATTGGTGAAAGCCAAACTCCTAACAATGTCCGCCACATCCTGCCTCCTGTCAGGACCCCGCCTGCTGCCCCATATCCCAGTGACTGATCCAGCCACACCCGCCTCCTCCCATGCCCTCTCCCCTGACACCTTTTTTGTTGTTGTTGAGATAGGGTCTCACTCTGTTTCCCAGGCTAGAGTGCAGTGGCACAGTCTCAGCTCACTGCAACCTCTGCTTCCCAGGTTCAAGCGATTCTCCTGCCTCAACCTCCTGAGTAGCTGTGACTGCAGGTGCCTGCCACAGCG
The DNA here is from genome assembly GCF_048565385.1 of Saimiri boliviensis. Classification (NCBI taxonomy): domain Eukaryota; kingdom Metazoa; phylum Chordata; class Mammalia; order Primates; family Cebidae; genus Saimiri; species Saimiri boliviensis. The sequence goes on from NC_133461.1 coordinate 88,370,842, forward strand.
CCTGGCTAATTTTCGGTTTCTTTTTATTTTTTTCCTTTAGTAAAGACGTGGCGTCACCATGTTGGCCAGGCTGGTCTTGGACTCCTGACCTCAAGTAATCCGCCTGCCCCAGTCTCCCACCCAAAGTGCAGATTACAGGCATGAGCCATGACACCTGGGCCCTCTCTCCCCATTTTCCTATTTTATTGTTTCTTCTTCCACAACACTTACTAGGTTTACTTTCTGTCTTTCCTCTTTGTAAGCTCCTCAAGGGCAAGCTTCTTTGTCTATTTTATTCTCTGATATATCCCAAGAACCTACAACCACACACAGTAGTTGCTCAATAAATATTACATAAAGAAATTAACAACAGGCCAGGTGTCGTGGCTCATGCCTGTAATCCCAGCATTTTGGGAAGCCGAGTCTGGCGGATCACAAGGTCAGGAGACTGAGACCATCCTGGCTAACATGGTGAAACCCCATCTCTACTAAAAATACAAAAAATTAGCCAGGCATGGTGGCGCATGCCTGTCGTCCCAGCTGCTTGAGAGGCTGAGGCAGAAGAATTGCTTGAACTCGGGAGGCGGAGATTGCAGTGAGCCAAGATCGCGCCACTGATACAGCCTGGGCAACAGTGCGAAACGCCATCTCAAAAACAAACAAACAAACAAAAATAAAACCACTCATACAATTTTTGTTCTAGTAAGAGGTGTTAATTTTTCTGGCCAGGATCCACCATAAGAAATACATTCTACATTGTAACATGGCACACACATACACATGTATGTACATGTATATAAATATAAACACACATTCATGCATATAAACACATGTCTGTATACATAACTATTTAAAAAAGTTTCAAACAAAACCTACAATAAGTCTTACATTTTTTTTTTTTTTTTTTTTTTTTTGAGACGGAGTTTCGCCTTGTTACCCAGGCTGGAGTGCAATGGCGCGATCTCGGCTCACCACAACCTCCGCCTCCTGGGTTCAGGCAATTCTCCTGCCTCAGCCTCCTAAGTAACTGGGATTACAGGCACGCGCCACCACGCCCAGCTAGTTTTTTGTATTTTTAGTAGAGACGGGGTTTCACCATGTTGACCAGGACGGTCTCGATCTCTCGACCTCGTGATCCACCCGCCTCGGCCTCCCAAAGTGCTGGGATTACAGGCTTGAGCCATCGCGCCCGGCCCCAGTCTTACATTTTTATATATTTTTAAATGCTGTGTTATCTACCAATGTGACCAGTTTGAAATGCATTATTCTCATGCATAGCTTTTCTCTTAAAAAAAGGAAATGAAGAACTTCTGTATAGTATGAAGAGGAATGTGATAAGGCATGGGAGTATGAAATCAGAGGTGGGAGGATATCCCTTCTTGCTAGTGGGCAAGTGGGGTCTGCCCGGTCCTAGTCTGTGCTCAGCCTTTATTTAAAGAAGCATTATGATCTTGGATATGAAACTGGATTGCAGGAGAGGGGATTCAGGGTAAGGGACCCCGAATGAAGTAAGAGGTAAGCTGGGAAGCAGAGGTGTTGGAGGAATGCACTCTGGATTTACCAGAACACAGCAAAAAAGCAGGAGCAGAAAGTGAGTTATCTCATGGATTGGATGGAAGCACCTTCTGAGCCTGGTTATGCAACGAGCAACCAACATTATTTCCTCAGTTGAGAAACAGCTTTGCATCTGGGTGCTCCGAGGTCCTTCTAATACTCTATCGATAGCAGAGGACAAAGCATTACTGTAGCAAGTCAGGAAAACAGATTCAGGAAAGAATCCACTGCCTAGTTAGGTAGCCCTAGGAAAATAATCTCTCTGGTCCTGTTGCTTCATCTGTAAAACCTGGGACTGCCATAGGCTTTGTAAACTCCCTAAGCGTTGACTCTAATATTTCCTTTACACCCATTTTACCTTCTCTCTAAGACAACCTCTAGAAGGAGTTCCATGACCACGGTTAATTTTCTAGATTTCTCATCAATTAGATGGAGACATTCTTCTTCCCTCAAAAAACTGGATCACTTGAAACTGCTGGGAGAGACCCCCAATTTTGTAAATTTACAGAAGTTTTCATTGCAAAAGCTAACGTTTCCAATTTGCCTTTTTTTTTTTTTTTTTTTTTTTTTTTTTTTTTTTTTTTTTTGGAGACAGGCTGACTGTGTCACCCAGCCTGGAGGAGGGCAGTGTTGCCATCTCACTGCAACCTCTGCTTCCTGGGTTCAAGGGATTCTCCTGCCTCACCCTCCCAAGTAGGTGGGACCACAGGCATGCACCACCACACCCGGCTAATTTTCGTATTTTTAGTAGAGATGGGGTTTCACCATGTTGGCCAGGCTGGTCTCAATTTTCACAACTCAAGTGATCCACCCGCCTCGGCCACCCAAAGTGTTGGGATCACAGGCGTGTGCCACTACTCCTGGTTCAATTTGCTTTTTAAGAGATCGACTTAATTGATTTGTCCCATGAAGCCTATGTTCATATTATAGAAAACACAAAACCAAAGATGTTTGCCTATGTACGTGTCTGTAGCCCTCTAAATTTCAATTTGAGAGGAAGAAATCACTTCAAGGTACAGAAAGCTCTTAAGAGTTTTACTTTCCTTATTGATCTTTCATGTTTGTACTTCTGTTACAGCAGCATGTTGTCTTCCAAAGAAGCCATGAATTGGGCGCTGAAATGCATCTTGGAGCTTTTCATCTTTTCTCTTTACACATGTGGAAGCTGATACGGAATTGAGGTGATTTGCTGAAGGGTCCAAAGCTACCCAGCTCTCATCCCCAGGTTAGAGCACTCCTTGCCTATTTCAACAGTGCCCTCACTTGTAAATCGCCATACTGTTTTCAGTCCTAGTAAGAAATGGAAGCTCTGGGGAATTTTCTTTTTAAGTTGCCTTTTTTTCTTTTATTCTGCTGCTCGAGGTTGGGAGACATACATATACAGCTTTCTAGTAAAGAACATTCCTAGAAACTATATAAAGGAGGGGAAAAGGACCCATTTTCCCTGCGATGTGATGACAACTTAATAGATGGTTTTACCTTGAAACTAGGAAACATCGGGAGACACACCCGGCAAGCCTATAACTGGGATTAAGCGCTGCAAGTGACACTTTAGCAATGTAGAAATTAAGTCAATTGAAATCCCCTTTGGGGATCATCTAGTTCAAGAGTTTGCAAAGTACTCTTTTTAACACATAAACCAGGAAAAGGCAAGTAGCTCACATCAAAATATGTGCTCTTCCCTGGCAAAGGCAACAGCTCTGGATTAATTTGAGCCCACGAGGGACATGGCTCTATCAGGCCCTCTAGCCTTGTGTTGATCCAGTTATTTCCGGGAACAGAAAATATCTCCCGACTAATCAAAAATTGGCACTTATTACCCAGCAAAAAGAGGTCAAACTGAAATGAAAATAAACTATTAAGGAAATGGATACTGAGTCATCACATCTTTCTATTTCATTTCAATCTGGGCAGGATAAAAATCAATCTCTGCTATACACACACACACACACACACACACACACACACATGTATCTGTATGTCTAGTATTCTATGTCAAATATTTATACATTTCAAACTATGCACTAAGAGCAGTGATTTGGAATAGCTTTTAAAATACAAAGTCCTTTGAAGATGATAACTGTATAGATTAAGATTTCAAGAAAGAAAAGTATCTAACTGATTAATATATTAAGGGTCCTTGTTTTTCTGAGTCTCTTTTTTTTTTTTTTTTTTTTTGTAAAATGAAGCACATGTTTTAAGATTATATAATCCATTTTCTCTTTAAACTTATTATTCAAGGCAAAATACCTGGTTACAAACCTAGAGTAACCCTGTCCCCATTATTAGAAGTTGGCATACAAATAAACTTTCTTTTACATATGTTAGCAAAGCTTATTCTACATATTTACTGTTTGCTGGCTTTTGCTTTATAGTTCCACCATAGCACAGGAAAACATAAAATAGTGTGCAAACAGCAGTGCTATAAAAACCTTGAATTAGAAATAAAGGGGACAGAAATAAAGGGGATAGCAAGAAGATCTATTTAAAAAACTGCTAGGCCAGGCACAGTGGCTCACACCTGTAATCCAGCACTTTGAGAGACCAAGGCCGGCGGATCACGTGATCGAGATCAAGAGCATCCTGGCCAACATGGTGAAACTCCGTCTCTACTAAAAATTCAAAAATTCGCTGGGCGTGGTGGTGCATGCCTGTAGTACCAGCTACCCCAGGAGGCTGAGACAGGAGAATCGCTTGAACCTGGAAGGCGGGAGGGTGCAGTAAGCCGAGATCACCCCACTGCACTCCAGCCTGGTGACCAAGCGAAACTTCGTCTCAAAACAAACAAACAAAAGTGCTCACCCATATTTTCATCTATTCTAACAGAAAAAAGAACATGAAGAAAATGAATGAAATATCAAGTTATCTTATCAAAGATCAATGACAATGAAAATACGGCAGGTACTGGTTGGGAGCATAAGCTATCTCCAGCCATTTCTATGTCAAACCTCAAAGAGGAAATACTATTCAATTAGACTCAGTTCTGTGCCAAAAGTATGAGAAAAAAATAAGACTTGCTATGTTCTAGGCGAGCTAAGGAATTATTTTCACTGATATTGCTTGGGACACCCAGCCCCCTAAACGAACACTAATGAATGACCAGAAATTAATCTAATGGTCAAATTTTGATCCAGGTTCCTATGAACAACTTAAGACTTTCATTTTGTTGCTGTCCTCATTTTCTTTACACATGCTGACCAGAATGGGCCTGAGGTTTCAGTCAACTCACATGTGACCCTGGACTAGTCACTGACCCTCCCCGCATCTCGGCTACCCCTCAGGAGAAAAAAGGCACTGGTTTTCCAGGCTGCCTCTGAAAAATTCTGGAACTTCCTATGAAATGACTTTTACGGATATCTAAGCATTGTATACAATGCCCTTTTCTGTGTTATACAATTTGAAAAAGGGAGTTGTATGGAGATTGGATCCCTTATGAGTTTATGGTTTCTCCAGAATCAGAAGGTAACGATCATTTCAGGATTTCAGCATCTTCTCTCTATTTTGTCACTTGAGTGTGACGAGGGACATAGCGTGGCTGTGGTGCGACTCCGTGTGTGGGCCACACGCCATTTCACCTCTGAGGTCTCTTCTTCCATGGCTTCCTAAGTGCTGCGAGCCTGGGAAACGCTACAACCCCAGGATGTGGAAAACTTCTGTCCCTTAGACATCCTTTAGAGACTCCTGTGAGGAGAAGGAAGGCGCCTTTCTGACAAGCTTCAGGAAGTGACCTCCAGTCCTCTCCGCAGGACACTCAAAGGTGGGGCAGGTCAGAGAACAAAATGTGGATGGGAGGTGCCAAAGGCATCTGAGGACTCAGGCTTCACTGACCTCAGCCTTCAAGGAGCTTTTGATTTTTCCCTGACAAGGGAAAGGGTAGACACCAAAAGGCACCAAGTAAAGAAATGTATAAAATGAAAATAAGCAGACTTTTCACAAGGAAAGTAAGTCTAATAGCAGAACAACAACAACAACAACAACAAAAAACCCCAAAAAACAACCAAAACACCCAAGGATGAATGATTAAGAGAATCTGACTTCCACTGTGTTTTGGCTTCACTTTAGAAGGATATAATAGTTCACTCTTTGGTGCCCAAATCTTTATTTCCTTAGAGGCAGGCATTCACATATTTTGAGTCACATTTTGGGGAAAAGTTTCTTTTAGAAATAATATTTGAAGGTACTTTCACTGAAGAAAGAATTATTTGGTACAGTCAATGCAAGCCACAGTTTTAGAAAATAGTATCCCAGAACGATCCCCCAAATGTTAAAGACAGAGCCCTACGTCTCCTCTCACTTGACTCCCCTCCATGGGGGTGACCCACAAAAAATCCGTCATTCCCTGACTCTTAACATTATAGCTCCCTACCTATGCCACACACCTCCCAGAAAATTGCAAAGTAACTGTAAGGCTCTTTAAGGGCCATACTAGAGAAGTCCGGCTGCTGCTTGAGAGACACTATAAAAATATACAGGCTAAACAGGAGGGCTTCTTCCTGTTCTCCATTAATTATGATGGCAAGGCAGAAATGTCCAGTGAAAAAAATGTTACAACAGAGTAGACCTAATTAGAGGGCCCCCAGAAGGAGTCTCCAGTTCTTATCACTGATCATGGTAATTCCTAACAATAACACAGGGTCCCACAGAAGGAAAAGTGCAGGCAGACAGAAGGAGCCCGTTCTCAGCTGGGAATCTAAACCCTTTTAAATTAACTGGATCTCTAACTAAGTTGAGGTTGAAAGAAAACACCACTGATGGCACTCATTCAATGTAGTAACCCGTTCCTATAAAACATACTTTGACCCTACAGCGGTCTTCCTTAAGAGAGGAACAGCACTCACCTCCTTCTGCATTCCTCCATATGCAAAGGTCACAGAGTCAGAAATAGAGACAATTGTGAAAGTGCTCCAGAAAAGCATTTCCTTCTAATTTCACAGCCATGGAAAAGAGGATCTTGGAATTGTGCTTTTTAAGACGCAGTGGATATTTATACTCTATGGTTGGACATTAGTTCACCTTGACTACAACTTATTGATTGATTGTGACAGAGTCTCACTCCGTCTCCCAGACTGGAGTGTAGTGGTGCGATCTGCAACTTCCACCTCCCAGATTCAAGCAATTCTCCTGCCTCAGCCTCCTGAGTAGCTGGGATTACAGGGATACACCATCACGTCCTGCTAAATTTTGTATTTTCAGTAGAGACAGGGTTTCACCATGTTGGCCAGATGGTCTCGAACTGCTGATCTCAAGTGATCCACCTGTCTTGGCCTTCCAAAAAGCCACCACGCCTGGCCAAAACAATCTATTTTTTAGTATCTTGAATGATGTACAGATTATTCCTTTGCATTATAGGCCCACAACTCCAAACTAGGAATTTGAGGGGCAGATCCTGATAAAATGAGCATTCTGAGAAAGTCAGAGATACAACTTAGTTTAGACATTAGTTCTCTCCCATTGGATCCCAACTCATGTAATTAAATCATTGGACTGTGCAAACATTACAAATGAAAATCAACTTTCTCCCGAGGTCTGCTTTATAATCTCAAGAAAAGGCTTATGTGGGTCTGGATGCCAGTCACACCATGGGACCAGGTTTTGCTATGATGTTCTAAAGCACTAAGAATTTAGTCTTTAATGATTTGGCAATAGCCAGGGAGGAAGGGGAAACATCTGAAGTTATTTTTATTTTTGTAAAAGTCTTCTGGCTGTACAGGGTGAATGGTGGGGTGGATCAAGTATTGTCTGGGGCCTTTCAGGGTCTTTTATTTTTGCATGGCCTCATTTCCGTCTTCCTGTTGCTAGGAAGGAGAGTGAAGCATGAGAAACTTGTGTTGACAATACTGGACCATCCTGTCCAGCATAAGGCTCTCTTCCAAAAGGTCCCATCCATTTTACCCACTGTACTCTGGATGCCCCCCATTCTTCTGGACCTGCATATTTTCAAATTGCGTATTTACCCGCCTAAGTCATAAAAATACCACTCTCATTTAACATTGCATCATGGCTTAAAATCTCCATGGGGACACCAAGGGAAACCCAAGTACTTATTTCTGTATTTGAAACCACCTCTTGGAATCTCACCAAGCCTCTGATTGGAGGGCATCTCACTGGGGCCTCCCATACCCCCTTTAATTCCTATAATAGTTCTAAAAATAAGAGTTTAAGTACTATATACATTTTTAAACTTGCTTCATGGTAATAGCTTGTTGAATAACAACACGTCTTTCTACTGGCCTGGTATATTTTCCATAATCACCCAAATACCTCTTTTAATGTAAAAATGCTCTTAAACTTTGCTTAGTCTTTGCTTTCTGAACTACAGTACTAAACAACAAGCAAGCAAACAAAGGCTTTGGATTGAAGTGTAACCTGTCTTCCAGGTTTACTCCAGAATCCTAAGAAAATCCTTCACTCTTTCCAGTGCATTAAAATTTGAAACATGGCCTTCATAATTAGCAATAGTTAATTGCTCAACTATTCACTGTTTAAGGAATGAGTGGTATTCTTCATTAAATCTGCAATTGCGAAGTTATGACACAAGTCACCAAAACCACTTTTCTCACCCAGTCTAGGGAAAGATTTAAGTTGGAAACTATTTATCCCCCGTCCCCCTTTTGAACTTTCAGGCTGTTTGGTGTCTGGTGTTACTCTTTGTGAATTAAAATAAGTATTTGTCAAAAGCAAACTTTTCAAAACAGCCGGGAGAGAAAGTCAGTCTGCCATGCTTCATTTTAAACTCTGAACAGTAGTGCTAATGCAAAAAGTATGCATCTGCGCTCAGGCCACGCTGTAAATCTGGCATGCCACAATAAAAGTGAATACATGCAATCGCCAACATTTTCTCAGAAAATGTCTTGAAATAACTTTTGTACACACATCTGCTAACCATTTAACACTGGTTCCCCAGGACTTTAGTTCTTCGATTAGAGGGGCTGCTGCCTTACAGGGCACCCCTCTGACCATCTGCTGCCGTCTGCAAGCCAAGATGGCACCTCCATTAATTCCACACTTATGGTCTGCAAATTATCTCTGCCGAGGGCCAGCCTGTAGTCCAGATGGATGGCGAATTAGTCAACCTCTTGGAGCTGCTGATAGATTTACATTCAGAGGGCTGCAGTCTGCTGAGCTATTATTTTCCCTCATCCCTTCAGCAAACAGAATTTTGGAGGAAAAAAATGTAATTTGAGACCCAGTATTCGGCCTTCTCCTGAGCTGTAATTTTTTTTTTTCCAAATACATCATCAATGCCACCAGCCTAGGCTGCATTCCTCTATCTCACCAATAATCCCTGAATCAACCTCTGAATCCTGAGAATAAACCCATTTGCTCACCCATGTTGGATGTAAAAAGACTCACTCAAAGCAAGACTGGGGATGAGGAAAGGTGGGGACTGGGGCGAAGTTTTCAGCTCCACAATGCAAATTAATGACTGCAAGCAGGGGTTTCCTTCTGCAGTGATTAGCATACACTGGATATTTATTAACATCTGGAACAGGCACCCTGCTAATCACTTTACTTGCATGAACTCATCAGATCCTCACAACCTCCTCGTGTGGAGGTAATACAGTTATCACCCCTTTGCTGCAGATGAAAAAGGCACAGTGAGGTCCTGTCGCTGCCCAAGTTCACCCAACTAGCAGGCCACAGACCAGGATCAGACCCCACCAGCCTAACCCCGTGTCCCCTCTCACTTCCCTCGCTCGATCCAGGACCTGTGCGCTGAAGGACGCTCTGGGACGCAGAAAACTACACGCAGCAGGGTCGCTTTGCTGCGGAGAGAAGGGGTGCGCCTCCTTCAAAGGGATCAAAGGCTCGGCCCAGGACGCTGTAGGTGGGAACAAGGACAGGGAGTAGGAAAGGCTTCCAAGAAGCTGTCGCCTCGTTACGAAAATAGTCGAGTCGGGCCGCGAGCTTCCTTCCTCTCTCCGGCCCAGGAACTCGCTCCTCAGGCTCCTTGTTGGGGTCAAGGGTGTGGACATCTCCAAGGGGGCAATTCAGGGACACGATTCAGCGACCCAACTCCAAAACAAACAAACAAACAAACCTGTATTTTTTTTTTTTTTTTTTCTAGCAGGAACTCCTTTTGCAAGCCACGGGGCTTGCTAAAGTACCCCAACACTCTCCAGGTACCCGCAGCCACCAAAGCGAGACTTCCCTGGCCAGGTCTGAGTTACTTCCCAGCGTTTAAAGTATCTGACCCAAAAATGGTTGAAAAGAAAAACAAGTTTTTGGTGAACTGACTTTCAAGCAGTGATGAAAAGAAAAAAAAAAAAAAAAATTCCAAGCGCCACTAGCGTCTAAAACATTCCCACACAGTAAACCCTCCGGGAGTGCAAGCTGATTTTGGACTAGCCTGGGGAATGACAGGAGGTGAGCCCGAGCGCTGGGCAGTCCCCAAAGGAAAGGAAAGTAAAAGGCAGTGTCGCCACACCCCTCCAGCCAGAGCCCCGAGCCCCCCGCCTGGCTCTAGCAGGAACATGAACCAGGGCTTCCCTTCTAGGGTTGCGGCCGATCTGGAGTCCGTCTGGCGCGCTGGCCCGCGGTCCCAGGCAAAACGTAGTCAAGGGTTACTCCTTCAAAATTCAAACTCCCTCCTCAAACTGCGAGTCCTGCTATCCCCACACCACCTCCAAGAAACTCCGGAGACTCCGGAGAAAGCATTTCAAGAACACAGAAGAGGCACCAACTTGACAAGGCGACGTGACACTTTCTCGCGGCGGGTCCCCTCCGCAGCCGGCTCCCGCGGCCGACCAGACGGCAAGGCGCAAGTCTAGCTTACGTGTTAGGATCATTGTGTCCGGCTTCTTTCTGCACATCAAGCGCGGCGGGCGGCGGCGGCAGCGCAGTGGGGAAATCGAGGCTGGCCGAGGCGGCTCGGCTCCCGCGTCGGGACCCACGGCGGCACCCGGGACGTGCACCCTGGCGGTCCTCAGCGCATCCTTGCTCGCCGCTCCCTGCCCCTCGCCACAGCCCCAGAGAGAAGGCGGGGTTTTCTAAAGATCGAAACCGGGGTCGCTCAGGGAGTTGGGCGAGAAGTCCGGGAGCCGGCGCTCCTGCAACCGGGAGGTGCGGCCATGGCCAAGCAAGGAGGGAAGCGCCCTCGCTCCGGTAGCCAGAGCGCACTGTCTCCCACGCGCCCTGCCTGCCTCGCCCTCCCGCTGGGCCACCCCTCGAGGGGCGGGGCCAGGCCGGGGCCCCGCCCCGCCCCGCCCCTTGGCAAGGGTCGCGAGCCTCGGGGACGGGCGGTTCTCCGGCCCCGCCCGACTCCCAGGCTCCGCCCCGTCCGCGCCTCCTCCCCGCGGCCTCAGCCTCAGGCCGCCCCCTAGCCCCGCCCGTCCCCAGGCCCCGCCCCTCCCCAGCCCCGCCCCTCTGCCCGGGACCGGCGCCTACTCAGCCCAAGGCTGGAATGTTCCACCCACCCACCCCCGGCCTCCACGTCCGCAGCGGGAAGCGCCTAAAAGTCGCCAACTACGGGCCCCGGGTGCAAAGGCAAAGGTCACAAGGCATTTACTTGGCGGAGGTCTCCTGGCTGGAACCTAGTAGGCCTTGCGCTTTCCCTCTTTTTTTGGTACCTCTGCGCATTTTTTACCTGTCTTTTACTCTGGCTAGAACCGCGTAAATTTGCAGGAACGGAGTGGGAGCGGAGAGGGGGAGGGATGGTCAGTGTTTCCAGATCTGTGAAAACGGGAGAAGAGTACCTATCCCTTGGACATTGGTGATTTATTGCTAATACCTGCATGGGTACGGAACGAATGTAGGTGATAAATACTGCCTTAGAGGAATTGAGTTTTCACTCAGCACGTGCTGGGGGGCACAGCATGTGTTTCTCAAACTGGCTCTTGGGCCGCAATCGAATGCAGCTCCTGGAACTGTCCTTGGCGGGCGCCTGATTGCAGAATTCTAATCTTTGATGGTGAGAATCTTCAATTTTTACAAGCTCTCAGGTCATTCTGATCGCCTGTAGTTTGAGGGCCCCTGATGTAATAGGAAGCCTGATATTAAAACATCACAACTAAATACAGTTACAGTAAGATTCTTAAAAATCCAGAACGGGGCCGGGCATGGTGGCTCACGCCTGTAATCCCAGCACTTTGGGAGGCCAGGGCGGGCGGATCACGAGGTCAGGAAATCGAGACCAACCTGACCAACATGGTGAAACCCCCATTTCTACTAAAATACAAAAAAATTAGCTGGGAGTGGTGGTGCTTGCCTGTAGTTCCAGCTACTCAGGAGGCTGAAGCAGGGGAATCCCTTGAACCCAGGAGGCGGAGACTGCAGAGAGCCAAGATCACGCCACTGCACTCCAGCGTAGCAAACAGGGCAAGACTCCTTTAAAACACACACACACACACACACACACACACACACACACACAAAGGTGCACCTTCAAACATACTAATGAATCTTATTTGTTAAAAATTCAAACCTTAGGCCGGGCACAGTGGCTAACGCCTGTTACCCCAGCACTTTGGGAGGCTGAGGCGGGAGGCTCACGAGGTCAGAAGATCGAAACCATCTTGGCTAACATGTTGGAACCCTTTCTTCAGTAAAAATACAAAAAAAAAAAAAAAAAAAAAATTAGGCGGGCCTGGTGGCATGCACCTGTAGTCCTGGCTACTCCAGAGGGTGAGGCAGGAGAATAGCTTGAACCGAGGAGGCAGAGGTTGTGGTTAGCAGTGATCACCAACCACTGCACTCCAGCCTGGGTGACAGAATAAGACTGTGTCAAAAAAAAAAAAAAAAAAATCAAACCTTAAAAATATAGATATTCTAAGTATCTCCCCTCCAAATACACCAATTCTCAGAATAAGTTCTTAATGTTTTGTATTTGCTGGTTAAAGTTGTATTCTAATTTAATTAGATTGCCAGGAGTCTTTTTATTTCACTTAGCATTCATCTTTCCAGAATAAAACAGGCTAACCTTCTCTTTTTATTCAAGTCCCATTGCTCTCTCCTTGATTATTGATGTTACTGTCCCTGGATCTTTTCTAATTTCATTACATCTTTCTGGAGATTGTGTTATGTAGTTTGCTTTCATATAATAATACTAATAATAACTCCAAAATCCTTTCTCTTGGTGATGCATTGGTTTGCATTTGGCCTTCCCTGAATCTCATCTTCTTCCATTCTTTGGCCTATTGACACAGCCTATGACAAAGGCCAAGCCCCAATTTTTATAGCTTTAATTCCACTCTTCTTGGACATGCTACATTTTGAAAACTACTTCACTAAAGAGAATAGTGGTTGAAAGCAGGACTTCTAGAGCAGGCCCCTTACTAGTTTTCTAATACGTTATTTATTTGACAATTTCAACTTTTATTTTAGATTCAGGGGGTGAATGGTGCTGAGGTTTGGAGTGCGATTGGTCCTGTCACCCAGGTACTAAGCAGAGTATCTAATAATTTTTCGACTCTTTCTGCCTTTCCTCCCTCTCTCTCCCGTAGTTCCCAGTGTCTACTGTTGCCATTTTTATGTCCATGAGTACTCCCACTTATAAGTGAGAACACGGAGTATTTGGTTTCCTCTTCCTGTGTTAATATGCTTGGCATAGTGGCCTCCAGCTGCATTCATGTTGCTGTAAAGGACATGATTTCATTCTTGTTTTTGAGACAGAGTCTCGCTCTGTTGCCCAGGCTGAAGTGCAGTGGTGAAATCTCAGATCACTGCAGCCCAAAGTCTGTGCATACCACACTCAAGACAAGAGGATGCCAGGCCTAAGCAATCCTTCCACCTTAGCCTCCCAAGTAGCTGGGACTACAGGTGGGTGCCACCACGTCTGGCTAATCTTTGTATTTTTTGTAGAGACAGGGTTTTGCCATTTTTCCCAAGCTGGTCTTGAACTCCTGGGCTCAAGCAATCCACCAGCCTTGGCCTTCCAAAGTGCTGGGATTACAGGTGTGAGCTGCTGCACCTGGCCTGTTTCATTCTCTTTGTGTGTGTGTGTGTGTGTGTGTGGCTGTGTAGTTCAATATGTTATTTAGCTTCTCAAAACTTCAGTTTCATCTTTAAAAAAGAAGGTTGTTATAGTGCATACCTCATGGGGGTTTTATGAGGCTTGAATTAAATAATGTACATAAGTGCTTAACACATAATAAGCATTCAATATTGTTAGTCACTATTTAACTGTTAACAGGGAAACCCTAATGTACTAAGCTGAAAGGTTTTTTCCAGAAGCTCTATAATTTTATATTTTTATATCAAATCTCTCAAATTTTAGATGCTGGTAACTAATTTAAAAAAATGGAAACCCATTCCACTTAATTTTAACTTTGGGCTTTATTTATCCCTATGGCAACCAATCTAAACCTGCCCTAGTGATATGAGCCAGGCAATCTCTTTGGAAATTGATATCTCTCCATGAGGAACGAACGGACTCCTCTGCACTTGGAAAATGTTATAATTTGTGTTCAATGCAGCATTGCAAAATTACTGAGGAGATAATTTTTATTTGTAACGTTCAAAGGGCATATGACAAAGAATAGAAAGTTTTGAAAATAATTTTAAATGATGTTCAATTAAGGAAAGTAATTAAGTTAGAAATTGAATGGCTGTCCTTAAAACATTCATTTATTTTTAAGCTTTAGTGACCCCAATCTGACTTCTCCCCACACCCCCACTCTCTACCCTACCTGGTATTTAGCCTTTTCAGAATTTGTCAAAACCCAAATGCTAGAGTGTAGGATGGAGAGAGAGGAGAAGAATAAAGGTCTTAGGCAGCAATATTAATTCACCCTCATTTAATTTTAACTGGAGTATGTCTCTTGTTCACTCAGACCTTCTTTTGACTACAACTTTGAACAATGAAAGTTCAAAATATGGGGAAAATATAAATGTAGTTGCCCAGTGATATTTTTAAGAGGGAGAAGCTGGGCACAGTAGCTCATGCCTGTAATCTCAGCACTTTGAGAGGCCAAGGTGGGAAAATCATAAGCCCACAAGTTTGAGACCAGCCTGGGCAACATAGGGAGATCTCATCTCTACAAAACATTAAAAAAAAAAAATTATCTGGACATGGTGGTGTGTCTGTGTTCTCAGCTGCTTGGGAGGCTGAGGCAGGAGGATTGCTTGAGCCTGAGTAGTTGAGGCTGGAATGAATTGAAACTGCTACTGCATTCCAGCCCGGGCCACAGAGCCAGACCCTGTCTCAAAAAAAAAAAAAAAAAAAAAAAAAGAAAAAAAAAAGAGAGAGTCTGATAGTCTGTTCCTGTGAAAAGTAAAACATTGTGATCACTTTTTATTTCATAAAAGCAACCAGGCTACTTTCCCATTGAGTTAGCCATTTAAATAAATGGCATGGCAAAATACACATAATATAAAATGTACCATTTTAACCATTTTCAAATGTACAATCTAGTAACATTAAGTGCAGTGCATCCACATTATTGTGTGAAGATCACCATTATTCATCTCCAGAACTTTTTTATCATCCCCAACTGAATCTCAACAATGAACACCCATTATCCCTTTTCCCTAACCCCTAGTAACTATTACTCCACTTGCTGTCCCTAGGAATTTGACTATTTTAGATATGTCCTATAGGTAGAATCATCCAACACAAAAGTTGCCCTTTTGTGTCTGGCTTATACTGGGTAAATATTTTCTTTTCTTTTAAGTCTATATATCTATATCGATTTCTATTTCTATCTGTATATTTTTCAAGACATGATCTTGCTCTGTTGCCCAGGCTGGAGTGCAGTGGTGTGACTGTCGCTAACTGCAGCCTCCAACTCCGGGGCTCAAGTGATCCTCCCACTTCAGCCTCTCAAGTACTTAGGACTACAAATGTATGTCATCATGCCTGGCTAATTTTTGTATTGTTTGTAGAGACGGGGTCTCATC
This sequence comes from Saimiri boliviensis, assembly GCF_048565385.1. Classification (NCBI taxonomy): domain Eukaryota; kingdom Metazoa; phylum Chordata; class Mammalia; order Primates; family Cebidae; genus Saimiri; species Saimiri boliviensis. The sequence continues at coordinate 88,386,211 of NC_133461.1, forward strand.
ATGTTGCCCACACTGTTCTTGAACTCTTGGGCCCAAGTGATTTGCTTGCCTCTGCCTTCCAAAGCGCTGGGATTACAGGTTGAGCTACCTCGCCGGCCAACTTTTTTTTTTTTTTTTTTAATGAAGCATTTTGTCGTTTCTTTTGTTGTTTCTGCTGTTGTTTGTTTGCTTTTTAGGTGAAGTCTCATTCTGTCGCCAGGCTGGAGTGCAGCGGTGTGATCTCAGCTAACTGCAACCTCCACCTCCTGGGTTCAAGCAAATCTCTTGCCTCAGCCTCCCAAGTAGCTGGGACTGCAGGTGTGTGCTACCATGCCCAGCTAATTTTTGTATTTTTAGTAGAGACGGGTTTTTGCCATGTTAACCAGGATGGTCTCAATCTCTTATCCTCGTGACTCACTCGCCTCAGCCTCCGAAAGTGCTGGGATTACAGGCGTGAGCCACGGCGCCCAGCCTGCATTTTGTCTTTTCTTATTGATCCATAAGTATTACGTATATTAGGGATATTTTTGTCATTTCTTATAAAAATATTTTTACTAGTATGTCATCTGACTTTTAAGCTTATTAACTTATGATAAAAATTAACAAGCTTGAAACAAAATTTAAAGGCCTTACTTATTTGTTCTTTTCAATTGTTAACTAGGATTTACTTAAGTAGTTTTTCCTATAGAGTTTGACCCCAGAAATGCTAAGACACAAATTTAATTTACAAAACAAGGTCACTTACTAGATGGGGTTTTAGGCTTTATTTTTAGTTATATATTTTATTATGTACTCAAAAAATATTCTGTCTTATTTGATTCTCTCCCCTTATTATCAGATATAGATGCCTTGCCTAGAGTGAAGCCTTTATAAAAGCCTGCTGCTAAAAAGCTAGCAGCGATCTAGGGGCATTTTGAGAAATTTTTTTACTTTTGAATTTCCCGTAAGTGCAATGTATGTGTGTGTGCAGATATACATTCATTAATACTAATAAATCAATCCTAGAACATCTGTGAGTTTTTCAAGAGCTATGTACAATGCTAAAATGGGTGTTTTCAGCCTTTTACCTTGTCAGCTAAAAAAAAAAAAAAAAGGGTTTAGGTCTCTACCACCTTGTTTAAAAGAGACATTTATATGGTTGCCCCTAAACACTGATTTTAAAATCAATATCTAGATGTCATTGTAAAGCACTGTGCAAATAAAACTGTGGACCATAGTTCCAAAAATCTGAATGGACTCACTCATGAGTTTGTTTCCACTAAGGAGATGTTTTGTGCTCATTTGAACCATATGTTGCTTTCTTTCTTTCTGGTGGATTAGTCCTAAAATAAAGATGCTATGGGGTGGGTTTGGGCAATTGCCTGGAAAATAAAACACAGTTCTGTTTCTTTGCTGCTAACTACAGCATGTTGGCCATTACAGAGCTATTTCTGGAAACCCCTACACAGCTCCAGATCATTAACTTACTTTAATAGTCAACAGGAGAATGGAGCTGCTGCCTATCTTCCAAGATTGGCTTTTCATGTGCAACTAACTCACTCAATTATCTCTTATTGATTCATTTGAATTAAGCTGCATTTTGGGGAACTGCAAGGCACACATTTTAAAAAACAGACCTATCAACAAGACTTACGATATGGTTAGACTTTGTGTCCCCACCCCAATCTCATTTTGAATTGTAATCCCAGGTATTTAGGTAGGCACCTTTTAGGAAGTGATTAGATTATGGGGTGGATTTTCCACGATGTTCTCGTGATAGTGAGTGAATTCTCGCGAGGTCTGACGGTTTTATAAAGGTAGCTTTCCCTCTAGTCATATACACACGCTGGCTCCTGCCACCCTGTGAAGAAACTGTTTGCTTCTGCTTCACCTTCTGCCATGATTGTACGTTTCCCAAGCCTTCCCCAGCCATGGAGAACTGTGAGTCAGTTAAACCTCTTCCCTTTATAAGTTACCCATTCTCCGGTATTTCTTTATAGCAGTGTGAAGAATGGACTGATACAACTTACAAGTTTTGAAAGACTGGTATTTGAGGATTTATCAGTAGAGAAAGGACTAGATCTGATCTCTATCATATAGATTTTCTGTTGCTGAACAAATAGCTATTTCCCTACAGGTTGTTGTCATCTTTTTGTTGGTTAACAAAACAAATATGTTAAGGCAAAAACAACACAAAAAATTAGAAAAGCCTGCTAAATTTCGTAACTTGAGTTCTCCAGATATCTGAATCTCTAATAATAAAAATAAAAATCTAGCTACATAGTGCTTACTTGGGCCACATCATAACATTCTGATATAAAAAGGTTAAAAATGAAACAGCATAACTACATATTTATGAGAAATGTTTTTAATTTAAAAAATACTTTAAGTGGTAAAGAGGGTTATTACACAATACTAAAAAGTTTATTTAACAAGGGGAAAAAACGCTATTTTGAACCTGGGTTCCCCTAACAAAATAACTTCAAAATATACAGAGTAAAAACTGGCAGGCCGGGTGCAGTGGCTCACACCTGTAATCCCAGCACTTTGGGAGGCCGAGGCAGGCGGATCACCTGAGGTTGGCAGTTCGAGACCAGCCTGACTAACATGGAGAAACCCCATCTCTACTAAAAATACAAAATTAGCCAGGTGTGGTGGTGCATGCCTGTAATCCCAGCTACTTCGGAGGCTGTGGCAGGAGAACTGCTTGAACCTGGGAGGCAAAGGTTGCGGTGAGCTAAAATGGTGACTGCACTCCAGCCTGGGCAACAAGAATGAAACTCTGTCTCAAAAAAAAATAAATAAATAAATAAAAAATAAAAAATCTGGCAGAATTAGAGGGAGAAACTAACCAATATCATATTGGTGGGAGCAGATAAAGTCTAACAAAAACATCTGAATGATCATTTATAGATATCTGTATCCATCAATTAGAAAATACACATGTTCAAAACTACCAATATTAAAAACAAACAAACAAAACAGAAGTACTGACCATGTACTAAACCATCAATCAAATCTCAGCAAATTTCCAGTATGTGGCATCATATTGATCACTGTTGTGGTTTGAAAATATGTCAAGAAAATTTTTGGCAACCCTTTTATCAAAAGGTGGAGCCAGTTTTCCCTTCCCTGAACCTAGGTGGTCCTTTTTGACCTTTAATTAACAAAATATGGCACATGTGATTTTGTGTTACTTCCTAGGCAGGTTAGAAAAGGTCATGTAACTTCAGTGAAATTTTCAGTTTGAGACATGGTCTCACTCTGTTGCCTAAGCTAAAGTGCAATGGTGTGATCACGTGATCATGATTCACTGCAGCCTCGTATTCCTGGGCTCAGATGATCCTTCCACCTTAGCCTCCCAAGCAGCTAGAATTACAGGTTTGCACCACCACCCTGGCTAATTTTTTTTTTTTTTTTTTTTTAAGAGACGGGATTTTGCTAATTTGTGGTCCTCTCACTCTCGCCTCTCAAAGTGCTGGGACTACAGGCCCGAGCCACCACACCCAGCCTCAGTGACTCTTCTTTGGGATAATCATTCTGGAGTCTTGGGCTACCATATAAGAAGTTTGGTTGCCCTGAGGCCCTGTTGTTGAGAGACTAAATGAAAAGTCCACAGAGGGAATACATAGACATAGACATAAACATGCCAGGTATTCCAGCTGTTTCAGCCCAGAGCTGTTTGAGTTTTCCGAGACGAGGTACATGTGAATGGAAAAGCTTTTGAGAGAGCCTGACCCCAGCTGCCATCTGGCTGCAGCTGTAGGAGAGACCCTGTGATGGTTAATTTTAGGTGGAGCCTGACTGGGTAAAGGGCTGAACAGATAGCTGGCAAAGTATTGTTTCTGGGTATATCTATGAGGACAGTTCTGGAAGAGACTTACAGTTGAATCAGTGGACTAAGAACGATGTCTCACCCAATTTGGGCAGGCACCGTCCAATCAGTTGAGTGCCTAGATAGAACATAAGGCAGAGGAAAGCAAAATTGCTCTCTTCTGGGACTGGGACATCATCTTGTCATGCCCTTGGACATCAGAACTCCAGGTTCTCTGGCCTTCAGTCTTCATGAGTTGCATCAGTGCCCCTGCAGGATCTCAGGCCTTCAACCTTAGACTGAGAGTTATCACTATCAGATTCCCTGGGTCTGAGCTTTTGGACTTGAACTGAGCCATGCTATCAGCTTCCCTAGTTCTACAGCTTACAGATAGTGTATTATGGAATGTCTCAGCCTTTGTAATCATGTGAGACAGTTTCCATAATAAATTCCCTCTCATCCATCTTATCTATTTATCTGTCCTACTGGTTCTGTTTTTTTGGAGAACCTTGACTAATCCAGACCCCTAAGGAAGAACTGCCTGGCTGTGTTCAGTCAACACTCAGATCCATGAGCAAAATAACTGATTGCTATTGTTTTAAGCCATTCCTTTGAAGTATTTTGTTATGCAGCAACAGATAATTAGAACAGCCACATTCTCTTACAAAAGCAGAAATTAAAAATGATGAAAGTATTGATAAATTATACTTTCATTTATAATTTGAAAAAGTACTAAATATCCCATGAATTAGGGGACAATCATACTAAAAAGTTTTAAATTCCGAATGATATAAGCTTCTGAAGAGATAGTAGAGCCAGTATCTGATGAAATATATAAGCCTGATTGCTTATATTAGCAAGGAAGAAAGGCTAACAACTAATTAAGCACCCAGTTTAGAAAAAGCACAAAAGAATAAACTCAAAACAAAACAAATAATTAAAAGAACAGAAATAAATAAAATTAGACAAAAGATATGACCAGGCAGAGAAAACAAATAGTGAATAAACGTATGGCAAAATGCTCAAAATCCATTAGTAATCAGAAAAATGCACATTGAGACCACAGTTAGCTACTATTTTATACTAAGTTTATACTGTAAAACGCTAAGTTCTCAATGATGAGAACTTATACATATTTCTGATAGAAAGGTATATTAATTCAACTTAATAAAACAATTTCATATTCATGTTAAAGCTAAACACTGACTATGCTATGATCTAGCAATTCAACTCTATGGAATGTACTACAAGAACTTTCTTTAGAGAAACTCCAAACAACTAAGAATATCTACAGCAGCATTATATTAGGGAAAATTGGAAGCAGTCCAAATGTCTATGAACTGGAGAACAGATCTTTAAAAATTGTATATTTTCAAGTGGAGTATTACACAGCAGTGACAATAAATGAGCCATAGTTAAATGCAGTAACACAGATAAATCTTTGAACAATGTTGAATGAAATATAAAAATTAAATATAAAGGGCTTACATAATTTTTAATTTAATAAAATATGAAGGTAATATAAGATAAATATTCAGGATTATGATTTCCTCTGAGGCAAGCCAGGGAGACTGGTTAGGGAAGAGCATATGGGGTAGCTTTAACAGGAAAGATAATATTCTAGTTCTTCATTGGGTGATGGGTTAATGGGTGTTGTATTATTGTACCTCATAATGTATATATCATAGCTTCTTGAAATACACTCTAGGGATGGCTCACACCTGTACTCCCAGCACTTTGGGAGGCCGAGACAGGTAGATCATGAGGTCAGTAGATTGAGACCAGCCTGACCAACATGGTGAAATCCCACCTCTACCAAAAATACAAAAAAAATTAGCCGGACATGGTGGTGTGCGCCTGTAGTCCCAGCTACTTGGGAGGCTGAGGCAGGAGAGTCGCTTGAACCGGGAGGTGGAGGTTGAGGTGAGCCGAGATCGTGCCACTGCACTCCAGCCTTGGCAACATAGTGGGATACCATCTCAAAACAAACAAACAAACAAACAAACAAAAAACCCACTTCAATTTATACTAGTTGTAGTTACATCAGATTCCTATTTTGCTTATGTTTTAAAAGGACTCTTTTTTTTTATACTAGTTACCCTCTATTGTAGTGTTGTTATTGAAAAATTCCACAACTAGTGATACAGAAAGTAATAACTTTTTAATATCTAAATTTGTAGGTTATTAGAAATAATCAAATTGGTCTTATTTCCTTCCTTGTATTATCAAAGCCAAATAATATCAGTATTACTAATAATGATGATAACAGTAGTTATAATTTGATCTGGAAGTAAGGGAAAACCTACTTTCCAGTGTTAATATCAACTTTATTATTATTATTATATGGCATCTTAAGACAGGGAGCTTCCATATTTATTTTCGTTCTGTGTTTTTAAAAAGTTGACATCATTACTGTGGCTTGTGCTATTAGAATGTTTGAAGTTGAGAGGATAAAGTTCAAGACAGAGTTATGGGAAGGTTTATATTCTTCAGCAAAGAAAGTCACAGGGAAAAGCAAACCAGGAAATTTAATATAGAAACCAAAGGACATTTCTGGTTAGTTTTAACTTGACAGGGCCCAAATATAGCTTTGTTACAAATAATGCTTTGACATCTGCATGGCATTTAGGAAGAATGAAGGAATGCTGATTAATGTAATATAAATTTTAAATCTCTCTGAGAAGATCAATCTAAATTGAGGCAAGTTGAAGACAAAAGCTTCTCTAGAGTGTTGAAAACAAAATCAATCAGCTCACAATTTATATATATTTTTCTTCATTTGCCCTGGTTTGCCTACCTGTATCTAGGAACCATACATCAGTAACAACAACAACAACAAAAATCTTTTCCCTTGCTAGGCTATTACAGAACTGAATGTATCAGTTGTATTATTTGAATTCTTCCTTGGAACCTAGTTTCTAAATAATACTGCCAGTCTCCTGGGGGAGTGAGGGATCTCACCCAAAACTCTGACCTAAATAAATCTCCACTAGAAAACTGAAGAATGATGAATGAAGCACCAGTGAACTTCCCTGAATTAGTATGTGTGGATTTCTTCTGCCCACTTTCAAGTGAATTGAGTATTTCTCTGTACTAACAGCATTGGGGCCCACATTATTCTTTCCCAGTAGCTTGTATTCTTTCTCTTACTAATCTCAAATCTGAAAATTGGAAAAGGAAGTTCTTTCATACTGATTTTCAGATTTTGTGGATGATGCTGACAATATAAATCTGCATATTTTACAGTTCTGGAGCCGGTAGGTGCTCTTACCTGGAATTTAAGTGCATAATGAAACATCTCTCTCTTTTTTTTTTTTTTTTTTTTTTTTGTCAGCTACATAAAAGCATTTATTACTGGCTGGGCCTGGCTCATGCCTATAATCCCAGCACTTCGGGAGGCTGAGGTGGGCAGATCACGAGGTCAAGAGATAGAGACCATTCTGGCTAACATGGCGAGAAACCATCTCTACTAAAATACAAAATATTAGCTGGGCATGGTGGTGCACGTCTGTAGTCTCAGCTACTCAGGAGGCTGAGGCAGGGGAGTTGCTTGAACCTGGGAAGTGGAGATTGCAGTGAGCTGAGATTAGGCCACTGCACTCCAGCCTGGCAACAGAGCAAGACTGTCTCAAAAACAAAAACAAGCATTTATTACTAAACTCAGATTTGACAACAAACCATTGTTGTAGTCTCCCTCTCTCTATATATGATGTATTGTTTTGTGTTGTGTTGTGCTGTGTGTTACATGTGTGATGCTTGATTTTTTTCTTAAATTTGAGGTCTGGAGTACATGTGCAGGTAACAGGTAAACTTGTTACATAGGTAGACTCACATTCATGGGGGTTTGTTTTACAGATTATTTCATTACCCAGGAATTAAGTCCAATACCCAATAATGATCTTTTCTTCTCCTCTCCCTCCTCCCACCCTCCACCCTCAGGTAGAACTCAGGGTCTACTGTTCCCTTCTTTGTGTTTATAAGTTCTCATCATTTAGCTCCCACTTAGAAGTGAAAACATGATTTTCTGTTCCTGTTATTTTGCTGAGGCTAATAGCCTCCAGTTCCATCCATGTCCCCACAAAAGACATGATTTTGTTCATTTTTGTGGCTGCATAGTATTCCATGGAGCACACACAATTTTGCTTTCTTGGCCACTAACAGCTATTCAGGGCCTGTAGGGAGAACTGTACCAACTAAATCTTGCATATATGTGTGTGTCTTTTACACAAATGGGACACAGGCGTGCTGGAATTTCTTCCTTAGTAACATCTACAGGCTTAAGAGGGTTATTTTTGTTGTTGTTTTTTCTTTCTAAAGGCCTAACCTAGAGTTTTTAGGCTCTATGCTCTCCCTTCTCATCTTCTAGGCATTTCTTTGACAGCAAATACCTGGCTGGCCAATAATGGAGTGACAATATTTTTATGATACTGATTAGAAATCTCTCCGCAGAATGAAAATACAGAAGGCACAATCACAGTTCTTTTATCTTGATAGAGCTTAACTCAGGTAAACTTTTAGAACTCTTCCATTTGCACTTCCTAGTTCAAATCCCACCCCAGAAACAAGCTCTTTTTCCTAGTTCCTTGTTTATATATGAGCTCTGTTCTTTTCCTTTAATTTCCCTGAAATTTTAAAACAGCAACTCCATTGCCTCATTGTATTCTGGGCATTAATATTCTTCTCATTTCCTACCCCCAGAACTGGCTGTGAAGCAGTCTTTCTTTCTCTCCCTCAGACAAACTATTTGACTCAATGTCTTCTGTTGCTCCCTAATCCTTTATTGAGCCAATTCCCTGCGAATAGTTAGGTCATAAAAATACAGTATTTGCCCTCTCTCTGTCTACTCCTCATCTCAGTCTATAAAATCTGATCAGGGTCATTCTTCCTGGCTCTACCCAGACCCATCTGCACCTTCACTCTTCCTGCCCAAGTATGGCAGGAAGTTCGTTTATAGTTGATGACTTTTCTCTTATCTTCAGAAAGGCAAAGAGAACCCGGATACTTGGCCAGCCTTACTAGCAGTTGGAAGAACATCTGTACATAAGAAAGAATGAGATATAAACAAACTTCAGTCCCCACTGACTGAGGCTGGAATAAAACAGGTGATTGTGAGACCAAAGCTCCATTAACAGCCCCTAGGGGCATCAGGCCTCTTGTTTGCACTGGGTTAGGGAAGACTTGCCTAAGTGAGTCACTATCAAAATTCAAAACTGAGACTTCATTCTGCTGGTGACCACATACTTTGTTTAAAGAAATCTTCCCAAGGATATAACAGACATTTCTCAACATCTGTCAGCTCTGGGCCAGTATTAAATCAGCCATTTGTCTCTGAAGGGTGTTGTATTGCCCATAAAACCAACACCACTTGAATGTCTCTTGTGGTCTGGGACGCATAGAATTGTGTATGCACGGGTGAATATATGTTCCTCCATCCCCTCTCAGACAGCTTAAAAGAAATGGAGAAGACAGTACTATGGGTTGGGTCTGGGGAGGCCCTGTGGCTTCTCACATTACATCTATTTTTAATGCTCTTTCTTATTAGATAAAAGTTTAATGAGTGTTTTCTTTTAAAATTCATCTCACCTTGAATCAAGCAGTCATAACCAAGGAAAACTGACAGAGGATAAGTACTGCAATGGCTTGCCCAGCAGACTTAATTATTCCTTTAAAGGTGTATTTTTTTCTTCAAATTACATTAGGCAGCAATTGGGAGATGGTAACTAATAATAAAGATTTCATTGTCTCTCTTTTTTCCCTTGTCACCAATACTCTAATTGCTCACTCTATTGCCCTTAACAAGGAGCTATGGATGAGCCACAGTGTATAACCCTTATCATGTGACTCCCTGGTACAGACAGGGATTGTGAGACACATGACTGGCTGTAAATGCCAGAGCCTGCAGTGGCTTTAATATCCTCTTAGACAGAAGCATGACAGATTAGTGGGGGACTTCTTCCTTAGCAGGAAACGAGGCCTCTGGCTATGGCTTTGTCTTTAACTCAGTCTTAGATCTTTATAAACACTTTCCCCCTGAACTTTAAAGGACCCATAGTTTTCAGTAACAATTTAATGTGCATGAAACAAAAACTCAGATAAAGGCTTCAAGCATAAAATCTTATTGAAAGGTCTGATTTCGCAAGATGCTTTCTACAAACTCAGACTTCACATCCAGAAAAATATTTCAACAGATAACTGTATTCCCTGGAGAAAATACTGGCCTTAAAAATGTTTCAGCCTTCATAAGTAGTAGTGAAGCTCAGATGTTTTAAAGAAATACAACTTGCTACATTCTATTAGGGACAGGGTGTAGTCAAGGCCCTCAGTGAAGTGTCTTGGATAAGAGATGTCTACAGATGGAACAGGGTAGTTGGGAGGTAATCACTAGGAATTACAGGAATTGGAACCATATGATGATGAAATATCTGGGGAAGATGAATTACAAGAGGAGAACGTGAATCCCTATAAAACATGAATAAAGATCTGTGAGTAGATGTTTGAAGAAGAAAGTGGACTTGAAAACATAAAAAAGCACATGATGTTTACATGGGGAGACAGCATTTACAGATGTCAGTCTTCTTCACTCATAATTTAATGAAATCCCAGTGAAAACACCAACAGTATATTTTAAGCATGATGATAATACACATTCAATACTATGTCATGCACTCTTGTAGTCTTTTCAACTATTAGTTTAGTCCCCACAACAACCTTCTGATTATTAATGTCACCATTTTGTAGATGAATTTAGGCAGAATTTGAAAAACTTGCCTAAGGTCATACAGGTAGTAAACAGTAGAACTGAGACTCAAACCTGGGGATTCAGGCTCTAAAGCCTTTGTATATGCTTAAGTATAATCTGCATTTTCAGATCAAGGGAACTAGTCAGTCTAGAAATGGACTCAAAAAGAGAAAGGAATTTAGATTTAATTGACTATAGCTTTGCATATCAACAGAAGAAAAGACAAATGAGTACTCAGTATCTGAGCTTGAGACACCTTGATTGACATCCAGAAACTAATAAAGTTGACCCCTGGCCTACTCTTTGCACCCAAGTATTTTTCAAATGTATCAAAGACTTAAAAGCATAAAACAAAATGAAACTGATGTGAAGAAAACCTGAGTGACTGAAGGACAGGGGTTAGGGAAAGACTTTTTATTCCATACTATAAAAATTTTGTTCCATTTACATTTATTGTTGACAAAAATTATTTTAAAAAAGAAAAGAAAGTGGTAAGGCTACCTACTGCATGTGTTATGAATAAATGCTAGTGCATTCAGACCCTGTTCCTGCAAGAACAGATCTCTGGGATTTATTCCAGCCCAGAAAAATATGAGTGCTGTGTCTATTACTATGTGACATTATGAATTGCCCATTTTTTATAGTTTCATATTAGTTGGTATCAGCTTCCCCTCCATGTTTACTAAATATAGTCTCAGGGTTGCTTTGAGTGTGGAACTGTACTTGAAGTTTAGGCATGCTTTGTGGGGCAGATGTTGGTTCTTTAGACAAAGTCCAGAGCCTTCAGAAAGTGGCTACAGTGCCATGTTTTCCAGAATCTATAAGAAGTGTTCTGAAATGGCTCAGGAGATACCAGCTAGTCATTGCTAACAGTGGTTGACAAGTTTGCATGTTTTTTTTTTTTTTTTTTTTTTTTTAGATGGAGTTTCGCTTTTGTTACCCAGGCTGGAGTGCAATGGCGCGATCTCGGCTCACCGCAACCTCCGCCTCCTGGGTTCAGGCAATTCTCCTGCCTCAGCCTCCTGAGTAGCTGGGATTACAGGCACTCGCTACCATGCCCAGCTAATTTTTTGTATTTTTAGTAGAGATGGGGTTTCACTATGTTGACTGGGATGGTCTTGATCTCTTGACCTCGTGATCCACCCGCCTCAGCCTCCCAAAGTGCTGGGATTACAGGCTTGAGCCACTGTGCCCGGCCAAGTTTGCATGTTTTTCTTGACAGACATAAACCATTCTTTTGGGTTCATCTGCAAAGATTTTGGATAAAACTCCATAATTCTGAGTTTATATAATCCAAAGAAATAACTCAATATGTTCAAATAGTGTCAATAGTATCTCAAATAAACTTTAAAGCATCTTTGTTTAGTGAATTACAAATTATTCTTAATGAAGTAATGGTTTTAATTTGCATGAAATATTGAGGCAACCTTTAGAAGTTGTACTATTGAGGGCCAGGTGCAGTGGCTCATGCCTGTAGTCCCACCACATTGGGAGGCAGAGGCGGGCGGATCACGAGGTCAAGAGATCAAGACCATCCTGGCTAACATGGTGAGACCCTGTCTCTACTAAAATACAAAAATTAGCTGGGTGTGGTGGCTCGTGCCTGTAGTCCCAGCTACTTGGGAGGCTGAGGCAGGAGAATTGCTTGAAGTCGGGAGGTGGAGATTGCAGTGAGCCGAGATCATGCCATTGCACTCCAGCCTAGTGCCTGGCTGAAGAGAGAGACTCTGTCTCAAAAAAAAAAAAAAAAAAAAAAAAAAAAAAAAAAAAAAAAAAAAAAAAGAAAAGAAAGAAAGAAAGTTGTACTATTGCAGGCTGGGCGTGGTGGCTCACACCTGTAGTCCTAGGACTTTGGGAGGCTGAGGCAGCTACATCACCTGAGGTCAGGCATTCAAGACCAACCTGACTAACATGGTAATACCCTATTTCTACTAAACATACAAAAATTAGCTGGGTGTAGTAGCGGGTGCTTGTATTCCCAGCTACTGGAGAGGCTGGGACAGGGGAATCGCTTGAACCCGGGAAGCAGAAGTTGCAGTGAGCTGAGATCACGCCATTGCACTCCAGCCTAGGTGACAGAGCAAGACTCCATCACCCTTCCCCCAACAACCAAAAAAAAAGAAGTTGTACTATGGCATTCAACTATCAGTTTTTAAAAATGAATGTTGTATTTTCTTTAAGAAATGGAAGCCTGGGCAACATGATGAAACCCCATCTCTACCCACAATTAAAAACAAAAATTAACAGGGCATGGTGGGTTGGGCCTGTAGTCCCAGCTACTGGGGGTTGGTGAGGGCTAAAATGGGAAGATCACAGAAGCCTGGGGAGGTCAAGACTGAAGTGAGCCGTGACCTTGCCACTATACTCTAGCCTGGGTGACAGAGTGAGACCCTGTATTAAAAAAAAAAAAAAAAAAGGTGTGGCGGGGGGCACATATGCAAGCAACCATGACTTCATCAATTATCTGAAAAGCTTCTGCCATTTTTGCCTTAGGGAATTAGTTGGCTAGAAGAACTTACTTTAAGTTTATGGCTAATAAAACTTGATAACTATTTTGTCCAGGACACACTTTAAGGTGTATTTTCTTCTTAGCATGTTGCCCCTGCACAGTTTCACTCTCCTGGAATACCCTGTTCTCTGCCTTTTAAATTTTTTAAATTCATACTTTATTGCACAGTCACACATGTTGAATGAAAAAAAAAATAGATAATACAGAATGATCAAGGAAGAAAAGAAAAAAACTACTCAATCTTTCACTTAGAAATAAGCACTATTTTGATAGGTAGATAAGGGAATCCTATTATAGTAATCATGGTTTTTCACAAATTAAAAAAAAAAACTTATGAATGTAATAGTCACGTTTTTAAAATTCAAATAATATGGAATTGAATGAACTCAAAAGCGAAACTCTTTCATATATGAGGTAGTATTCAAATCATTTTCTATACAATTACTAGCGTATCCTATGCATTATCCTTCTGTACGTATATACGTGTATATAGATGCGCTATTTTTCTTCTCTAATTTATATGTACACTTTTCTACAACTTGCTCTTTTTGTTTTTAAATTTTTTAAAAAGTGAATGGGCTGGGTGCAATGGCTCATGCCTGTAATCCCAGCAATTTAGGAGGCCAAAGTGGGTGGATCATCTGAGGTCAGGAGTTCAAGACCATCCTGACTAACATGGTGAAACCCTGTCTCTAAAAATACAAAACATTAGCTGGGCATGGTGGTGCACACCTGTAATCCCAGCTACTGGGGAACGTGAGGCAGGAGAATTGATTGAACCCCAGGGGCAGAGGTTGCAGTGATCCGAGATTGAACCACTGCAGTCTAGCCTGGGCAAAAGAGCAAGACTCTGTTTAAAAAAAAAAAAAAAAAAAAAGGTGAATGTCTCCATATAAGGGTCTAAAACGTACTCTTTTACAGTATGCATAGAATTCTGATATATGGCTATACCCTAATTATTTAACCAGTCTTCTATTGATGGCCATTTATAATGTATCCAGTTTTTTTTATTGCTTCAGTAAATATCCTGGTGCCTGTAAGTTTTATATGGTGAGCACATGACTAAACCATCTCCACCAAAAAGAAAATAAACTAAATGGTTGGACATTAACATTCTTAATCTACTGTAATTATAATAAATGCTCTAGTTTATACATTTTTAGGCTAAAAAGATAATTTAAATCTATGTATTTTAAAAAAGGATGTTCACCAAAATAGGTATCTTCAGTGCCTCAGGAAGTTAATTAATAAAATATTGAGATATGTGCTTTTAGTTAAATAAAACATAAACATTCTAATATTCGTTTCATAAGTTTCCATGTATTTTAAAGTAATATTGTTTGCTATACTAATTTCCAATTTGAGGACCTTCATTATGACTTTGTTAAAAATATTGCTAATTTAGAACTACCCCCAAATCTGAGGTCTCCTGGTAAATATTACTTATTAATGAAAATGCAATAAAGATCACATTTAATAGTTCACATGAGGAATAAAGAAACCCAGAGCTGTAGGTTGGTAGTAACTTTAACTGAATATATTCACTATGAGCCAAAAGCTTATAAAATGAAATGAGAAACCTAACTAGTTTTTATTTTACAAGAGTGAAATATTTTTAAATAAATGCACTGGGAAACTCATTCTATTTCATTTTTCATTCCGAATCTTGATTTTTTTTTTTTTTTTAGATATTTGAAAAAGTGATCTGTTCTTTAAATTTATTCTGAATATAGCATGTCTCATTTTCCAACTTTTAAAATTGGAGACAATTATGACAATTTATTTACTTGTTGCTTAATCAGCAAGGTGCATCAACCCATCAAGCCAACAAATATGTGGCTACAGCATTCAAGACTAACTATCTTTAAATAGATTACTATTCCTTTCTTTTGGGAAGTTAGCTTCCTTAATATAGTATTAAGCTTACTGTTAACAACTGCCCCAACCCTTTTCCCATGCTGAGTCTTTGTTAATATGAATATCATGACCAAAATGTCATCCCAAAGATCCAAGTTACAGTCACACACAGGATCCTGAGTACATAGTTTTGTTTTGTTCTGAATTTCTTCCTGCTGTGCCAAATAATTACAAGGTTACAAGGTGAGAATGTGCTGGATATACCAGATGCTTTTTCTAAATTAGCTCTCAGTTTGCTTTACATTGTTCTGCCATGTGAGTTGCCTTGAGGAAAAAAAGTCTTCCTTTCCTTCCCAGTAAAGCCTGGTGAACCCTATCAAATATTTTCTCTTGGAAATTCTGACGCTTGAGTCATTGGTGGCCTGCAAACATTTCCCATCCCTTCCTTCCAGGGCGTAATCATACTTGCTGGTTAAGGGGAGGAAAGGGTGGGTGTCCACATTTATAAACTCTGGAATGAAAGGTTATGAAAATTCCAAGTGTCCTTGTATCTGATTTGGCTAAAGAGAATGTTCGCAACTCAAAAAGTCAGGGATTTTAGGTGGAAGGCTAGCTCACAGCGTCCCTAGGGTAGGATCCAGCCAACACCTAGTAACTACTAGATTTATCCAGGGGCAAATTATGCTCTCTGCTCCTTTGTCAATGGGAACCTTGTAAAAGGCAATGTATGTTTTCTGTGAATACATTCGGGATAGACAGAATAGACACTGTCTATTGCTTTTGTGATTCCTTCCTCAACACCCCCCCACCCCAGGTATGAAGATGAGAGTAAATTCTAGGATTAACTGCAGTGACTGAAATCTGATTCCCAGACGGGAAGTGTAAACAATTGTGTGGATGGTGTTCACGCAGAACCTTGAGACTGATTTACTAGGGGCTTTTTGGGACTTTGTCATGCATGTCTCGCTGACCCTGCAGACTTAATGAGTCCTAAGAGGCGGAATGGCGACAGCACCGTAACTTACAAATCAAAATCAGTTGCCCAATGAAACTATCTCTTCCCCTTTTTGTTTTGGTGTAATCGAATAAGTCTGAAACGCTCTGATGTTAAGAACTCAAGGAATCTTTGATGGTAAAAAGAAAAAAAAAATCTTACATGCAATTTGAGTAGGCGGGGTTAAAGAAAGTAACAAGAGCAAAAAGTGAAATTGAGCCTTGAAGGGGTTTAGGAAGAGAAGAAAATTTACCACAGGGAAGAGCTTGTGTTTTTTTCAAGAGACAGCCTGAGGGGACAATCCCAATTAGCAGGAGAAGAGCAAAAAGGGGTAGCGATTAAGCGTAATTTAGCATTTGAAAAATAAGAAAGCTTTGGTAATCACCACACACCTATTTTTTTATTGGCTCCCAAATCATAGGGCTAACTGAACTAATCTAAGCTGACTGAGTGAGCGGTCAAACAGCCTGTTGTCTCACAAAAATAGTAAATATATTGTCGGGGCAGTGGTCTAAAAAGGAAAATGCTATCTTCAAAACGCTATCTTCAAAAATGCTATCCTGACCTCTAGAATTTAAATGCTAACAGGGTGGCTATAAATTAAATTCTATCTGAATGTAAATTCTTGGAGATTCTTTCACACTCTGAATGGAAACTTAGCTTTTATAATTTTTATTACATTTGGAATCATAATATTTAGTTTTCTTTTCCATCCTTACATTTTTCCTCTCAATTTCTATTTACTACACAACATGCCTTATAACATAAATAAAGTACATTGTAAAAGAGAAAACTTACTCATTTAGTTTACTCGCTAGTTTACAGTAGTAGAATTCTTTGAAACTAGATATCATGGGAATATTTCAGGGTTTGGAACTTGTGCATACAAACCAGCTGGGCTTTGTTTAAAGTTTTAAAGCCTTCAGATATTTCACTGAGAGAAACCCAAGATATCTTTTTTTTATACATGTCAAGAGGTCACATTTTTATTGATTCATCTGTGTGTCATATAAAAGTCCATGTTTTTAACCATAGTGTACCTCTGGGGTCCCCACCCAATCACCCCATATCAACAAGAGGGGTTAATTGTGAGTCTGACTTTTGGTAAGTACACACTTATTTATGGGAGCCACATTTAGTGAAACTTGTTCATCTTTCCATGTAACAAAAGAAACAGTATTTTACGATGCATTTGCTCTTCTTGGGACAACCAGGTTTGATTTTAATTTAGAAATGGCTGTATTGAAATAATTTGTGTTTTTGGGAAAAAATCATAGTTATTCAATTGTACCTTGACCCTAACTTTGTTATGCCTGTGAAAACAAAGGTGAACCTTGTCAGACAAGGGTGGGGAGAGGTTCTGAAACAGATAAGAGAAGGGGAAATGCATTCCACAATATGTACTTGTTCTTCCTCAGGTCAAAAACTGTATCTTGGGATATCTGTGAAGCTTGGTGATCTTTCCCATAGTGAAATCTGGAACATTTTAAAGGGAGGGGCAGATACTTTCCTCCAGATCTAGCCCTGCTTTTCTTCCAGTGCTTTTCAATAAGGTTCCTCAGTAATGCTTTTGTTGTTGTTGCTGTTTTTGAGACAGTCTTGGTCTGGCAGCAGGCTGGAGTGCAGTGGCCTGATCTTAGCTCACTGCAACCTCTGCCTCCCCAGTTCCAGTGAGTCTCCTGCCTCAGCCTCCCGAGGAGCTGGGACTATAAGCGTGCACCACCATGCCCAGCTAATTTTTGTATTTTTAGTAGAGATGGGGTTTCACCATCTTGGCCAGACTGGTCTCGAGCTCTTGACCTTGTGATCGATCCTCCTTGGCCTCCCAAAGTGCTGGGATTACAGGCGTGAGGCACCCCGCCCTGCCAGTAATCTTTATTGCTAGAGTTAATGTTCACAACCAACACTCAGCCCCCCCACACATCTCTCCCCTTTCTCTTATTTTTCTTTCATACCTCTGCATCATAAGACAGTTGAGGCAGTTTGTTTACCTTTATTTTATGAAAGAATGAGAAAAATACAGGGTCCCCTGGCATATCCAATAGACATGAAACTAACTCTGGAGTCTGGGTTGCAGACCAAGCATGAGTCCTGAGCCCCTGTACCCTTGTGCTGAGATGGACCACTCTGGGAACCAAAGCTGTATTCGTATAAACAGCTGCAGAATGCAGCAAGGAAATTTATGTAATTAGTGAAGCAAGCAGAAATAGGAGTTTTGGCTTCATATTCAAATTCCACTCCATTAGTCCAAGGTGGAAAGTGTTTTGTTATCTACCCACGTGGGACTGATTTCCCTCTTAGGCCTCTAAATCAAATACCAGTACTGTGGCAGGAGCCCAAGAAACTGTAAGAGATTGAAGCCAGAAAATTCTCATGCATCCACTCCCTAAAGCTTTGGATTCCCAGTTTCTGCCAAGCTACAGAAGCTCGTAAGTGAGAGTATCACATGGGAAGCCAAGCGGGCATTTTGTAAAATTGCCCTTGCTAGGCAGTGGTGCCAGCCACCCCAAAGGCTTGGTACTGGGTCACTCTGAAGGACTCCAGGGTACTGTTCTTTATCAAAGGTTTGGGAGACAGCTGCATATTCTTGCTTTCAGGTTTTTCTAAGGGTGGAGAAAGAACTTAGTTGGCTCTCCTGGCTCTGTGCCCCAACATGAAGCCTTAGAACCCTCTCCCTTGCTTAAGGCACCATCTCATTCAACACCTCCTCTTTTATTATTGTGCAACCTCTAGGTGTATCACCTCAATTATAAACCCAGACTGGGGCTTTCCTCTCCCCACACCCCCATCATCTCATAACTTTCCTGGGTGAGCTGGCACACGTACTGCAGAACAGAGCCCACACATGTCCACTGTCTCTCCAGACAGCATCCAGGGCAAAATCTGTCTCCACCCTGGAGCCCCTGATGGCTTAGTTGGCACATGGTCCTGGGGATGTTCTTCCAGAGGGTGCGTGAATCTGAAGGGCTAGTGGCAAGAAGGAAGAAAGTAAAGGACGGATGAAGTGGAAAACATAGTTTAAAAAAAAAAAAAAAAAAAAAAAAAAAAAAAAGGCTGAGTGTGGTGGCTTACATCTGTAATCCCAGCACTTGAGGAGCCCAAGCTGGATGGATCATGAGGTCAAAAGTTTGAGACCAGCCTCGTCAATATGGTGAAACCCCATGTCTACTAAAAATACAAAAATTAGCTGGGCGTAGTGGTGCACGCCTATGGTGGTACGTGCCTGCAGTCCCAGCTACTGGGGAGGCTGAGGCAGGAGAACCACTTGAACCCAGGAGGTAGAGGTTGCAGTGAGCAGAGATCATGCCAGTGCACTCCAGGCTGGGCGACAGAGCAAGACTCTGTCTCAAAAAAAAAAAAAAAAAAAAAAAAAAAAAAAAAAGGAAAAAAAGCAAGTGGGGGGAACTGGTTCAAGTGCAGCGGTGTCTACAATGAATTGATCACAACCAGTTACAGATTTTTTTGTTCATTCTCCACTCCTGATGCTTCACTTTACTAGCCTAAAAAAATATTTAAAAGGTGATTGGGAGACACAAACTTTGTGGTGCTAACTTGAAGCCATAAATATCTGAGTCATAAAGAATGAGTCTGATGAGTGGACTGAATGCTGTTTGACTCAGAATATTCCGGTGCCTGTTCCAGCTTGATTCAAAACCTTGAAATGTTTCTCATCCCCGCTTGGCTTTCATAGGGGCTGTCCTCTTGGATGTGGTGGCTAGAGATGCTGGGCATTCCCATCTCCACTTCACTCCACAGGGCAAGCAAGGGCCTTCGGAATCTCTCCTTACTTTCCTCCTCTTTTCTTTTCTCCCTCTTACCTGGCATAGGTTAAACCTCCAGCATGATTTGGCTTTTAAACCACAGAAACCTGAATGCATCCTAGCTCTCTGTTAAAAGAGAGGGTTTTGATTAGCGATGGCGGGGAACAGGTGATGATTGTAAATATCCTTCACTGTTGTTGTGTAACTACCATATGAAAGAGGGGGTGGTGATCAGGTTAGATTTAGAGAGGTGGGAGTGGGAGAGGTGGGCCTATAAAAGATTATTTCATAGGTAACCTAATCTAATACATCACTTTCCTCACCCAGAAGATACCACCTATGTATATGTGAAGCAGAACTGAAACCTAGATGAATGCGTGAAAGAATAGCACGAACATAGTAACTGCAGCAGGATAAAGCAGACGATTCTAAGAGCAGCTTTGAAGGCAGTGAATGGGAGATGATCAGCATCATTTGTGGGGACTCCTCCCTTTCCCCTTCCCCTCCCCTTTTCCCTTCCCCTTCTCCTTTCCCCTTCTCTTCCCTTCTTTTCTTACCCTTTCCTCTCCCCTCCGCTCCTGTCGATTTCATTCTGTTGCCCAGGCTGAGTGTAGTGGCACCATCGCAGCTCACTGAAGCCTCTATCTCCCAGGCTTAAGCAATCCTCCCGCCTCAGCCTCCCTGAGTAGCTAGGACTAAAGGCATGCACTGACATACCTGGCTAATTTTTTATTTTTGGTTGAGACAGGTTTTGCTTTGTTGCCCAGGCTAGTCTTGAACTCCTGGCCTCAAGCAATCCTCCTGCTTTAGCCTCTCAAAGTCCTAGGATATCAAGTCCTTGATTCTGATCCTAACTTAAACCACCTTCCCTGCCCCTGTCCCTTCTGGTATGAGGGTGACTGGTTTATGTACCTCTGTTTCTTATGGAAATGTCTCACATCCCTTGAAGAGAACACTTCCTTGTGAATATCTTTCCTGAGATGCTATAGAACATAGAGAACAATATGCTGCTTCTTAACCTGTACGATGTGAACTCATATTAAGAGCTCTGTGCTTCTTGTTAAAAGGGCCATAAATCGATATTCATAGTAGCTTTAGACATAAGGGACAAAATATTTTACTCAGTTATGTACACATATTATGTTATGAAAATATAGGTAGAAGCTTCTGTGATAAATAAAACACAAATTAATTTCGAAATGTACCAAATTCATAGCAGCTGTTCTGTACCATATTTCAATCAACAGGGAATAAAAGTGCAGCTGCAATTCTGTAGGGGTTTACGAAAGTTTTTGACTTTCTTAAGAATTTATAGTGAAAAGGTTGTAAACTATTGCTATATAGAGTGGTTGCCTCAATATATAGTCACTGTTCTCGGAGCAATTCTGCTACTTCAGGGAAACATAAGAGGAGTTCAGGAAAAGGCAAACAATTGCTTGGCCTTGGCAGATGAACTAAACTATTTTGGAACTTGAAGAGTATCAAAATGAAAGCAGTTATTGTCTTGGCAACTCAATGATGCTAGGCTACACTTTTTTTTTTTTTTTTTTTTTTTTTTTTTTTTTTTGAGACCAAGTCTTGATCTTGGCTGGAGTGCAATGGTGGGATCTCGACTCCCCACAACCTCTGCCTCCCAGGTTCAAGTGCTTCTCCTGACTAACCTCCCAAGTAGCTGGGATTAAAGGCGCCTGCCATCACAACCAGCTAATTTTTGTATTTTTAGTAGAGACGGGATTTCACCATGTTGTCCAGGCTGGTCTTGAACGCCTTACCTCATGTAATCTGCCTGCCTCAGCCTCCCAAAGTGTTGGGATTACAGGTGTGAGCCACCACACCTGGCCAGTAGACTACAGGTTTAAACAACTGGGTTTGGTTGGTACAGTGGATATAGCTTACTAATGTAATCCTAGCACTTTTGGAGGCCAAGGCAGGAGGATCACTTGAGGCCAGGAGTTTGAGACCAGCCTGGACAGTACAGTGAGGCCCCGTTTCTACCAAAAAAGAAAAAAGAAAATTAGCCAGGTGTAGCAGCATGCTCCTGCAGTCCTAGCAGAGGCAGAAGGATCTCTTGAGCCCAGGAGTTTGAGGCTACAGGATCACACTACTTATGGTTCAGTCTTAAGACCCTGTTTCTAAAATTAAACTGAAAATAAAATTAGCAGTGGGGCTTGGAGATTCTCACATACTTATCAAATTGACTGAGGATCTTTCCTAAAGTCATTGTCATTGCCTGAACTTGTTGACACCATGTAGCCTCTCTACGTATGACTTTGAGGCACCTGTACAGGCAGGTATACAACCAGCACACATATGTGAAGAAGCTGAAGGACAGCTTGATGGCCCACGATTTTAGCCTCAACCTTAAATATGCGTTACTTGGTTCATAGTCCGTCATGTTATAATATTAACACACTTCTTTAGTAAGTTAAAATTGCAATGTCATAACAATATTAATTCACATCTTTAAGACACATTTTTAGCTATACTCAGTTAGTACTGGCTTGTTTGATAAATTGCATGATCAGCTGATCAAAGCTGGGAGAAAGAAACATAATTCATCCAGTGTTCAGTGCAAGACCTACTGGAAAGTACCTAGGATCAAGAAATAATTTTGAAAGTGGGTAGGAAAGTTCCTATTCTAGGCTTCCCAGGCATGAAGGTGGAGAATAAGTGGTTCCTCCAAATTTAATTGTAAGGCTGAATTTAGGCAGATCAATGAAGTGCCTGTGATAGCACTAGTCGGGAGGGCTCTGACCGTTATGTGTATGGGGTGGGATGGGAAGAGATTGAGTAGTAATACATTGTGGTGGGTAAAACAGCAGGAATGAGATGAGATAAAGGTGTGTACTACTTCTAGAACAAGGTGGCTTTAAAAACTCAGGTGACAAAACTTACCAGAATCTCTGGGACACCTTTAAAGCAGTGTTGAGAGGGAAATTTATAGCAATAAAGACCCACCAGAGAAGAGAAGAAAGATCTAAACTTGACACCCTATTGTCAAAATTGAAAGAGCTAGAGGAAAAAGATTAAAATAAACTCAAGAGCTAGCAGAAGACAAGAAATAACTAAGATCAGAGGAGAAATGAAGGAGATAGAGACACAAAAAAAAACCTTCAAAAAAATCAATAAATCCAGGAGCTGGTTTTTTGAAAAGATTAACAAAATAGACTGCTAGCCAGATTAATAAAAAAGAAAAGGGAAAATAATCAAATAGATACAATAAAAAATGATAAAGGGGATATTACCACTGATCCCACAGAAATACAAACTACTATCAGAGATTACTACAAACAGCTCTACTCACATAAACCAGTAAACCAGGAAGAAATGTATGAATTTCCAGACACTTTTACTAAACCAGGAGGAAGTTGAAACCCTGAATAGACCAATAACAAGGGCTGAAGTAGAGGCAGCAATCAATAGCCTACCAACCAAAAAAAGTCCAGGTCCAGACAGGTTCACAACCGAATTCTACCAGATGTACAAAGAGGATCTGGTTCTATTCCTTCTGAAACTGTATCAAACGATACAAAAGGAGGGAATCCTCCCTAACTCATTTTATGAGACGAACATCAACCTGATACCAAAACCAGGCAGAGACTCAACTAAAAAAGAAAACTTCAGGCCAATGTCCATGATGAACATCGACACAAAAATCTTCAGTAAAATACTAGCAAAGAGATTGCAACAGCACATCAAGAAGGTTATCCATCACGACCAAGTAGGCTTCATCCCAGGGATGCAAGGCTGGTTCAACACAAGCAAATCCATAAATATAATCCATCACATAAACAGAACCAGAGACAAAAACCACATGAGTATCTCAATAGATGCAGAGCAATAAAATTCAACAGCCCTTCATGCTAAAAACTCTCAATAAACTAGGTACTGACAGAATGCATCATAAAATGATAAAAGCTATATATGACAAACCTACAGCCAAAATCATATTGAATGGACAAAAGCTGGAAGAATTCCCCTTGAAATCAGGCACTAGACAAGGATGCCCTCTCTCACCACTCCTATTCAACAAGTATTGGAAGTTCTAGCCAGAGCAATCAGGCAAGAAAAAGAAATAAAGGGTATTCAAATAGGAAAGGAGGAAGTCAAACTGTCTCTATTTGCAGATGACATGACTGTATATCTAGAAGACCCCACTGTCTCAGCCTAGAATCTTCTCAAACTAGTAAGCAACTTCAGAAAAGTCTCAGGATACAAAATCAATGTGCAGAAATCACAAGCATTCCTATATACCAATAACAGACAAACAGCCAAATCAAGAGTGAACTCCCATTCACAATTACTACAAAGAGAATAAAATATTTAGGAATACAACTAACAAAGAAAGGACTTCTTCAAAAAGAACTACAAACCACTGCTCTATGAAATAAGAGAGGACACAAACAGATGGAGAAACATTCCATGCTCATGGTTAGGAAGAATCAATATCATGAAAATGGCCATACTGCCCAAAGTAATCTATAGATTCAATTCTATCCCCAACAAGCTACCAATGACTTTCTTCACAGAACTGGAAAAAAACACTTTAAACTTCATATGGAATCACAAGAGACCCTGCATAGCCAAGACAATCCTAAGCAAAAAGAACAAAACTGGAGGCATCACACTGCCAGACTTCAAACTATACTACAAGTCTACAGTAATCAAAACAGCATGGTACTGGTACCAAAACAGAGACATAGACCAATGGAACAAAACAGAGACCTCAGAAGAAACATCACGCATCTACAACTATCTGATCTTTGACAAATCCAGCAAAAACAAGTAATGGGGAAAGGACTCCATGTTCAATAAATGGTGTTGGGAAAACTGGCTAGCAATGTGCAGAAAGCAGAAACTGGACCCCTACCTGTCACCTTACACTACAATTAACTCCAGATGGATCAAAGATTTAAACATAAAATGTAACACCATAAAAACACTAGAAAAAAATGTAGGCAAAACCATCCAGGACATAGGCACAGGCAAGGACTTCATGATTAAAACACCAAAAACAATGGCAATAAAAGCCAAGATAGACAAATGGGAACTAATTAAACTCCAGAGCTTCTGTACAGCAAAAGAAACCATCATTAGAGCAAATCGGCAACCAACAGAATGGGAAAAAATTTTTACAATCTACCCATCTGACAAAGGGCTAATATCCAGAATCTACAGGGAACTAAAACAGATATACAAGAAAAAAAACAACCCCATTCAAAAGTGGGCAAAGGATATGAACAGACACTTTTCAAAAGAAGACACATACGAGGCCAACAAACATGAAAAATGCTCATCAGCATTGGTCATTAGAGAAATGCGTATCAAAACCACACTGAGATGTCATCTCATGCCAGTTAGAATGGCAATCATTTAAAAATCTGGAAACAACAGATGCTGTAGAGGATGTGGAGAAATAGCAACACTCTTACACAGTTGGTGGGAGTGTAAGTTAGTTCAACCATTGTGGAAGACAGTGTGGCGATTTCTCAAGGATCTAGAAATAGAAATTCCATTTGATCCAAGCAATCCCATTACTGGGTATATGCCTAAAGAACTACAAATTGTTCTACTATAAAGACACATGCACATGTATCTTCATTGCAGCCCTGCGTACAATAGCAAAGACCTGGAACCAACCCAAATGCCCATCAATGATAGACTGGACAAAGAAAATGTGGTACATATACACCATGGATTACTATGCAGCCATAAAAAATGATGAGTTCGTATCCTTTGTAGGGACTAGGATGAATCTGGAAACCACCATTCTCAGCAAACTGACACAAGAACAGGAAGCCAAACACTGTATGTTCTCACTCATAGGTGGGTATTGAACAATGAGAACACATGGACTCAGGGAGAGGAACATCAACGCTGGGGGCAGTTGGGGGGGTGTAGGGAGAGACAGTGGGGGATGGGGAGGGATAACATGGAGAGAAATGCCAGACATAGTATGCACCTAAAGTAAAAGAAATAAATTTAAAAAAATAAAATATAAAAAAAACTCATGTGGCAGCTGGGCGGGCTGGCTCACACCTACAATCCCAGCACTTTGGGAGGCAGAGGCGGGTGGGCCATGAGGTCAGGAGATCAAGTCCATCCTGGCTGACACGGTGAAACCCTGTCTCTACTAAAAATACAAAAATTAGCTGGGCGTGGTCGTGCGCACCTGTAGTCCCAGCTACTCGGGAAGCTGAGGCAAGACAATCACTTGAACTCTGAAGGCAGAGGTTGCAGTGAGCTGAGATCACATCACTGTACTCCAACCTAGTAACAGAGTGAGACTCCGTCTCAGAGAAGGAGAAGGAGAGGAGGAGGAAGAGGAAGAGGAAGAGGAAGAGGAAGAAGATGAAGATGACTCAGGAGGTAACCTGGGGAGAAGGAGCTAGACAGATCAAGATCTGGCCAGACATGGTGACTCCCTCCTGTAATCCCAGCATTTTGGGAGGCTGAGGTGGGAGAATTGCTAGAGCCCAGGAGTTTGAGACCAGCCTGGGCAACATAGTGAAACCTCTATCTCTACAAACACAAAAGAAAAAAGCAAAACAAAACAAAAATTCACCAAAACAACAAACCCTAAAAATAGCCAAGTATGGTGGTACATGCCTAGTCTAAGCTACTCAGGAGGCTGAAGCAGGAGGACTGCTTGAGCCCAGGAATTTAAGACTTCAGTGAGCCATGACCATGCTACTCTACTCCAGCCTGGATGACAGAATGAGACCCGGCCTTTAAAAAAGAAATATATCTATGTATTTATATCTATCTATCTGGCAAACAAAAAACCCAAGATAGTGTTCATGGTCCAGTGTAGAATAATCATATTCATCAAATCAAGGCAGTTGGGCTGGTAGTTAGGTCATACGCCTGATATCTTCCCCTGGCTTCCTCTCATCTTCTTGATGAGAGGACCTCTGAAGGTCCTCTTGGCATTAATTTTAACCAGATCTTATCTATATGAAAATATCAACATGGGATCATGTTGGCATGGCATGTGGTGTATGAATTGGTCCAAAAACTTCACCCCTCTGGAGGCAGCAAGACATAGCCAGTGCAAACATTCATACTTTGACATCAGGAAAAAGCTCTCTTCTCTGTCATAATTGTATTTTAATTCTGAGACATCTCCTTCAGAGCTTTCACAAATGCCCTACCCAGATACTATCAGTGGCATTGACTAAATTTGTTTGTCAGCTCTGCTAACTCAGTGGAATAGCCTTAAACCATATTAGTGAAAATGGAGTTGCAAGGGTTATGAAATTGAATCTGAATTAGCAGAGATTGTGAATTTCAATTTTCCATTTTCTGGAGGATTTTGCTACATTGTGTTTGTGTGCGTTTAAGTACATTGATAGCCCTGGAGATCAGTGAAGAAAGTGTCATCTGGATAGGATAAGTTGCAGAATGGATACAGATGGCTCTATGATTGGTGTCTGGTTGGTTTCTCTTTCTACTAGGGTTTCTAGATAAAATGCATGCTACCTAGGGAGATTTTAAGTTCAGATAAATAGCAAAAAAAAAAAAAAAAAAATTAGTATAACTGTGTCCCATGCAATATTTGAAATATACTTATAATGAAAGAATTATCTGAAATTCAAATATCACCGGGTGTTTTGTGTTTCTGTGTGCTAGATCTAGCAACTCTACTTTATACTGTTGTCTTAATGAGATTCTAAGTGTTCAGTTAAAAGAAAGGAGATGAAAGAAAGGTAAGTGGCCTAATTCAGAAAGGGAATAAGTAGGCAAAGAATTTGAAGAGGTTTTGGCATGACATGCAGAAAGGGTAGCTGGTAGATAAATGACATGTGGACTGAGAAGCAGTATTTTTGCATTTCTGGAGACATTCTGAGCTTGACACAAAGTGCTCCAGTCCTGAGGTTGCAGCAGTCACCTTGTGGTCCCTGCTTTCATGCTCTGTTCCATCTCTAACACAATGCTGTTAGTGGTGAAGGTGGACCCTTGGCCAGGATTTCTATTTGCTGTAGCTCTTTTGGAAAGATTTGGCCGGGATCCCTGAAATCTTAAACAGCTGCTACTTCAACTACATTTTCTTGAAGAGTATAGCCAGAGAAGTGGACACTCCAATCAAAACATCAGCCTCTGCACCTTCCTGTATTCCCCGACTCTGGTGAAACAGGCTGACCACATGTGAATGGCAATAATTCTCTTTCCACTCAGTCTGTGGCCTTGACTAGCAGTAGGGTGAATGACTTCCTTGGGTCAGTTTCTTCAAGCACAGACCCCAATATTGTCACTCAGATGGCTAGATGAACCCAAAAGGGCAGATCTGGGAAAGTGTTTAATCAAAGGTCACAGGAGTGACTCCTCCTAGGGGTACGTAGTGATACTATGTCATTAATTCCACCACTGGGGCCAGAGGGACTGGAAAGAGGTTGTATCTTCACTTCTTAGAGTATATGGCTACAAAACCTATTCCCAGTGAAACTTGCCATCTTTCTTCTTGGTGTTTCCTTAATAACATGAAGTCATCCACATTCACAGGCCCAGAACGCTGGCATCTTTTTTTTTTTTTTTTTTTTTTTTTTTTTTTTTTTTAACCACTTAATTCTTTGCATTATTATCTTCCCCTAAAGCTGCTGACTTCCAAAGCCCAGCACATTCTCTCTAGTGCATCTCCCATTGCTCCTGCCATTACCCTAATTCAGGTCATCATTTCTTTTGATCAGGGATATGGACCATTAACTAATCGCCTTGTGTCTGATCGATCTCTCTCTCTCTCTCTCTCTCTCTCTCTCTCTCTCTCTCTCTCAAAGACAGGGTTGGCTCTGTTGCTCAGGTTGGAATACAGTGCTGCAATCTCAGCTCACTGCTCTGCCTCATGGTTCAAGCTCTTCTCCTGCCTCAGCCTCCCAAGTAGCTGCGATTACAGATGTGTGCCACCATGCCTGGCTAATTTTTACATTTTTAATAGAGACAGGGTTTCGCCATGTTGGCCAGTCTGGCCTTGAACTCCTGGCCTCAAGTGATCCACTTGCCATGACTTCCCAAAGTGCTGAGATTACAGGCATGAGCCCTGACTCCAGGCCTGATTTCTCTTTAAGCTGTTTTATTTAAATGGATTGAATAGATCAAACCTACCTAAATGGATTAAGCCAATTTGTTTAAACTGCTGGATATTTTTTTAGACATAACTCTGCTCATGTATTTGGCTGTTTGAAATCCTTTAATGACATACCAAGTGAAATCCTTTAATGACATACCCAGTTCATACCAAATGCAGCTATCACAGAATAAAACTGCAGGTGCTGGGACCCAGGTGGGCCCTGACCGGAGAGTTCAGAGCATGCTGGGAATTGTTGCCCTGTGGCTCTGGAGAAAATACCTTACTTTTTTAGAGCTGAAAGAAAAACAAGCTTCCTAAGACATGGACACATTTCCCTACATTGAAAAGGAAGAAAGAGGAGTTGGAAACATTTTTGTCTAGTTTATCTCCTTTCAAAGGAAGCAAACCTCAAAAAATGGATTGAATTCTGAATGAACATGAGAAAGGCCCCCAGTATAGTGAGCTGAACTATGCAACTAGAGGAAATGAACAAAAGACCTTTTCTAGTAGAAAGAATCTGTGTACATTCTAGGGTAAACACTCAGCAAGAAGATAATTCATAAAATAGTTACAAAGGGAGTTAAGGGGGGTAAAAGGTACAAATACTAACTAAAGTTGACTCTGCTCAAGTCTCTTATCTTAACATTTCCTATGTTCTTAAGTCTAATTGGCCTTTCTGAAAGGTTGCAAGGGAACTTAATCTTTATGTGAGGGATTTGGGGGCTCCTTAGTAAGCGACTCTGATTACACAGAATTACATATATTATGTGTGTGATCTGGACCATACCTCCTTTTGGATTTAGCTGAAGTCCTTTCCCTCATTTCCCTGGGGATTAAGGATTAAAACTGAATGGCTTCTCAGTGGAGAAACCTGGGTGTTTTATCTCCCGGGTCTCAAAGCTGTTATCTGTGGCTTGATGGGTGGTGGCTGAAATCAGAGTACGGATCCTGAGAAGAGCACCGGTTTGCTCTGTGGAAGGCAGCTGCACAGCTACAACATTTATTAATTTAAATATTGGATGGATTCTCCAAATGAGAATGAATTCCTACTAACAATTCTCCTTGGATCCGTGACTTAATTCTGGGAGGAGTCCCCAAAAACGGTATTCATTCGTTCCATGCAATCTTACAGATGGCATTACAAAGCTGCACGCTTTCTTCATTTTCTGTGTTCTTAGGGAAGTTAAGCTTTTGAATATGGATGTGGTCTCAGATTGGCCTCTCTAAGCCACAGTGATGTCTCTAATAGCACAACCACACAATACTTGTTCTCCATTTCTTATTTACCTTTCTTATGAGGCCACTTCTAAGATATAAACCATGTATCTCTAAGGCTTTGACTGAGTGAAGAAGGCAGCACAAATCGTCTTTAGATTAGAATGGCTTCCCAAGAGAGGAGTTTATTAATTTGAATATTGGCTGGATTCTCAACATTTTAATGAGAGGAAGGACCAGTAATATTTTCCTAAATGAAATTCTCCTTCTCAGAGCTCTAGGTCTAGAAGCTTCTCAGAGCTTCTAGATCTTGTTCCAGTTGTACTTCAGTTATTTGTATTATCATGTGTCAGAAAGGCGAGCCTAACACGGTATTTCAAGTCTCTTTTACTCCCAATAGCAACTTGATGCTATTTCCATTGTTCCTGTTATGAAAATAAACGAAACAAATTCCAGAAATTGATTTTATGCTTAAAATACATAGATTAATGGTCAGGATATTACTGCAAATCAGGAAGGGGACTGGAAAGGAACTCAGAGGAAAGGAAAAGACACAGTATCTTTTGTCTTTTGTTCTGAGATGGAAATAAACTGTCTCTAGTCCAGATAAGGCTCCTTTTGATCTTCCCCTTGGAATAAGGAGAAACAACTGGCTGTTTTACCTTTGCTTTTTAAAATTCAGAGTGAAGTCCACACCAAACCGATTATCGATGGGCATTATATTTGTCAAACAGACACACGGGTGACCTTCTCGTTGTTATTATATCTATCTGTGTTCCTAAATCGGCCAAAATCCCCCACAGCAGTCAGGAAATCAGTTGGTGATTAGAGTTCTGTGTTTCCTGATGGTGACCCTGTGGTTATGACTGTTGGGCAGAAGAGTCTAATTTATTATCATAATGTCTGGGGGAGTTGCAGAGTCATGGGTAGAAAAGGTCATGGGTATAGGAAATGTGATTTAGAATTTTCTGTGAAGTTTATTATTCAGCCATAAATAGTACATAGGCATCTGTCTTCATCTTCACCTTGTTATGGATCAGAAGGAAATGTGATGTATGATACTTGGAAATTTGGGGGCTTTACTACCGTGGAGCTCAAGGTTAGAACTTATTCAGCATTACTCATTTTTAAGTTTTGATTGGTTTGCTCCTTTCTCACAGGTGAACCAACTATGTCCAATGAGAGATACTATTTTGAATGTAATACAGTGGGTTTTTGTTGTTGTTGATTTTGCTTTGGAGTTTGGATATTCAGGGATTTAAATCCTGACTCTCTTACTGAATTCTGTATGAGAACTTGGGAAAATTAATCTCTTAAATGTGAATGTCTTTGTAAAATGGGGAAATTATTATTCTTATAAGGTTTTATAATTATTCTTATTATAATTATTCTTATAAGGTTTTATCATTTTTAACTTTAGAGCTAATATGGATAAAATATCTTAAAATATTGCCTGGCTTAAAGTAGAAATTCACTAAAGAACAGCTCTTTTTACTAATAAAAAACCACTACTGGTCAAGTGACAGGGTGCTTAGGTTTCAGTTCACCCTTGGGCCTTAGAACTTGCTCTGTGGATTTGGCCAAGTCTTAATCTATGGAAACTCAATTTTCCCATCTGAAAAATAAAAGAGGTGGTCTAAATCAGGACTTTCGTTTTTAAAAAGTCT
Organism: Saimiri boliviensis; assembly: GCF_048565385.1. Lineage (NCBI taxonomy): Eukaryota > Metazoa > Chordata > Mammalia > Primates > Cebidae > Saimiri > Saimiri boliviensis. Next base: position 88,417,789 of record NC_133461.1, read on the forward strand.
TCAGGTGTTATTGCCTTTTATTACATATTCAAAGAGATTAAGATCATTGAAGAGAGCCTGAGCCCAGTGGCTCTGGTCTGTAATCCCAGCATTTTGGGAGGCCAAGAGGGGAAGATTGTTTAAGGTCAAGGAGTTGGAGACCAGCAGCATGGGCAACATAGAAATAACCCATCTCTTAAAAGAAAGAAAGAAAGAAAGAAAGAAATTAGCTGAATGTGGTGGCTCATGGCTGTAGTTCCAGTTAGCTACTGTGGAGGCTGAGATGGGAGGATCACTTGATCCTGGGAGGTGGAGGTAGCAATGACCTGTAATCAGCCTATGGCACTCCAGTCTGGCAACAGAGCAAAACCTTGTCTCAAAAAGCCCAGAAAACAAAAACAAAGAGCAAATAGAGAAACTTTTCATGCTTTAGGTCCCCTGAGCTCTAAAATTCTGTGATTTATGAAATAACACTAATTTCCGGTTTATTTAGCATATAATTTTTTTTGCTAATTGTTATTTTATTATTATTTTTTTAATATTTATTTATTTATTTTTTTATTGCATTTTAGGTTTTGGGGTACATGTGATGAACATGCAAGATTGTTGCATAGGTACACACATGGCAGTGTGCCCACACGAATGTTCATTGCAGCACTGTTTACAATAGCAAAGACCTGGAACCAACCCAAATGCCCAATGATGATAGACTGGATAGGGAAAATGTGGTACATATACACCATGGAATATTATGCAGCCATCAAAAACGATGAGTTCACGTCCTTTGTAGGGACATGGATGAACCTGGAAACCATCATTCTCAGCAGACTGACACAAGAGCAGAAAATCAAACACCGTATATTCTCGCTCATAGGCGGGTGTTGAACAATGCTAATTGTTATTAAGACATGCTATGCTAGAGAAAGCTACTGATGTTTTTAAAATTCTTTAGAGATTGAGATGTTATCATGGATACATTTCTATATGTTCTTTAATATTTAAAGAGCCAAATCGTTCTTGATGTTATTATTACAATAGAGTTCTTATTTAAAATGCAGTCACAATCACTGAAAAGAAAATCTATTAAAGTCTTTCACAGCAACTAGAAATTAATAGAAGTCTTCTGAATTGAGCGTTAGTAACATGTAAATGACATACATTACTGAACTCAGAAAAGCACTTTGAAAATATGTTTCTGTATACTGTGTTGCAGAAAACATGAGCTAACTTTACTTTTCAGACATCTAATGCTAGAAGAATAGAGTCACTTAGGGTGTCTGGTGAGAAGAATGGAAGAGGTGTTCTCAATTGTGGGCTTTTAACCTGAGTGGTGAGCCTAAGGGTTTAACCTTGCATAATGTAGCTCAGAAGTATTGAAGTCCTCAAGGGACCACTTTGTGACTGAGAGTCACTAAAGTTCTGTGACTTAAGAAACATAACTCATGTTATATTTATTGTACATACTAATTTCACTTCTGTTTACTGATTATTAGAACAGGGTATGTGGAGCTATCTCACAAGTTGCTGAATCAGGGAGAGAAACTAAATTGCTAAACTAATCAAATATTTGGTAATTTTAAAGTGCAGGAGAAAAAAAGGAAATACCTCCTCCCCTCCAGTTGCAATTAGAGATTTGGGCAAGAAAGAAAGAAAGAGTTGCTACTGAATTAAGGTGTCAAGGGTTTTTATTAAGGAATAAGTGCAGTTTTCAGGAATGTCATGGTGTATGCCATTTAGGCTGAACCAACCTGTTTAATTTAATTCTCAATTCATATGATTTAAAAAAACTTCTAATAATAGACGTAAAGTCGGTAGGGACTGAAATAACTCACTAAGCTTCCATAGGTACCCTACTTCCTTTTATCTATTTAGTGACAGGTTCTTGCACTGTCACCCAGACTAGAGTGCAATCACCCAGAGTGAAGCACATAGCTCACTGCAGCTTCAAACTCCTGGGCTTGAGCAGTCCTCCTGTCTCAACCTCCCGAGTAGCTGGGACTACAGGTGTGTGCCACCATGCCCCACTAATTTTTTATTTTATTTTTTGAAGAGACAAGAGTCTTACTATGTTGTCCAGGCTGGTCTCGAACTCCTGGCCTCCAGCAATCCTCCTCGGCCTCCCAAAGTGCTGGGATTACAGGTGTGAACTATCATGCCCAGCCCATACTTTATTTTAAAAAATAGTTTACACAGAGGAGAAAGTGAATTTCTATGTAGAGCCTAACATATAAGAGGGTATAGCTAGAGTACTTGGAGGCTCAAAACCCTTGGGGAAATCAGGGTTTCCAGTGTAGGCAATGCCTCAGGTTAGGGTCAGTTGGAGAAAAAAGTGAAGAGAAGTCTGGTCCTAAAGTGAATTCCAAATGAATCCTATTGCTGCAGATATTTGAATGCCCATTCATGGCAGAGCTGAGTTCAGAATTAGTTTATGGGTTCAAAACCAAGACTAATATCAGTATGTCTACATGCTATCACTACCATAAAAAAGTTTATCATTAAAATAACCAAAAAGAGCCATAATTGTGCTTCATGTATATGGCATTATTCTTATGAGAACAAAGCATTTTTATAGATGTCATTTGGGAGTAGCTATTTTTATAACTAATTGATGGAGACTGAGGGTTAAAGTGGTAATTATTTAAGAGCTAACTGCTAGCCTTGTATGGGTGCTTCTGCAAATACTTCGGTCCTATATTTTATTTTTTTTTAATAATTATTTTACTTTAGGTGCATACTATATTTGGCATTTCTCCCTATGTTATCCCTCCCCACCCTCCTCTCCCTCCCCACCCCCCATTGTCTCTCCCCTACCCCCCCAACTGCCCTCAGTGTGTGATGCTCCTCTCCGAGTCCACGTGTTCTTGTTGTTCAACACCCATCTATGAGTGAGAACATACGGTGCTTGGCTTTCTGTTCTTGGGTCAGTTTGCTGAGAATGATCGTTTCCAGATTCATCCAAGTCCCCACAAAGGACATGAACTCATGGTTTTTTATGGTTATGTAATATTCCATGGTGTATATGTACCACATTTTCTTTGCCCATTCAATATGATATTGGCCGTAGTTTTGTCATATATAGCCTGTATCATTTTATGATATGTTTCATCAATACCTAGTTTATTGAGAGTTTTTAGCATGAAGGACTGTTGAATTTTATTGAAGGCCTTCTCTGTATCTATTGAGGTAATCATGTGGTTTTTGTCTCTGGTTCCCTTTTTGTGTTGGATTACATTTATGGATTTGTGTATGTTGAACCAGCCTTGCATTCCCGGGATGAAGCCTGCTTGGTTGTGATGGATAAGCTTCTTGATGTGCTGTTGCAATCTGTTTGCCAGTATTTTATTGAAGGTTTTTGCATCAATGTTCATCATGGACATTGGCCTGAAGTTTTCTTTTTTAGTTGAGTCTCTGCCTGGTTTTGGTATCAGGATGATGTTGGTTTCATCAAATGAGTTAGGGAGGATTCCTTCCTTTTGTATTGTTTGATACAGTTTCAGAAGGAATAGAATCAGCTCCTCTTTGTACATCTGGTAGAATTTGGCTGTGAACCCGTCTGGACCTGGACATTTTTTTGGTTGGTAGGCTATTGAATGCTGCCTCTACTTCAGCCCTTGTTATTGGTCTATTCAGGGTTTCAGCTCCCTCCTGGTTTAGTTTTGGTAGAGTACAAATGTCTAGGAATTTATCCATTTCTTCCTGGTTTACTGGTTTGTGTGAGTAGAGCTGTTTGTAGTAATCTCTGACGGTAGTTTGTATTTCTGTGGGATTAGTAGTGATATCCCCTTTATCATTTTTTATTGCATCTATTTGATTTTTCTCCCTTTTCTTTTTTATTAATGTGGCTAGTGGTCTATTTTGTTGATCTTTTCAAAAAACCAGCTCCTGTATTTATTGATATTTTTGAAGGGTTTTTTTTTTTTTGTGTGTGTGTGTCTCTATCTCCTTCAGTTCTGCTCTGATCTTAGTTATCTCTTGTCGTCTGCTAGCTTTTGAGTTTTTTTTTTTTTTTTTTTTATCTTGCTCCTCTAGCTCTTTCAATTTTGACGGTAGGGTGTCAATTTTAGATCTTTCGTCTCTTCTCTAGTGGGCATTTATTGCTATAAATTTCCCTCTCAATACTGCTTTAAAGGTGTCCCAGAGATTGTGGTAAGTTTTGTCTTCATTCTGGTTGGTTTCAGAGAACATCTTTATTTCTGCCTTCATTTCATTGTTTATCCAATCAACATTCAGAAGCAAGTTGCTCAGTTTCCAAATGGTTGTGTAGGTTTCAGTGTGTTTCTTGATCCTGAGTTTTAGTCTGATTGCACTGTGGTCTCATAGATTGTTTGTTACGATTTCTGTTCTTTTGCATTTGCTGAGGAGTGATTTGCTTCCAATGATTTGGTCAGTTTTAGAGTAAGTGCAACGTGATGCTGAGAAAAATGTATATTCTGTGGATTTGGGGTGGAGCATTCTGTATATGTCTATTAGATCTGCTTGGTCCAGCTCTGCATTCAAGTCCTGGATATCCTTGTTAATTTTTTGTCTCATTGATCTGTCTAATATTGACAGTGGATGGAAGAAGATTTACCAAGCAAATGGAGAACAAAAAAAAAAAAAAAAAAAAAAAAAAAAAAAAAAAAAAAAGGCAGGGGTTGCAATCCTAGTCTCTGATAAAATGGACTTCAAACCAACAAAGATCAGTACTATATTTTCAAGCTCACTAATGGAACCTCTGATAGGGTGTGGCCAGCTGGAGTCTCAATACTAAAACCACTACTAGGAAAACTTTCAAAAAAAGAGAAACCAAAGAAAGGAAGCCAACAGTTATTTAGTGCCTGGTAGGTTCCAGACACACACAGTGCTGGGGTTTTTACACTCTGTAGCTCATTTATCACTCACATTTGATCATTCCCTGTGAGGTCAGTAGTAGGATTTCAGTAAGTGTTATTAAGTGAGTCCATATACATAAACTCAGATCAGGGCTTGGAACATAGCAACCCTTCAGTAAATGTTAACCATTATTATAATTCCCTTTTACAAATGCTGCAATTTAGACTCTGTTTATTTTAGCAGCCTTTCCAAATCACACAGGAAGTGGCAGGATGAGGATTTAAACTTGCCAGATTTCAGTTAGGAACATGTACTGTTTTAAATAAACTTTGAATATAGATTTGTGTGGTTATTTCCATTTCAGTATCAGAAAATGGAAGTTACAGTCGTCAATAGCTCCACTGATCTAACAGGAGCTTTTAAAGTCTTGTATCTAATGGAGCATGGGAGTCAGCTTCCAGAATCTTTCAGAGGCTGTAAGATTTGTTTATCAAATCCTAGCTTACTCTCATTCCAAGTTCCTTGTCTGCCATTAATTTTTGCTACATCTTCATCTTTCTGTAGTTGATGTTGTTGCTCCTCTGATTACTGGCTAACCAAAAAGTGCATGTGTAATGATCATTGATACAGCATTTCATCCCAGCGCAGTTAGGATGATTGTTTTGAAATTTCTTGAATCAGAGTGAACTCACCCATATCTTAAAAGTTAACGTATTTTTGAAAGAGGCTTTATGGAATTATCTTGAATATCTTGAAGTAGACAAATGTTTGAGCTCATTTTTAAAGTTCTCCATTCAGAGTTTGGCTTCTTGCAAACCAGTGGAGGAAACTCTCCTCTGGGCACCATCCAGGTCTCTTCAGAGATCATGTGGGGTGGGAATTTAAGTTTTCTATGTTTTCTTCATTTCGAGAGCAATCTAATTACTTAACTTTTGATGCTTCTATGGAAACCAGAAAATATTTCTCTTTCTTTCTTTGTTTTGCCCTTTTATTCGCTACTAAATTAAGGATAAAACTACTTAGTTGCTTGAATTAGAACTACATATAAGACTACAGATTTGGAATGGTTTGAGAGTTGGAATGAATTTTTGGAACTTTTACTAATTTACCCAGCCCATTTCTCTACCAAATACTAAATTGTAATTAAAGTCCATTTCTTTTTGCCTTTTTTTTTTTTTTTTTTTTTTTTGAGACAGAGTGTTGGTCTGTCACCAGGCCGGAGTACAGTAGCATGATCTTGGCTCACTGCAATCTCCACCTCCCGGGTTCAAGCGATTCTCCTGCATCAGCCTCCTGAGTAGCTGGGACTACAGCCACTATGCTCAGCTAATTTTTGTAATTTTAGTAAAGACGAGGTTTTACCATATTGGGCTGGGATGGACTTAATCTCCTGACCTCATAATACACCTGCCTTGACCTCCCAAAGTGCTGAGATTACAGGCATGAGCCACTGCGCCCAGCCATTTTTTATTTCTTTTTTAAATCTCAGATTTTATTTTAGATTTAGGAGGTACATTTGCAGGTTTGTTACCTGGGTATATTGCATGATGCTGAGGTTTGGGATTTGAATGATCCCATCACCCAGGTAGTGAACATAGTATCCAAAAAGTCATATTTCAGCCCTTGTCTCCCTCTTTCACTCCTCTCTCTAATAGTTCCCAGTGTCTATTGTTCCTTTATGTCCACATGTACCCACTATTTAGGGCCCACTTATGAGTGAGGACATGTAGTATTTGGTTTTCTGTTCCTGAGTTAATTCACTTAGGATAATGGCCTCCAGCTGTATCATCCATGTTGCTGCAAAGGATGTGATTTCTTTATTATGGCTGCATACTATTCCATGGTGTATATGTTCTGCATTTTCTTTATGCAACCCACTCTTGATGGACACCTAGGTTGATTATATTTTTTGCTATTGTGAGTAGGGCTGTGACAAACACACAAGTGTCTTTTTGAATAGAATGATTTATTTTCCTTTGGGCATATACCCAGTAGTAGGATTGCTGAGTTAAATAGTAGTTCTCTTTTTAGTTCTTTGAGAAATCTCCAAACTACTTTCTACTGTGGCTGAACTAAGGTACATTCATTCCTACCAAGAGTGTGTAAGTGTTTGCTTTTCTCTGCAGCTTCACCAGCATCTGTTACTTTTTTGATGATAGCCATTCTGACTGCTGTGAGATGATATCTCATTGTGGTTTTAATTTGCATTTCTCTGATGATTAGAGATGATGAGCATTTTTTTATATTTGTTGGCTGCTTGTAACTTCCTTGGAAAAGAATCTGCTCATGACCTTTGCCCACTTTTTAATAGGGTTGTTTTTTGCTTGCTGACTTAAGTTCCTTATAGAGTCTACATTTTAGACCTTTATGAGATGCGTAGTTCATGCATATTTTCTCACATTCTGTAGGTTGTTTACTCCATTGATAATTTCTTTTGCTGTTCAGAAGTTCTTCTATTTAGTTAGGTCCCACTTGTCAATTTTTGGTTTTGTTGCAATTGCTTTTGAGGACTTAGTCATAAATTCTTTGCCAAGGCAAAGAATTGATATTCAGAATGGTATTTCCTAGTTTTTCTTCTAGGGACTTTATAGTTTAGGGTCTTATATTTAAGTCTTTAATCCATCTTGAATTAATTTTTGCATGTGGTGAAAGGTAGGAGTCCATTTTTCTTCATATGGCTAGCCAGTTATCCCAGCACTACTTATTGAACAGAGAATCTCTATCCCAATTGCTTGCTTTTGTCTACTTTGTTGAAGGTCATATGGTATGGGTATGCAGTTTTATTTCTAGGTTCTCTATTGTGTTCCACTGGTTTGTGTGTTTATTTTTGGACTAGTACCATGCAGTTTTGGTTACTGTAGCTTTATAGTATAGTTTGAAGTTGGGTAATGTGATGCCTACAGCTTTTTTTGTTTTTGCTTAGAATTATTTTTGCTATTCAGGCTTGTTTTTGGTTTGATATGAAATTTTAAATAGTTTTTTTCCTAATTCTGTGAAAAATGACATTTGTAGTTTGATAGGCATCACATTGAATTTGATCGTTCACTTTTTCTACCTTAAACATTGCAGATAGATGTTTACGTGCTCATTTTAAACTTTTAACCATCTGTCTGTACTCTCATTTCTTAAACACATATTTTAAAATTCAACTTAAAAAATAATTGTAGACTCACAAGAAGTTGCAAAAGTAGCACACCAAACACTCAACTTCTCCTAATGTACACTATCAAAACCAAGAAATTGGCATGATACAATTAACTAACAGACTGCAGACTTGAGTCAGATTTTACCAAATTTTGCATGTCCTTCTTTTTTCTTTCCTTGATGGATAATTCTGTGGCATTCTTAATATATGTATATATAGATTCGTATAGCTATCATGTCAGCACAATCATGATACAGAACTGTTCTTTCACCACAGTGGAACTCCCTCCTACTTTCCTTCTTGGTCACACCTTCCCTCTCCTCCTCCAGTCCCTGCAAACACTTATCTGTTATTCATCTCTCATTTTTTCATTTACAGAGTGCTATATAAGCAGACTCATATAGTATGTAACACATCTTCATTGTAAATGAAGAATAAATTTATCTATCATTGTGATACAGATGTCAACAAATTTCACTTCCTAGGATCTTACTTTATTAAATTATATTTCTAGGTCCATGCTTTGCTTTTCTGGATATACACTTCTTATATTAGTTCAGAAGCATAAAATATATTATAATCAGGATAGGACCTGGTTTCATTTTTATGGCTTCTAAAGCAAAATTTTAATGTGCTTTTCATTTGTTCTCCATTTCCTCTAGGAAAGAGAAATGAAACAAGTAGATTTAAATTGTTGACAGAGGGACGAATATTGCCTTCTAATAAAAACTCTCTTTTTGATTAAAAAGTAGTTGTGAGCCAGGCATGGTGACTCATGCCTGTAATCCTAGCACTTTGAGAGGCTGAGGTGGATAGATCAAAAGGTCAGGAGTTCAAGGTCAGCCTGGCCAAGATGGTGAATCCCGGTTTCTACTAAAAATATAGAAATTAGCTAGGTGTGATAGGTACTTGTAATCCCAGCTACTCAGGAGACTGAGGCAGAGAATTGCTTGAACCTGGGAGGCAGAGGTTGCAGTGAGCCAAGATTGTGCCATTACACTCCAGCCTGGGTGACAGAGTAAGACTCCATCTCAAAAAAAAAAAAAAAAAAAAAAAAAAAAAGGTAGTTGTGGTAGGGAGATAAGTGCATACCCACAGCCCCAGCTCCCCAGTGACAATGACCATATCCTAATCCCAGGAACCTATGGACATGTTACATTACATGGCAATGAAGAATGAAGGTAGCAGATGGAATTAAATTTACCGATCTACTGGCCTTCAAATATGGAGATTGTCCTGGATTATCTAGGTGGGCCCAATGTAGTCACAAGAGTTCTTACATGGGAACAAGTGAGATAGAGGACAAAGTCAGAGTAAAGCAATATGGGAAGAACTGGCTGTTGCTGGCTTTGAAGATGGAGGTGAGCCAAAGAAGGTGGTGGCTCCTAGGTGCTGGGAACAGCAAGGAGGCAATTCTTGCCTAGAGCCTCCAGGAAGGGGTACAGCCCTACTGCCATCTTGAATCTAAGCCCTATGAGACCTATTTTGGACTTCTGACTTCCAGACCTGTAAGGTGATAAATGTTCATTTCTAAAAGCTTATGATTTTTCAGTACAATAATAAATTTGTTTTAAGCTACTGATTGTGGTAGTTCTCTGTGTGAATTCATAGAAAACTAATACAATGGTCAGCCCCAGAGGAGACATTTAGTAGAAATATTTTTCCACAGTCTTTAAGAGCAGAATAAAAATTTTGCCTAGCTAGACTGAATTAGCAGGAAGACCTGATAGGAGGTAGGTCTATTATTTTAAAATCAAATTGTTAGATCAGAAGAAGGGACTTACACTGAAGAGAGGTTTTATTGCAAATGAAGCTTTCAGAATTTATGACGTTTCTATAATCATCCTTCTTGTAAACAAATAAACATAAGAAGTAATAGAAAAATCAGTTTTTAATAATTCCTATTAAGTACAAAAATGCCACTATTTCTATTCATTTTTGTTCTTTTATATTTCAGATAGTATTCCAATCATGAGTGTAACCAGGAAAAATTTTGGTTCTTGGACTGAGAATCATGTAAAAACTTGTGCTACTTCTGGACAGAATAGAAAATGCAGAATCAGGTGGAACAATTCCAATTTAGTATCTGGATAATAGATTAATGATAGTGAAATAAACTTATTTCTCCTCTTATTCCTTCTATACTTGTTGGAAATTTGAGTTAGATGCCAAAGTAAAGTGGACTTGACACTTAAGCTAAGATTTCAGATTATAGGAAATATTTAAGATAATAGGATATATTTGATTCTTATTTCAGTAGTTCTGATACATCTTAAATGAATTAAAAATAATTCCCTATTTCAATAAAATGGTTCTGGGTCAATAATACATCTGTATAGAAAAAAAAATCTCACATCATGGCATAAAAATATCAATTCAATGAATTCCATTCAGATCTAGAAGTGAAAGGTAAATGATATACGTTTTAGGGGAAAATTAGAACTCCCTCCTGACCTGGGGATGGGCAAAGGCTTCATAGATAACCCAAAAGATAAGAACCCCCCCAAAACTAACAATACAAGAAAAATGATAGATGTTCTGTATTAACTTCTATACATCCAAAGGCACCATTAAGAGAGCCGAAGAAGGTTTTGTTTCTAAAATGTAAATGACAATGGTTTTGTATCCACAATTTATGAAGAACTCCTAAAGGTCAGTAGAAAAAAGACAGATAAACCTCTGCACACCCTCCAGAATGGCTAAAATGAAACAGATAGAAGACACAAAGAGTTGGATGTGGAGCAAATGAAGCTCTCATAAATTTGTAGTAGGGTAAATTCGTACATTTTGAAAAACTACTTGGATGTATCTATCAACTATGATACGGTAATTCTACCAAATGTACACTGAATACCAATTTACCAAACATAAATGTGCACATTTGTTCACCAAGACATGCATGAAATGTTCATTTCAGCATTATCTATAATAGCTCCTAATTGAAAATGATACAAATGCTCTTCAACAGTAGAATGGATAAATAAATTATAGTTGATCAATAAAATAGAATGCTACAGAACGATGAGAACAGACATGCTTCAACTGTGCGAAATAATATGAAGAATTTGACGAGTAACAATGAGTGAAGGAATCCAGATGCAAAATAGTGTGCACTGTATGACTGTATTTATGTGAAAGCAGAACGAATCTTGGGAGGTAGTGGTAGTGACTGGGAGGTTGGGGGTGGGGGCATGAAGAGGTCTCCACAGAGTTGGTAATGTTTTGTTTCTTAATGTGGGTTTTAGTTAAAGGGGTATATTCATTTGAAAATTATCTGGCTGTACTCTTACATGTGTACTGAATATATAATTTAGTAAAAAAATTAATGGCTGGTTGTGGGGGCTCATACTTGTAATCCCTGCACTTTAGGAGGCCAAGGCAGACAGATTACCTGACCTCAGGAGTTTGAGACCATTCTGGGTAACATGGTGAAACCCTGTCTCAACAAAACAATATAGAAATTAGCTGGGCATGGTGGCTCACACCTATAGTCCCAACTATTCAGGAGGCTGAGGTGGGAGGATTGCTTGAGCCCAGGAGGTTGGGGCCACAGTGAGTATTGGTTATACCACTGCACTCCAGCCTGGGCCACAGTGCAAGACTCAGTCTCAGAAAAAGAACCGGAAACTAATTACAATGCATACTTGTTATGCCTATTTGATTTGATTATCTTTAAAACATGAGCACATCTTTGGCTTTGTGATATCAGTGGTCACTCTAGATACAGGTCTTGATCTTGTGGTCGATTCGTATGTAGTATTAGCAATCCAGGTACTTATCCAAGGCACATGGTGTTTATAGACATTCTTTTTTACTCCCTTGATTCATATGTCGAAGTTCCCATGAAAGGAAGCAGACATACTGTCTCTAGTGCAGTTAAACTACCTGTTCCCTGCTCAGCCCTTCCATTGTGTTTTGTCTTTACTGCTGTTAAAGCATTTACTGCATCACTTATGAAGTTTTATTAGTTGTATATGTATCTTCCTTATCCACTTGATCATTAACCCCTCGAAGGGAAGCACCTTTTTTGTGTGTGTGTCACAAAGCACAATGGCTTATATATCACATACCAGATAACAAATAAACACTAGTTAGATTGTCTTTAGTACTCTAAGTTCATAGACTACATAAGACAGATATTGTGAAAACTCAAAAGGTTAGCTATTATAAATAAAGGTTAATTATAATTATAAATCCCTTGTAGAGGCCAATATACAATAGATCATGGGTTGAATAGAACACAATTTTGGCAATAACTTTCATCAAGAAGTCTCATGTTGAATTTAGGAAGTTCTTATAGCACATCATGTAGAACTGCTCACTAATCAATTTAATAACATATAAGCACCTACTATAACTTCTTATTCATTGCATAACTCATCTCAGTCCTTAACATGCCTAACCAGTTTCTCAGTAAGAATTCACTTAAAACCAAAACAATCACATGAATTTGCTAAAAATAAAACATCTGCCTCCTTTAAACATTGAAAATACAGAGTTGCCCCAAATAGGTAAATCCTAACCTTTACTATCAGACATAAAGTATGTGTGATAATCAATTTTTAATTTTTATTTTCTCATTCAGAATTTCTACTTTTTGCTCATTGGTTTCACAGTTTAGCACTTGGCAAACAATGCTCCTTTTTGTTGTTATTGAAGGCATCTACTTTCAAGTTTACCAGCAAAAAGGTCCTATTTTAGCTCAAATATATTTGTATCTACCAGTGTCCCTTCTGTCACCTTTCTGGCTTTTTCTCCAACTGTGCTTTCCTCATTTTCTCCTGTTCCCATGGTGTCCCCCTTGATGTTTCTCGAAAAGAAACCCAGAAACAAAAGGAACCTGAGATTTTCTCTCCAAGACCTTTGCACTTACTGTTTGCTCTACTTGGAAAGCTCTTCTCCCAGCAAGCACATAGCTGCTGCCTCACCTTCACATCTTTACTTAATTGTCACCTTCTCAGGTGGCGTATTTCAAACGACACTCACATTCTCTTTCTCCTCCCCAATCGATATAGAATGTGTAACTTACTTATTGTTTGCCTCTCACCTATAGAATGTAAGCTCTATGACAGCAGACATTTGATCTGCTTGAGTCATTGATATGTCCCTGGAGCATAAGAAAATAATTGGCATATAATAGATGCTCAATAAATATTTGTTGAATGAAAGATCTTTAACCTCCCTGCTTTTCTCATTAGAATATAGGTCCCATTGGGGCACAGATTATGCCATATTAATCTTCCTGATCTTCAGAGTTTAGTATGATATCTTGAAAATGCTAGGTGGTCATTAATTTTGTAGAAGGAAAATACATTCTGTGATTATTTGAGTACCGCATCCCAAGATGTGTGGAAAGACGACAGAGGACTATCGATGATAAAGAGGAGTGGCAGAGAAAGACACTTAACCAATAAGGAAATAGATATTAAACTATATATTATAATCAAACAGAGATAGTATTTGGGAAGCAATCTATGCTGGGAGATCTGGACTCTGGAGAGAAGAAATGAGGAAATTAATTAAAACATCTTGGAATACTTGAGGCGTTCAACATTGCTACCTCTTCAGAGGCACCATTAACATGTATGAGATATTCAGCGCATACTGGACTTTTGGATGGAATTCTCTATGACCACTCCCTAGGGCATTCTCAGCTCCCCAACCCACTAGCACCAAATTGAATAGTTGTTTCTTTATATGGTGTCACTTTCTTATATAAGAAGATAGCCATATAAAGCAATACTTTTTTTTTTATCTTGCTCTCCTTCTCTTTTCCTCCTTCTGCTTAATGGAAAAGTACTTATAAAAGTAGAATAGTTGCTTTGGGAGTTTAGGTTGCTATACAGAATCCAAGATATTTATTTATTGAGAGGGATTCTTGCTGTGTCAACAGGCTGGAGTGCAGTGGCACTATCTCGGCTCTCTGCAACCTCCGCCTCCCGGGTTCAAGTGATTCTCCTGCCTCAGCCTCCTGAATAGCTGGGATTACAGGCACCTGCCACCATGCCCAGCTAATTTTTGTATTTTTAGTAGAGATGGGGTTTCACCATGTTGGCTAGGACGGTCTTGATCTCCTGACTTTGGGATCTGCCTGCCTTGGCTTCCCAAAGTGCTGGGATTACAGGCATGAGCCACTGCGCCCTGCCTGTGATATTTATTTTAAGCAGGTCCATACAACAGTGGCTTCTTTCTTTTTTTTTTTTTTTTTTTTTTTTTTTTTTTTTTTGAGATGGAGTCTTGTTCTGTAGCCCAGGCTAGAGTGTAGCGGTGCCATTTGGCTCACTGCAACCTCTACCTCCTGGGTCCCAGTTCAAGCAATTCTCCTGTCTCAGCCTCCCAAGTAGCTGGGATTACAGGCATGAGCCACCATGCCCAGTTATTCATTTATTTATTTATTTAGGTACACACACACACACACACACACACACACACACACACACACATTTATTTAAGTAGAGATGGGTTTCACCATGTTGGCCAAGCTGGTCTTGAACTCCTGACCTGCTGAAGCACCTGCCTTGGCCTCCCAAAATGCTGGGATTAGATGTGAGTCACTGCGCCCAATCTTTATTAGATATTTTTAAACAAATAAAACCTCCTATGGACAAAGCTTTTTCTCAATCAAAGGCATTTAGTATGTATTAGATTTCGACTCACCAAAGTTACTTCAGTAGCATTAAAAAAATTGTTTTCCATGATAAAATAATTGTAAGTATTTCAACTCTCTCTGCGGAAAGCTTTTATGTAAGGTCATTCAACAATAGAGGTTAAAATAGCCTTTTCCTGTTAAGGTTATATACAGATTCATTTTGTTTGTTTGTTTATAAATCATTTGTTTTAAACTCTAAATATTCTCGTCTTTGCACCAGCACAATTAGAACTCCAGCCAAGAAAGAAAATGTCTGCTCGGTGCTGTGGCTGTCACCTGTAATCCCAGCACTTTGGAAGGCTGGGGCTGGAGGATCACTTAAGGCTAGGAGTTCAAAGCTTCAGTGAGCTCTGCTTGTGCTATTGCACTCCACCAAAGCAAACAAAAATAAAAAGCCTATGAACTCAAGGTAACCTAGTTACAGTACTCAGGCTCTAACTACTAAATGCAACTATAATGGAGTAAAAACGCATTCATATTTAATTAGGCATGTGATTTGCATGGAGATAAAAAGAAGAAGGCACTCTTGGCCCTGGCTTTCCACAAAGCCAGAGCCTTTAGCTGGGTGGGAGAGAGTCCAGGGTGTGGATGGAGGTTTAGAAGGGTCCGGTAGAAATATGATGAAGCCATCATTGTAATTTCGTATTTTCTAGTAGCCATTGCAACAAACATCAAAAGATGAAATTAACTGTAGTACTTTTTAAAAATTTCACCCAGTGTATTCCGAGTATCATTTTGGCAGGTGAATGATGTAAAGACTAACAGAATATTTTACATTGTTTATGTCAAGGTGAGTGCTTAACAGCTGGTGTGTATTTTTTACTTTGTCCAGGGTGGTATTGGCCACATTTCTAGTGCTCAGTGGCCACGAGTGGCCGTGGCTACCCTGTTGGCCAGTGCAGGCTTTGGAAGTACCTATGGGGTGCCTCTGGTGCACCCTTGCTGGTGAGAGCCAGGGATTGCGGCCTTTGCTTCCCTTTCCGCTGTCAGCACCTATGGCTGCTGAGCTTCCTCTGTTCTCTGGTGTCAGTGCCACAGAATAAAGTCTGTCTGTAGGTAGTATATTTTCTCTCTCTGTGTGGACCTTGGAATCACATTCCCCTTTTAGAATATATGAAGAATTTTAGTCATCGCTAAAACAGTGAATTATACTGACAGATCAAATGTCTTCTGAATGCCTTTGGGAAAGGCAAAGGTCATAAATAGGTAGCAAATAATGAATTTGGGGATACGCAGTAACTAACTTAAGATTGTTACGTTTAGAGAAGAACCAGGTTTTAGTAGATCAGAAACTGTGGGCTGTGGGGTCAGGAGAAGGTTTCAATTTACTGGTGGAGTGGAGGGAGAGGTGGTGGGCCCGAGAGGTGAGCGGAAGGGTGATACACAGCACAAAAACCAGGCAGGGTTAAAGTGATGCTAACCTCACCCAGAGATGAAGATAAAGTCACAAGTGTGGGGGGAAGTTGAAAGAGTATCCTTGGGCCATCAACTCCCTTTCCACCCTTTCTTCACCAAAATGTACCCCTAAACAACCACTGGCCTGGGGAAAAATTTGGGAGAGAGATTAAATGATCAGCTAGCTCCACATTTTAGTGTATGTTTGAGGGAGTATTGGGGGGATTATTTTGGGAGTGAGATAGGAAAAGAGGTAGAAAAGTAGAAATCGGTTGTTCTTCACAAGCTGCATAAGAAAATTGAAAAGAAAAGTGAGAAAGGAAATTACAAAGTACTGGTAACAGCAAAGAAAGTGGAATTCCTGAGGCTCCTTGGTGGCCACATGGTTTAAAGAAAGCCAAAGATAAATTGGGTGCTCACTTGTATTGCTATTAAAGTTATATTGGCTGGCACGGTGGCTCATGCCTGTAATCCTAGCACTTTGGGAGGCTGAGGCGGGTGGATTACCTGAGGTCAGGAGTTCAAGACCAGCCTGGCCAACATGGTAAAACTCTGCCTACTAAAATACAAAAGTCAGTCAGGCATGGTGTAATCCCAGCTACTTGGGAGGCTGAGGCATGATAATAACTTGACCCAGGAGTTGGAGGTTGTGGTGAGCTCAGATTGTGCCACTGCGCAGAGCAAAAACGCTGTCTCAAAAACAAAACAAAACAAAACAAAACAACAACAAAAACTTATTGACCAGAAGAGTAAGGAGGAGAAAGTAAAGTATGTGCCTGGTGGTGTGTACTGAAGATAATATTTTAAGATGTCCTGATAATTTGGTCATGGGAGGTGTCCATATGTACGCCCAGATGATGAATCACAATGTTGAATCCATTTCTGTGTTCCTTATTTTACAAAGCCTAAATCTATGGGACAAACCACGGGACTGAAAACCTAGGATCCTATTTTGCTGATATCCAGGCTGTGTGTGACTGTGCCCATGCCCTGTTCCTTTCTGGATCTCATTTTCTTCATCTGTGAAGTAATAGATTTGGCAGTACTAACCCTGTATACCTTTTTGCCTGCAGTGCCTATAATTCTGATCTCTCTTGTCTCCTTTCCTGTTAAAACTCTCGGCTTTGAGGAGAGTGACGTGATTATTCTTGTATGTCAGGATGGAACTGAGTTTTGTGAAACCTGATGCTGTGCAATTTTTGGTGATGCCCTTTTAAGAAATGAGATGACAAAATTACTAATATAAAATTTGTGATTAAAATGAATATTGATTTAGCATGAGAAAAGAAATCACAGAAAGTTACTAGAGATTTGAAGATTCAAGTCTTTCCCATGTGATGCCTCTTTTGGCAATTTCCCACACATACGTACATACAAATGCTTCCTGTTTCTAACATAGCTTTTCCTTTCCCCCTGAACACTGCAAATCCTGGCACTCACAGCAACCCATCTAAGGTGAGGGTCTCTAGACTGTAGGTTTCATTAATGTTAGGGACAGAATTGTATCACTCAAAGTTCATATTTGAAGTCTCAACTCCTAATAGTCAGAGTATAATTGATTTTGGAGTTAAGGTCTTTAAAGAGGTGAGTGGGGGCCGGGTGCGGTGGCTCATGCCTGTAATCCCAACACTTTGGGAGGCCGAGGCGAGTGGATCACGAGGTCAAGAGATCAAGACCATTCTGGTCAACATGGTGAAACCTCGTCTCTACTAAAAAAAAAAAAAAAAAAAAATAGCTGAGCATGGTGGCACGTGCCTGTAGTCCCAGCTACTCAGGAGGCTGAGGCAGGAGAATTGCCTGAACCCAGGAGGCAGAGGCTGCAGTGAGCCGAGATCGCACCATTGCACTTCAGCCTGGGTAACAAGAGTGAAACTCTGTATCAAAAAAAAAAAAAGAGGTGAGTGGGTTAGAATGATGCTGTTAGGGTAGGATCCTGATCCAGTATGGTTGGTCTCAGAAGGAGAGGAAGAGACACCAACGGTGCACAAAGGGTTGGCCCTCTGAGGGGAAAGGAGAGAAGGTGGTCATTGGCAAGCAAAGGAGAGAGACCTCAGAGGAATCCAACTTTGCTGGCACCTTGATCTTAGACTTCTAGCTTCCAGGACTATGAGGAAATAAATTTCAGTTATTTGAGTCACCCAGCGTGTGGGCATTTTATTACGGCAGCCCAAGCAAACTAATTCAGTGACCCTGTTGATGAATCTTCCTTTGCTTAAGGACTTTATTCTTTCATGCCTTGTTCCCTTGTCTCAAGTCATTCCCCTCTTCTCTGTTCATATCCGTCCCAACTCAAGACTTTTCTTCAAGTCTTCCTAATGGAGAGACCTCTCAATCTTTGAACACATCGACACCTATTGACTGTCATTCATTTGGCAAGCAAATGGGAATTTCCTTCCCACAGCTGTTATGTTATTATCCTATTGTGTTACTTTGGACTTTTCAAAAGATCTTATCTTTTCTTCCTCACCAGGTTAGTCTTTTGAAGACTATCAGGGACAACATCTTATTTTCAAATGTCAGAAAAAAAATTGAGTGATGTTTTTTGAGTTAGGGGAGAAGAGACCTATTTAGGGCTATGGATGATAAGACCAAAAAAGTATTAAAAATGTTATTTCTAAAGTAGTAGGAATTACTAGGAATCCACCACACCTCTAATAGTTTAGTGCCATATCTGTACTAAGCAGGTATAAAGAGCATAACAATTACGGCTGAAATCCCCTACTCCCTCCCACCATTTCCTACTAACTCTGTGGGTTAGAAGCTATCTTTATTTCTGCTATGGCAACCCAATTCTGGTTGTTGCCTTCTGTTTTTCTACTGCTTACACCAGCAACGGAAGTTCATAGGAATATCTTCCAAAAAGCTTTGGCCAGAACCAAAGGAAGTGAGTACATTCAAGGGTGAAAGGATGATTCAACCTCTTTGAGTGCTTAATTTTTGGTATCCCTTCTGAAATTGCTGAAAAGAATGCCAACAAGTTGTAATTACCATAGCTCTCCCTGGGAGGTGGAAATCTGCCAGTACTCATTGGATTTCAACCAACAATCCATTTCAAAGAAGTCACCAAAGGAAATGAGCACCTATTTTGGTAATTTTTAGGGATTATCTGATGCCCCTAAAGAACCCACATGCAGGCTTGATAGAGTTTCACAAAACTATGTTTCTTTGTCAGCATTTTAAATTCAGGCTTAAATGTGCACTAAAAATCATATAGTAATTTATCAGAGAGTCGTTGATAGAGAGTGGCTAGGACTTGGTCTCAGAATAAAAGAAACTTCTCAGTTCACCAAAACTTGCATTTGCTACCCACAGAGAAATGAACACTTAATCTCCTAGGAAGAAAACATACCTGTGTTCAAAATATTTATCAAATGCCATATTTTTCCAGGTCCTCAAGTGGGGGCATTCATCACCATCCTCAGGAAACTGAGAGGACTGCTTTTGCAATCAGAACAGCTTCCACGGCCCTTATGCCAATAGCTATGCCGAGCGATTCAACATCAGCCTCGGAAACTTCCTTGGGAGCTGAGTGGGCAGCTATGAATCATCCCTTGCCCTTTACACATATTGTTACTGATCTCCTTGGACTGTTATATGAAAATAACAGCTTGCATTTTTGTAAAGAATGCTTTTCCTGATGGCATCAGGCAGTCCTGGAGTGAAAGGAGGCCCTGGTGAGCTGTGTATCCGAGAATTGGATATGCTCCAAAAATGTTTGCAAATGCTGTTTGGAGGCTGAGTCAACACACCTGATTTGGAAGGCAGCCATGGGCAGAGGCCAGCAGTATTGGCAAAAGCACAAGGACTCCATTCTGGGGATTAAAAAAAAACAAAAAAAAAAAAACCAAAAAACAAAAAAAAAAAAAAAAAAAAAAAAAAACAAAAAAAAACCCAGAACTAATTTTTAACCTTTTCATGGTAAATGTGAAGAAACACTGTGGGCCCCAAACGTTCCATTTTGTTATGGATAAGAAAGCAGGCAGGGCATAGAGGCTCATACCTATAATCCCAGCACTTTGGGAGGCTGAGGTGGGAGGATTTCTTGACCTCAGAAGTTTGAGACCAGCTTGGGCAAAATAGATCCAATCCCTATAAAAAATAGGAAAATTAGCTGGGTATGGTGGTGTGTGCCTGTGTTAGTAGCTACTTGAAGACCTGAAGTGGGAGGATGGATTGAGCCCAGGAGTTTGAGGTTACAGTGAACTATGATTGTGCCACTACACTCCAATGTGGGTGACAGGGCAAGACTCTGTCTCAAAAACAGCAAAAGAAAGTAAGCCTAGGAAAACCAAACTCTCCTTTAAAAAAATGCTTCCAATACACTGAGAAAAATACTGAGCATGGTTTTTCCCTTTGATATGGCTATTTCACATTTATTTGGCTCAAACCGATGCTATATAATATTCCATTACATGGGAAAGAATAACTAGAATCTCAAAGCATTTGGGTTCTCATCCCAAATTTATCATCAATTTGCCTGGTAGCTTCAGAGTTGCATAGATACCTTGGGATAGCTGTTGAACCTGACAAATGTATTTTGTCAGCCATTAGAGATGGCAATCATTCTGTTGCAAGATCAAAAGCAGATGAGCTGTTTCAATCAATTACGTTCTTACAGGTAGCAACAGCCGCAACAACATTATAGAGCCTTCCTATATAAATACATAGCTCCTGACAAGGGTACAAGATCAAGTGGAAGCAAGTGTGAATATAGCTCTTTGCTACTTAGGTCCATATGATATGAAGTATAGTTAATGGAAATGAGGATCATTAATTTCTAGGAAAGGAGATTCAGAGAAAATTTTAGTTTCTTTGTGTGATTGAAGTACTTCTGTGAAGAAGGAGAACAAAATTTGTTTTGGTTTGTGTAACCTCAAAGTATAAAATATTACCAATAGGTAGAAGCCATACAAAAACAGATTTCAGATTAACTCAGGAGATTATTTTCTAACGTAGTTCCTTAGAGACGGTGCCACCTTACCAAGTAACATGCCCATCCCTGGAGGTGTTCAAAAAGAGGGTTGATGACCATGTGGCAGGAACATTGTGGTTGACCTATAGCAGTATTATCCTTCTCTTGGATTTTAGGAATCATGAACGAAGCATGAGCAAGGGGTCATTATAGAAATAGAGACTGTCACTTTTAATTTTGTCAGTTTATGATATTTTAATTGCCATTTATAATTATGACGATTTAACAAAATAAAGGATAAGTCAAGCAAAAGAGAAAAATAATGTAAGGATGATCATTCTAGAAGAGTAAGTAAATCCAGCTTTATAAAATATATGCCATTTATATAAATTAAAATACAACCAATGCTATGCATTCTGAATTGATAGACACACAAATGTGAACTGGAAGAAGAAATACTGGCATATACGAGGGGTTATCTCTAATTAGGGAAGGAGAATAGGATTCGAGAGCTGTTTAAAAGGGACTTCAACTTTATCCACAATAATTTATTTCTTTATGTAAAAAATAACACAAACATGATAAAACTTTCACATTTGTTAATTCTGGATGCAGGAAGAAAAAATATTTTATTTTTGTGCATTTTTCTCTATTCAAAGGGATTGCCCATTCCTCTCAAACAAAACAAGAAGGCTCTTAGCTCTGCTACATTGCCTTTATTTTTCTCATTTCAACATATGCCCATTATTGCACACAGGCCATTATTTGGGAGACAGGAGACTATTCATCTATCAACTGTCTCTCACAGGCCTACTATGAATCATGAATTGTGTTTATGCTTCCTCCAATTCTGTGGTTCTGCGATTCTATGGTTCTACAATTAACTTTTCACAGATACTCCTTTTACAATTTCTTTCAGATCTTTCATTTCTTCTGAAACTGGAAAAAAGTTTTCCAGGGAAACTCTGATCATCTGTGATCATTGTGCTTATTATCTTTTAGGGCTAAGAGAACATTTAAGTCTCATTTAAGTCATGAGAGTCATGACATACAAATATTGCACACCTAATAACCAAATATCTTTAAATACTTCTGTGAAGTCAGTTATAATCATGGCTTGCAATGAGATGAAGGCCGGGCATGGTGGCTCAAGCCTGTAATCCCAGCACTTTGGGAGGCCGAGGCGGGTGGATCACGAGGTCAAGAGATCGAGACCATCCTGGTCAACATGGTGAAACCCCATCTCTACTAAAAATACTAAAAATTAGCTGGGCATGGTGGCGTGTGCCTGTAATCCCAGCTACTCAGGAGGCTGAGGTAGGAGAATTGCCTGAACCCAGGAGGCGGAGGTTGTGGTGAGCCGAGATCACACCATTGCACTCCAGCCTGGGTAACAAGAGCGAAACTCCGTCTCAAAAAAAAAAAAAAAAAAAAAAAAAAGATGAAAATATTTCTAGTGGTAGGGGTGTTTGAAATGGAGATACAGTGAGGCTTGAATTTGATTCTACTACTTCAGAGGAATTAAAATCTATCCTAGAACTTTCTACAGTTTATGTTTCTTGACTTGGGTCTTTCTTGATGTCTTTTTGAAAGTATGTTTATGCAAGGCAAAGTACTTGGTCAGTGATACATAGGCAGTAGTTGTTTTTCTGATGAATGAATGCATGAGAACCTATATTGTTCCTGTTTTTGACTATTACATACATTTTCTTTAATCCTGCAAATAATTTCCTACCTGGGAGTCTGAGGATGTCTAGTGGAGTAAAGATAGTATTAATAACATGTCATTGATTTTGAAAATTTCAGAAAGCTTCAAGAAATCTAACCTAAAATCTTCAACTTGTTTGCTCCTGGCTAGAATGATGTCAACATAGTTTGTTAAGAGCAGCTTTCCTATGCTGATCAGATTCTCTAGGTAGTAGCTATTTTGTCCCTTGATTTATTATTTTAAGTAGAGTGAAAATTAATTGCTTACTAAATACATTTTTGTGGCTAAAATTTTCAGAATATAGGCTCTATGGGCTTTATGGGGGTAAATAACAAAAGGAGGATTTGGCATAAAAAATGTGTTGGGACCTATAAAAATCTGAATATGATAAGTGCTAAAATTAATATGATGAGACTTCAGGAACAGCCAAAATATACCTTACTGGAGAGGTAATGACAAGGTTTTTTTTTTTTTGTTTTTTTTGTTTGTTTGTTTGGACATAATTAGTTTAAACTTCTTTTTTGCCTGATCTTGGCTTTAGACTGATGATGCATTCTTCTAAGAACAAAGTATTTCATTTAAAGGGAAGAGATTGGCCAGTGCAATGGCTCATGCCTGTGATTGTAGCACTTTGCAGGGTCCTAACCGGCAGATAGGTTGAGCCTAGGAGTTCAAAGTTGCTCAGCCTGGGCAGCAGAATGAAACCATGTCTCAAAAACGAATAAAAGTAAAAAGATTAAGTGAATTTTAGATTGAAGAAATCTCTTGGAAGCTAAGTTCAGTTTTAGAAGAAAGTGACAATCACAAGTGTGATCTGGGCTAATAATTAAATTTTAAAATATGTGATAGGACAAACTATGTGTTGATAAGAGGATAAAGCAAAGTCATTTCCCAATATGAATAATTATCAGTTTCATAGTTATTCCATTTGTTTTGAACTAATATAAGTAATTATCAATTTCATAGTTATTCCATTTGTTTTGAACTGGTACCATTCACAAAGGCAAAGGAGAGATGCGGAGACAGTTCCAGACATTACCCCTCCCAATTGATTGAAAGCTCTTGACCTTCCCTTTTTGTATGGTAGAGTCATTTTAGCACCGTATTCCCAAGTGAAAGAAAGTTCATGTCTTTTCTTCCTGTCTGTTAAGTATGCTTTTCTATACAAGTAAAACAAATAAAAAAAATTTAAATAGTTATTCCTATATGAAGATTTTAGGTTGGCTTTGAGATTTCTAGGTTTATCATTCTTTAAAATGGAAAATACAGCTATTTCTTTCCATCTCATAAAGTATTCTTTATGTAAACAATATAAATAACTTCTAGTTGACCCTCAACCTTCATATAAGGTCACACCTCCTTGGCATGGCTTTTGTTTTTGTTTTTGTTTTTGTTTTTGTTTTGAAACAGAGTCTCACTCTGTCGCTGGGCTGGAGTTCAGTGGTACTATCTTAAGCTCACTGCAACCTCCACCTCCCAGGTTCAAGTTATTTTCCTCCCTCAGCCTCCTGAGTGTCTGGGATTACAGGCATGCACCACCACACCCAGCTTATTTTTGTATTTTTAGTAAAGATGGGGTTTCACCATGTTGGCTAGGCTGGTCCCAAACTTCTGACCCCAGATGATCTGCCTGCCTGGGCCTCCCAAAGTGCTGGGATTACAGGCATGAACCATGGCGCCCAGCCTGGCATGACATTTTGCTCACTGAGTTCGACAAACATTTTCATCTAATATCAACTTAACAGCTTAAAATGGACTTTGCATATAACCTCATCTCAATTCATTGGTCTCGAAGCTTGCTTTTAAAAATACCTCTGAATAATACTAACTAGTAAACTTCTCCTTTTCCATTTTTTTTTTTTTTAAGAGACAGAGTCTTACTCTGTTGTCCAAGGTGGAAGAATGCAGTAGTGTAATCACAGCTCACTGTAACCTCTCCAATAGCTGGGAATACAGGCATGCACCACCACACCTGGCTAATTTTTAATTTTTTTTTTTTTTTTTTGTAGATAGAGATCTTGCCATGTTTCCCAGACTGGTCTAGAACTCCAGTCCTCAAGCAATCCTCCTACCTCCTTCCAAGGTGATGAGATTACAGGCTTGAGCCACTGGGATCTGCCTTCCCCTTGTTCTTTTGAAGCCTACTGCAATATCATGTCCCCTGGGAAGCTTTCCTGCTTGCTCTGCTGTCCTGCGTTTAGTGTTCCCTTCTCTGTATTCTATTGTGTGTTTAATATACATCTACTAAATAGTTCTTATTGTATGTTACAAATTCTTATTTTATACAAAATAGTTCTTATATTAAAATATTTTTATATATGGCTTCTGCATAAGATGGTGAGAGGAGGGATGATAACACAGAGGTGAGGAAAATAGGCAAAACCAGAGAGTAGCTGGGCACAGTAGCTCACACCTGTAATCCTAGCACTTTGGGAGGCTGAGGTGGGCAGATCACAAGGTCAGGGGTTCAAGACCAGCCTGGCCAACATGGTGCAACCTTGCCTTTACTAAAAATACAAAAATTAGCTGGGCATGGTGGCACGTGCCTGTAATCCCAGCTACTCAGGAGGCTGAGGCAGGAGAATTTCTTGAACCAGGACCCAGGAGGTGGAAGTTGCAGTGAGCCAATATGGTGCCACTGCACTCCAGCCTGGGCCACAGAGTGAGACTCCATCTCAAAACAAAACCAAACCAACCAACCAACCAACCAAACAAACAAACAAAAACAGAGTGTTAATAAATTTTAGAGTCTGAGTTTGAAACTAGATCTTCCATCTCCAAGTCAGGCTCTTTCTACTCCACAGCATGGCTTTTCATAACATGCTATGATGCTCGGTTTCATGAAATATTACAAGTATCACTATTGTTTTGGCTTGTTAAAACAATGATAATTAGTTTCTTTTCTTCTTCTTTTTTTTTTTTTTTTTTTTTTTTTTTGAGATGGAGTTTCATTCTGTTGCCTTGGCTGGAGTGCAGTGACATGATCTTGGCTCACTGCAACCTCCACCTCCCAGATTCAAGTGATTCTTCTGCCTCAGTCCCACCTGCTACCATGCCTGGCTAATTTTTTGTATTTTTAGTAGAGACAGGGTTTCACCATATTGGCCAGGCTGGTCTCAAACTCCTAACCTTGTGTTCCACCTACCTTGGCCTCCTCAAGAGCTGAGACTATAGGCATGAGCCACTGTGCCTGGCTCTGAAATTTCTGACGGCCTGCATGTATTATTTATAGTATGTTAGGCAATGTTCTAAATGAGTTAAGGCAATGTTCTAAAAGAGTTAGATGTATTAATTCCCTTAATCCTCATAACAACCCTAGAAGATAAGTACAATTATTATTATTTTGAAATGGAGTCTTGCACTGTCACCTGGGCTGGAGTGCAATGGTGCAAACTCCGCTAACTGCAACTTCTGCCTCCCGGGTTCAAGCGATTCTCCTGCCTCAGCCTCCCGAGTAGCTGTGATTACAGGTACCCACCACCACAGCCAGCTTTTTGTACCTTTTTTTTTTTTTTTTTTTTAAAGTAGAGACTGGGTTTTACTATGTTGGCCAGGGTGGTCTCGAACTCCTGACCTCATGATCCACCTGCCTTGGCCTCCCAAAGTGCTGGAATATAGGAGTGAGCCACCGGGGATGCCCAGCTGCTAGGTACTACTATTCTTATTTTACAGGTATGGAAATTGAGATGTTGAATGATTAAATAACCTGCTTGCCACTCAGATAAAAGTGGTAGAGCTGATTTCTAACCAGATTAATTGTTTTTTTAATCCACATTCTTATAAAATAGACTTAAATACTGATGTTTTCTCTCCTAAATGGAACTTTGTACATAATCACTATCTACACAATTGGTTTCCATTTTCCTTGTTGTTGTTTTTTGCTTTTGTTGGAGATAGAGTTTCACTCTGTTGCCCTGGCTGGCATACAGTGGTACAGTCACAACTCACTGCAGCCTTAAACTCCAGGACTCAAGGAATCCTCCTACCTCAGCCTGCTGAGTAGGTGGGACTACAGGTCCATGCCCAGCTAAGTTTCAAATTGTTATTTTTGGAGATGGGGTCTCACTATACTGCCCAGACTAGTCTGGAACTCCTGGCCTCAAGTGATCCTTCAGACTTGGCCTTCCAAACTACTGGGGTTACAAATGTGACCCACTGCACCCAGCTCTTCAGTTTTGATTCAATCCATATTATAGAAGCTAGGTTTGGCTCTGAATCTCCATTTATAGCCTCAACTATAATTACAGAGCACACACAAAAAATGGAGTTGATACAGATTACCGAATACATTGCGTTTCATGTAGATAGTTATTATAAAACAAGCAGGGTTTTTAATTTTGGACTTTTTTCTCCTCCTACCCTTCAGATAATAAAACAAACTAGCAATTGAGGGGGAAAAAAACCAACAACCTGTTTCTGATTTGTTTGGGACTGCATCCAAGGTTTTTGGAATTCTTCGGAGTTGTATTTTCAGAGTGCTCAAAGCAGGAATTCACTTTTGAAATAACTTTGAGGTGAAAAAATGAAATTGTCACATATATTGTGTCAAACTGCAATTTTAATGATTTTTTTGCATGTAATAAAAATAAAAATATTACAGTTCACATTATAAAGATCACTTTGGGTGTAAAATCTAAATAAAACAGCATGAATAAGAACAAATACAAATATTTTATACCTTTTGATCATACATTATTGTAAGAATTTAGATTATTTAGAAAATTAAGAAGGCAGTGTTTAACAGCTACAAGAACCATAAAATATAGCTGAGAATATGTCAGAGAAGAAAAGCTCCTAATTTCTAATATAGTAGAATAAAAGCCGTAGTCACCATTCAAGTTATTTAAATACTATTGTAGTTTAATGCTAAAGAAGAAAGAGCAATTTGTGCCACTGAGATTTTTGGAGTCTCCAAAATCTCCAAATGGACATCCTGGATTCTGGACATCCTTATCTATGCTCTTATAATACTGAACTCCATCTTTGATTGTTTCTCTAAAATGCATCATGAATGTGTATAAAATGTATTTTTAAATTTTTATTTTTTCAAACCTTTATTTTATGTTCAGGGGTACATGTGCAGTTTTGTTATATAGGTAACTCATGTTGTGGAGTTTGTCATACAGATTATTTTTTCCACCAGGTACTAAGTCTAGTATCCAATAGGATGTTTCTTTTTGTTTTTTGTTTGTTTGTTTGTTTGTTGTTTTTTGTTTTTTTTTGAGACTGAGTCTTGCTCTGTTACTAGGCTAGAGTGAAGTGGTGCCATCTTGGCTGACTGCAACCTTCACCTCCCAGCTTCAAGTGATTCTCTTGCCTCAGCCTCTTGAGTAGCTGAGACTACAGGCATACGCCACCACGTCCAGCTAATTTTTATATTTTTAGTAGAGATAGGGTTTCACCATGTTGGCCAGGATGGTCTTGATCTCTTGACCTCATGTTTCACCCACCTCGGCCTCCTAAAGTGCTGGGATTACAGGCAGGAGCCATCGTGCCCGGTCCCAATAGGGTATTTTAAAATTAAAAACGTTTTAGTAAGTTTTGTTTTTAATGGACAAAATAATTGTACATTTACGGGGTACAGTGTGATGTTTTGATACATATATACATTGTATGATGATTAGATCAGATAATTGACATATTCATCACCTCAAACACCTGTCATTTCTTTGTAGTGAGAATGTTATATCAAGTTTTTATTCCTGGATATTTAGACCAGTAAGGGGGGTCTTTATTCTCCAGAGTTAGTAAAATTGCCTTCTTTCTACCATCTCTGTAGAATTTCTTAGTCTGCCTATCTCCTTGCCTTCACTGTGTTTTATCTTTTCCCTCCTATTTACTCATTCATTTGATTTCTAGTTCAGTTCCCACACTGTGACTTGACTTTTTTCAAAACTGAAGTTTTCCCAACCCTTTTACAATTCTTTTACAATTTTTTTTTTTTTTTTTTTTTTTTTTTTTTGAGATGGAGTTTCGCTTTTGTTACCCAGGCTGGAGTGCAATGGCGCGATCTCGGCTCAGCACAACCTCTGCCTCCTGGGTTCAAGCAATTCTCCTGCCTCAGCCTCCCGAGTAGCTGGGACTACAGGCGTGCGCCACCACACCCAGCTAATTTTTTGTATTTTTCGTAGAGATGGGGTTTCACCATGTTGACCAGGATGGTCTCAATCTCTTGACCTCGTGATCCACCCGCCTCGGCCTCCCAAAGTGCTGAGATTACAGGCGTGAGCCAACGCGCCCGGCCTACAATTTTTATAATTTATTTATTTTTGAGACGAGCTGTCACTCTGTTGCCCAGGCTGTTGCAGTGGTGCGATTACAGCTCACAGCAAACTTGACTTCCCAGGCTCAGGTGATCCTCCCACCTCTGCCTCCTGAGTAGCTGGGACTACAGGCATTCACCTCCATGCCTGGCTAATTGTTGTATTTCTTGTAGAGACAGGGTCTCACTGTGTTGCCAAGGCTGGTCTTGAACTCCTGGGCTCAAGTGATCACCCACCTCAGCTTCCCAATGTGCTGGGATTACAGGTATAAGTCACAATGCCTGGCTAGCTTCCCCCATCCAACATGTCTTATTTCCTTTCTTTATGAAAGAGAACTTGAGATTTCAGTTTTAGTCAATCTGTCATGAAAAGCAAATAGTAGGAAAGTGGGATCCTATGCCTCTTCTTCTGAACGCTTGCCTTGCACACTTTACCTTTGTCTTTTCTTAAACTTAAGATAGTGTTCACGTACACGCTATTTAATCAGTCACTAGTTTCTACATTTTCCATTTTAGGTTGGAAGATGTTGGAGAAAACTCAGCATTAAGTGTCAATAATCACAGTGATTTTTTCAAAATGCTTATTTGGCTGATTTCTTTTTTCAAACAACACCTAGGCTACTCAGCCAAAATAATGAATCGGGAATTTCAGTGGGAAAGTAGTAACAGGGAAGGGAAATAAGATGTAACAAGAATTCTAAAATCCATAGAATCCAATCTTCTGCAGATTTTAGAATTCTGTTGGGGTTGAGTATTTCTAACCCTAGAAAGTCACCAAAAATCAAATGAAGATGGAATTTCCTATGAATAGGAAGAAGTTGAAGCAAATCTGGAGATTGTGCACAATCCTCTTCTGGTGACACATTTGGACAGAAGTGTTTTGATAGATTAGACTAGTTTCTCATCCTTTCTTCTTGCCAGTTTTATTCTAAGAAAGCTTACCCCTCCCTCTGTAGTGTACTTGGTTGTAAACAGAGGCTCTTACTTTTTAAGGCAAATATTCCTCAGGATTATGGACAGAAGAGGAAATCCTCTTTTAAATAGTTTTGTGATATGACTCCTGTCTTTTACTTTAAATAAACCTTTTGGGAAACAGAACAAAATGCATGGAAAATACCATGACAGGGAAAGAGCTCTGTAGTTTCACCTTAATTTTAGATCAATTCTCTTAATTGGAAGTGTCATTAATGGTTTTTGTTGACTCATTTCCCTGCCATTGCTATTACCCTGGAGGAAGACACCATGACAAGCCATGCGCAGACTTCGCAGCATTAGTAACTTCTTGAGTTTTTGCTGTGTTTTGTGTCAACAGAATCGTTGTAGTACTCCTGGTGTGTGTTTGGGGTGGGGGTGACTTTGAAGAAAGTCTTGAAGTTTGGAGGGACAAAAATGCTCAGGGAGAAAAAAGACTTCTGTTAAGGAAAATATTGCTGTCAAGCCAGAAATATTCTCAAAGTCTTCATTAGGTCTAGTATTCTCCAAGGATTAGGATGACAGGACCCATGGTTGGATGAGCTCTGTTGGATGTGCTAATACATAGAGGCTGAGCAGCTGGATAGGTGGAAAAAAGAAAGGCTGAGTGCAGCACCAAGCTCTGAAAAGAGGAGCTGTCTTTGCAATGCTCATTCATGTTCAGTTATTTGCTGGTCAGCGTAACGAGAACCCCTATCATAGGTGAAGGTTAAGTACACTATTTCCCTTAGACTTCAAAGTCAGCTTTAGTATTTTGCTGATAAGTATTGATGAATAAGGCTTAAATTCCAGATTTTGAAAACCTTTTTATCTAAAAATAAATTAATAATTACGGATGTAGACAGTTTCAGGGTAATTTCAACTCTTATTACAGGCACACACACGCGTGCACGTGCACGCACGCACACACACACACACACACACACACACGGTTTTAGAAGCAGTAAAATATTTTATTGACCTAAAGTTATGGCTATTTCATTTCATTATGAGTAGGATACTTTACAAATAAAATAAATCATTGGCAAATAAAATGCTGTACTTTAATGATCTGAAAACATGACATCTTTTTAAACAGGCACTAGGTATTTTGCAGATTTCACCAATTACTTGTCACACTATGGCTGGAAATTCTGACCATTCCATTCATTTATTAACTCAGCCAGAAAACTGTTTTTAAATATTTATGGGAATGCTTGTGGTCAAATTCCTTCATTACCTTTTACATATAACTAAGTGGAGAGAATGCTTTTCAATCAGTTTCTGGTACAAGCACCTGCCTTGCATTTTGCACCATAATTGTAACTATGACACTAATTGCCTTGCTTCTTTAACACCTCCTTGATCATACTACCTGAATGTGGCCAGTCTTGCAATGGGCCATTTTGTGACTCCATGTTAAAATGAGGTGGTTATAGACCAGATGGCATTATTGGGTGGTCACACTTGGAAAAAAAATGCCAAAAACTACATTGCAAATTTTGATTTTAGACAGGAAAATACAGTTCATTTCAGTCTGCAGCACAGACTAATAAATATCATTTGCACCTCTAAGAATAGCTGGTACTCTAATTTCAGTCAGAAACCCCGCTCTAAGGCAGGGTTTCTGAAAATGGAGTCTCGTACCCCAGGAAGTGTGCAACATGATCTATCTGTTGGAGAAAATATGACTAACTTTTATTTATATCTTTTTTTTAATTGAAGACTGAAATTAAGCTTTGCAAATATTTAACTTAAGTGGATTAATGCTAATTCTTACTTCATTGTACATGGCATGTATCACTTAAAATACTCAAAATCTGTTAAGGGGAAATTGTTGAGTCCATGGTATAAATGGATTGGCCAAGTCTCTCTCAATCATTCTTTTGCTTTTGTCAATCTTTTGGTTTCTCTGGGCCACACTGGAAGAAGAAGAATTGTCTTGGGCCACATATAAAATAGACTAACACTAATGATAGCTGATGAACTAAAAAAAAAGTAGCAAAAAATTCTCCTAATATTTTAAGAAAGTTTAAGGAATTTACGCTGGGCTGCATTCAAAGCTGTCTTGGGCTGTGTGCAATCTACAGGCTGTGGGTTGGACAAGCTTAATTTAAATGTTTCAAGTCACTTACGGATGATCATAAGTAAACATGAGAGAGTTTAAAGATAGATGTGTAAAAAATTTGACTAAAATAATGCTAATAAGTCAGAACAAAGTGAAGAACAAGAGAACATTGATATTTCTATTAGTCCTATTAGGAATTATTGATATGTTGACAAGCTAATCAGATTTGACAAAATTTCTGCCTCTACCTTCTCCCCCATGGAAGGATCAAGAAGACTACTAAAAAATATATATCCACTTACTCTTTTTCAAAGTGAACCTTGATCTAGAGGAAACTTGTGCCTTGAGATGTTAGCTAATGATAGAGCAAAG
Source organism: Saimiri boliviensis (assembly GCF_048565385.1). Taxonomy (NCBI): domain Eukaryota; kingdom Metazoa; phylum Chordata; class Mammalia; order Primates; family Cebidae; genus Saimiri; species Saimiri boliviensis. Next base: position 88,450,042 of record NC_133461.1, read on the forward strand.
TCATCACTATTAGCAAGACATTTTGAATGTATCCTATGATTTCTCCTGTGATATTTAGTTATGTAATACCCAGTTAATGTTTAATGAAAAACTTGACTGAATAGCCAATGACCTAAAGACATTGAGGAAACATATTCTTCATCTTGCTTTAGAGAAAATGGCTAAAAGAATCCTTGAAAAACAATGTGGTTGTCAGGCTAAAATACTTTGAATGTATTTCCTAGTAAAAATTCAGTCAACATTGCAAAAGAGCTGAATAAACCAGTTTTATAACAAATTATGTGTTCTTAAATGTTTGGAATATATAGTAAATGTAAGCACAGGTGTTTCTAATAGGTCTCGGCTTATACTATTTGCTAAATTTTGTTTCAGTGATGGAATATGAATGATTACCTACCCCCTTTCATTATGAGCCACTAAAGGAAAGAAAAACCAATGAGGTGATAGTCTCAACAGTAAATGGCTCTTTTAATAAATATAATATTTCATCTAAAAACTATAAATTTAACCACAGAAAGAATTCTAGGCTAAGTTTATGGAGATAGCATTGCAAAATTAACAGGTGAGCTATTTTAGCAAAAAGTTAAAGCTAAAGTGCACAAAATGCTACACACTGACGTTGATATTCTAATATTTTAATTTAACCCAAATTAGTAAAAAAAACCCAGTGAATTCTTTACAATAGTGGAAATGTGGTAGGGAGTGACCACAAGCAGCATTTGTTACCAGATGGATGTTTGCTTTGCTGTTATCTCATAGCAAGGAACTGGAACTTGAGATGACTTACTCATTTTTATTTTACAAAAAGCAATAACTCAAATTTACTGATATTTCAGTGACGATAAGCAGCTGTCACTATTATGCTATGGAGAATACATTTTTTAAAAGACTATATAATTTGTTTCTCCAAGATAAAGGTGGCACTTACACAATGAGTGAGCAAGTAACTGCTGTATAAAAGAACACGTTGAGTTATGTATAAATCATTCTAAAAATATTTTAGAAATGTGTATATTGTTACATGAATTTATTACTAAGAATGATATGTTTACTGCCTATTAAAACACTCATACACAAATTTTAAAAATCTGAACAGTTTTCCAGTCTATGAATTTTTTTTTTTTTTTTTTTTTTTTTTAACATAGAAATCCCACTTTATTGTGATGGAGTTTAAGGACATACAATAATCACAGTAATAATGAGAGTCTACATTAATCATCATATTTAACTTCATAATAAACTTACTTTATAAAATAGGCACTACTGTGCTTATTTAACAGATAGTGAAATTGAAACTCAAGATTGTTATACTTGCAGTAATTTCAAACATACATGTTCAAAATATAAAAATGCAGTTTCCCATTTGTTTCAAGACACCAAAGCATATATATTTACTTGTAAAATTTAAATAAAATCATTTGGATTATTGTTAGACTGGATACAAATTTTACATCATGATTTAGTAAAAAAGTTGCCTTTTGTCCATTTGGAGTTACATGTCTTTTTCTACCTTCATGGCCTTTAAAATCAAGGATTAAAATAAACTGCAGTTTGAATCAGTGTGCCACCTTCTTTAGGCTAAGGTTGAAAAAGCAACTTCAAGCATATTCTGTAGTATATTTTATCCTAAAAGTAATTCATTGTAACACTTATAGAGAAAGCAAAAAGTTTCTTTTGGCACTATTAAAAGGTAAAATAAACTCAACATTAAAAATAGACATTTTTCATGTTTGCTATGCACTATATATTAGTACAGTATAACATGAACATTATTTAGAATAGTGGTTCTCAACTGGAGTGACTTTTTCTCCCTAGGGGATATTTAGCAGTGTCTGGAGAAGTTTTGGCTGTCACACCTGGGGGAAGTACTGCTGACATATAATTCGTAGAATGAAGGAATGCTCTTAATGTCCTTAATGTACAGTTCCCCACGACAAGGAATTATCTTGCCCAAAATGTCAATAGTGCCGGGGTAGAGAAACCACGTTTTAGTAATTACATACATACATACATATAGATATACAAATGTAATGTACATAGTGTGTACTTGACAGTATTTTACTTACGAATACCCATTTTAAAAAATTTGGAGGGCCGGTTGTACAGGCTTATGCCTGTAATCCCAGAACTTTGGGGGACCGAGGTGAGTGGATCACGAGGGCAAGAGATCGAGACCATTCTGGCCAACTCAGTGAAACCTCATCTCCACTAAAATTACAAAAAAATTAGTTGGGTGTGGTGGTATGCTCCTGTAGTCCCAGCTACTTGGGAGGCTGAGGCAGGAGAATCTCCTGAACCTGGAAGGCGGAGGTTGTAGTGAGCTGAAATCGCATCACTGCACTCCAACCTGGCGACAGAGTGAGACTCTGTCTCAAAAACAACAACAACAACAACAACAACAACAACAACAACAACAAAAAGTTTGTACACCACTGTAAGTTATGACATTTGAGTAGCTGGATTACCAGTTGAGATTCTATTTGGGTCAAAGTGTAAAATATCTGGTATTTGTTTTAATTCACCATAGTATTTTAATTTAAAATCTATCCTATGTTTACCTCTCTGAATTCTAAACCATGGGTTGGCAAGGACTTCTCAGTGAGCAACGCCACATATATTTATCTTTAAGGCTGGCTTTTGTGTTGTTGTTACTGTTTTAGGGTACTAAACTGAAGCATTAGGATTTCACGAGGTTTTTTTTATATTGGCATACAGAATTCAGGAAATTTAGTAATAAAATATGGACATGAAAATACATTTCGTGAAACTTATTCATATCTTATTACCTATCAGCTTCTAAGCAGAGAGGGACTAAATTTAGAAACACAGCTAAAGATTTTTGTTAACAGCCTCCTTGCCTCTATTTTGGCCAGTCTTCCACATAACATTATGAAGAGAAACAATTTTTATTATTTATCAGTCACTTTGTCTACTAGTAGAAACTACTAAATCTTACAAAAATGTAGCAAATTCACAACATCAGTTTTAAAGGCTGCTGTAATTAGTCTTCCTTTCTTTGGTGCAGGATTTTTTGATTAAAAGTTCTTCTTATGTAATTTTATCAAACTGCTTCCTTTCTTCAATGTCCAGCATTTCAGATCATATATGAGTTGTGACCTTGGAACAGTGACTTAAGGACTAAGTTATAAAATTAAAAACATAATAGACATTTGAATTCAGAACCAGAAACACACACACACACACACACACACACACACACACACACACACACACACACCCTCTCTCTCTCTCTCTCTCTCTGTCTCAGTAGTGTACCCTAATAAATGCTAAGAGATAAGATAGTTGTACAAGCATTCCTTAAAACTTGAAAGAGCTAATGATGTGAGAAAAATCGTAAGATGTTTCTATCAGAAGAAAAATTAATGGCCCAACATCTATTATTTGCAGCTTAAGTTATAAAAATATCATTTATAATATGTACATTAATCGTATTCTACACATGACTATTTTAGTTGAGGTTAAAGAATATGATGAATGTTAAAGAAGATGAAAATAAAATGAATGTTAAGAGTAACTTGATGACTTTGATTTTTCTAACTCAATTTCTTCTAAAGCCTGTAAATTCCAGAAAAACAACTAATTCCTTGAAAAAGAGATCTTTGGAGTGGGGGAACTGCTTGTTCACAAAGGCAGCAGGAACTGCTAATAATTCCTATAGCTATTTGATATATATTGATGTATGCATGTTCATATGTTACTATCAGCTGATGTATCCTTGTAAATCTATAGATAGGTATTTGTAAAGAGTCATCTCAAGATTTTTGAGACTCCGTTCAATCTTAATTTCCAACATTGCATATAATTTTCACTATAAAAAACTTAATTCCTTTGGAGAGTTAGTGCAAATAGAGAACAATAATCATGATGAGAAACAGACTTTGAGAAAGTGGCTAAGCTCACTCACTAGTGGATGACTTCTGCTCATCAGCCTCTCTGACAAAATTAAAGCTTACCTGAGATTATAGAATATGGTAATCCTCATAAACAGAAAAAAGCAAAACCATGCAGTATAGTTCAGACATTGTTTCTGCCCAAATCTCACGTTGAAATGTAACCTTCAATGTTGGAGGTGGGACCTGGTGGTGTTTGGGTCTTGGGGGTGGATTTCTCAAGAAGGATTTAGCACCATCCTCCTGGTACTGTCCTTGCAATAGTGAACGAGTTCCTGGTAGTTTAAAGGTGTGTGGTACTTCCCTCCTCTCTCTTGCTGCTGTTTGGACCATGTGAGATGCCTGCTCCCCTGTCACCTCCTGCCATGATTATAACCTTTCTGAGGTACTCCCAGAAGCAGATGGTGATGTTATGCTTCTTCTACAGCCTTCAGAACCAGAAGCCAATTAAACCTCTTTTCTTGCAAATACCCAGTTTCAGGTATTTCTTTATAGCAATGCAAGGACAGCCCAACATACCCTGTAAATGTTAAATATGAGAATGGCAAGTCTAGGCAATAAGCTAAAATTAGTTATGGCCTTTGAAATACGAAGATTATGGTTGCTAAATTTTGGTGTTTGGTGTTGGGCAGGGAGTAGAGAGGAAACAGTTTTTTCTTCCTCTCAAGTTTCTGTGGTTAAATACTACCAGAACAAGGATAGAAAAAAAACTGTAAACTTGTTGCCCATCTGTCATTACTGATTTCTTGTTGATTTCTTGCTTTTATTTTTTTTAATAGCTGAAAAAACACAGACTATTCCAATAGTTCTATCTTTTTCTTTTGTGCTTAGCAAATATGGGATTTCCCCACCAGTTCTGGGTATCTTTAAATACTGTTTTAGGAAGAGCAGAATATTTATTAGAGGGGGAAGATCAAACATTACAGCACTAAATGACATCAACAATGTCATTGTCAACAAAGTTTTATTGTAGGTATTGTCAGCGTCAATCTCAACAAACTTTTGTCTTCCTCTTTTTCTTTCTTTTTTTTTTTTTTTTTTTTTTTTGAGACCGAGTCTCGCTCTGTTGATAGGTGCCAGGCTGGAGTGCAGTGGCGCGATCTTGGCTCACTGCAACCTTTACCTCCCGGGTTCAAGCAATTCTCCTGCCTCAGCCTCCCGAGTAGCTGGGACCACAGGCATGCGCCACCATGCCCAGCTAATTTTTGTATTTTTTAGTAGAGACAGGGTTTCACCATGTTGGCCAGGATGGTTTCAATCTCTTGACCTCGTGATCCACCCACCTCAGCCTCCCAAAGTGCTGGGATTACAGGCATGAGCCACCGCGCCCGGCCAATGGCAACAAACTTTATTGGAGACAAAAGTTTAGAAGAATAAATAAATCGAAGTATGCTAACCTGCGAATAGGTGTAAAATTGTATCATAAAGTAAGCAGAAGCAATAAGATTTGCTCTTTTACAGAGGTCCATATTTCAAAAAGCTTTTTTTATTTTTTTGAAAATTCATTTACTACATTAAATCAATTTTAGAAATACATTATCTGACTTTTGGAGAGAAGAAAATTGATATTTTGCTATAGTGAGGCTATTGATCCTCATTAGTTATTTGGTATCTGGTGGTTCAATAGAACCACTTTGGGTTTTCTATTTTCAGTGACTTGATAGTTAAATACCTATTTTAACATCTTTTGAGGAAATTATTTTATGCCTTGATTTTCTTCAGAATGAAAACCACATACAACATTTGCTGTTCTTGCTGCCTTTAAGTCTCTTTTTCTGGTCTGAAGTTATTCTTCCTTAAATAGTCTGTGCTAAGTGATTTCATCTGTAGGAATAGAATGAAAATGTAAAATGAATAGTTTTAGTTTTCCCATTCCTCTAGACTTACAATTACTAAACAAATAAATAATGGGGGTGACGTAGGAGATTAGCAGGACCTGTTTTCAAGACCCTGGTAATCTAAACAGGATGTAGCAAAGAAACTGCCTCAAACCAGCTAGGACTAGGAATTATAATGTATTTGCTTAAGACATGCCTGCCAGTGCCATGACAGTTTATAAATGCCGTGTCAATGACTTGGAAGTTACCTTATGTGGTTCTGAGAGCTCCTTGCCCCATTTTCCAGAAACTGTGTGAATAATACACTTTTTGCTTAGCATATAGTTAGGACTGGGCATAAATATAGCTAGCTGTCAATGCACAAGGACTGCTCTGTGCTACTCTGCCTAGGGGTAGCCATGCTCTGTCTATGGAGCACCATTTTGCTGTACACTGTTGCTCTAATAAACTTGCCTTCTTTCACTGTCAGCTCACTCTTCAATTCTTTCCTGAATAAAGTCAAGAGGGCTCTGAGGCTAAGCCCCAACTTTGGGGTTCACTTGCATCAGTAGGGTGTGGGGAAGAAAGAGAAGGAGAGCAATATTTTCTGCAGGGATCTTTAAGATAAATATTGTTGTTTTTCTAAACTCCTTGCAAGCCACTATATCAGTTATCAACAAATACTAGTCATGTTTCCTCTGTCTATTAGATATAAAACACAATAATACCTTACCAGAATTTGGGAGGGGAAAATGTCAATTTCTTTTTCCTAGTTCCTTATAATTGAAACTATTTGTTACAGCATGATCACTATAAAGTAGAAATAAAACTAGACTGGAATTGAAAAGAAAACAAAAGAAACGCCCAAATTGAGGAAGAGTAGTGGCTATTTTGGGGAACATACATGGAATTTTGGCTGGTAAAATAACCGTGTATTGTATATGTCAGAATTCTAGAATGAAATTTTTTTTTTTTTTTGAGACGAAGTTTCGCTCTTGTTACCCAGGCTGGAGTGCAATGGCGCGATCTTGGCTCACCGCAACCTCCGCCTCCTGGGTTCAGGCAATTCTCCTGCCTCAGCCCCCTGAGTAGCTGGGATTACAGGCACGCGCCACCATGCCCAGCTAATTTTTTGTATTTTTAGTAGAGACGGGGTTTCACCATGTTGACCAGGATGGTCTCGATCTCTTGACCTTGTGATCCACCCACCTCGGCCTCCCAAAGTGCTGGGATTACAGGCGTGAGCCACCGCGCCCGGCCCTAGAATGAAATTTTAATACAACTCATATGTTAAATGTTGGCAAACTAAAGCTAGTCAACAACCAGGTTAAATAAATCATAACCAGGACTTTCACACCCCATAGAAAAGGTATGCATGCAAGCAGCTGGTACTGTCCCTGAGAGACAAAAAAAAAAAAAAAAAAAAAAAAGAGCACTGACCCCAGTTTGAACAAATTATGTTATAAATATGTTAACATTCATAAAGAATTTCTGTGTTAAGAAATTTATGTTATGCTCTTAAGTTTATGTTACAAAGACTTCTGTTCCTCTTAAATAATAATATAAATGGCTTTTTTAAAAAATATCAGGATGACCAATCAGCCCTGATGCCCTTCCCAGCTTCCATGATTCCCTCCTGCCTATCTATATTCCTGATCTTTCCCTAGACTATGTTCAGGTTAGGTCCCTGTGTACACACACATTTCAATAGCACACTGGTTTTTTTGTTGTTGTTATTTGTTTTTTGGAACAATCAGGAATTGCTCTCTGCTCTGCTAAACTGCAGGTTTCATGAGGGCAGGGGTTATGTCTGCATGTATTGCTATGTCTCTAGCGCTTAGCCTAATGTTTGACATGAATGAATTCTTATTTGTTCATTTCTTAAGACCATATTTCCTGCTTATTCTGGTTTATAAGGTTTTGGTATTGCTCTGGGTACTCTTTATGCAACAGAAAATTAATTTAGAAAATGTTAACTATAATGCGATAGTTTAATGTGAGAAAATAGAGGAAAAAAATGAAGTGAGTGACAAATGATTGCCCGTTTTTAATGATGGACTGCACAGTATTATTAACAGTGCTTGTGTTTTCTCGAGTGGCTTTCTTAGAATAGTTCCAAGAACTTCAAACATGCCTTTAATCCTTGAGTTATCTCTGTGATATGTAAAGCATTTTCAATCTTACCATATAACAGCTCAGGAGGCAGACAGGTCTGAAAAGCAGAAGTCCAGAAATGTTTTCCATTTGACTAAATGTTTGTTTCCAGCTTAAGATTTTGCTCATTTTCATTTGATCTCATCCAAATTTGTTTTACTTAAGGGCACCGTTTTAATTTTTTAATTTGTATCACTTTCCATTTGCTATTATGCAGATTTTTAAATGGCTTAATTTTCTTTTGGAATCGGCACATTTCAAAAAGATGTGTAATGTAGTGTGAGTTTAAGATAGATATGAATGTACTGCTCTTCTTTTTAGTCTCGCTCAAAGAGAAAGTGAAGGACTTGATAAAAATTCTGCATGATAATGTCAACATTAAATATACACAGATAAGGAAGTTATAAGCACTGAGAAACCAGAATTTTCTTCAGACATTATTTTTGGCTGTATGTAGCTCAGGAAAGCAAAATGACTACACAGATATATACATACCCCCAGGCCCACTGTCTAGAGGTGCACAATTGTGCATTACATACATTTATGTACCCTATTCCCATCTGTAATATACTTTATATCTTTGAAATATATAGAAATAACAACAGAAGCTTCTGTGTTTCTACATACAGATTAAAGAAGAATGTCTTCTGAGTTAAGACTACAGATTTTCAGAAAATGCATAAATTACAGAATATTGAGAAGATGTTAAAAAATGATTGGTTTTAAATCCAAAGATTTACCATTTGAAAAGATATGCTATTAAAAAATACTAATAAGTTGTTTTATTTGCATGAATTAAAAAAGAAACCTGAGAAGCTTCCATTTCCAGTGAAAGAACCCGTGTAGCAGATTCTTTTTCCCTCTTTGACACCTCTTTAGTAATGCAGTCTCATCTTTTAGTTATGTTAGCCATGTCTGCAGTATAGCCCCAGCTGTACAATAAAATTTCAAACCAATGCTTAATGAAAATTTGGTGACTTAGTGCATTTCATAAGTGTTATGTTTATTTGTGTTTTTTTTTTGTTTGTTTTGTTTTTTTTTTTTTTTGTTTTTTTTTTTGTTTTTTGAGACAGGGTCTCACTCTGTTGCCCAGGTTGGAGTGCAGTGGCATGATCTCAGTTCATGCAATGGTTTAACCTGCAACCTCTGCCTCCCAGGTTAAAGCGATTCTCATCCTTCTTCCTCCTGAGTACCTGGGATTACAGGCATCCCCAACCATGCATGGCTAATGTTTGTATGTTTAGTAGACATGGGGTTTCTCCGTGTTGCCCAGGCTGCTCTGAAACTCCTGACCTCAAGGGATCTGCCCACTTCAGCCTCCCGAAGTGTTGGGATTACAAGTATGAGCCACTGTGCCTGGCTGTTTGTTTTCTTTATAAAAAGATATATTCTGAATATAATATGCTTGGGCCTCTTTTTCTCTTCTAAGTGAAGATCTCAAGTGTGGTAAAGAACAAATTGCAAGTTGATGCAGAAAGTGAGCAGACATTATGAATGGCTAGGAAATCCTCAGAATGGTTAAACAGAGTAGAAAACATGCAAAGGAGGTTTCTTCTCAACAGGCAGGGCATCCCTAAATGATCAATTTAGTGTCCTGAGGGAAGTTTCCCTTTTAGCTTTCAGGACACTTGGCAGGCTTTACAGCGGCTCTCCTGTTTGCTTTGTCTGGGAGACCTTGCAGCTTTGCACTGTGAAACATGGCCTGTGGCCTGTGTTGATTGTTGGTGCCTCAGGCTTTCTTATCATTGGTGGAACTGGCATATTGTCACATCTTACTGAAGAGCCCCACCTCCCCCCAGGCCCCCTTCTTTTTTTTGTGGCTGCCGGAGGAGACTGGAGTGCACCAGTAATGCCAGACACACACCCGCCCAGGCGATGTTCTCTGTTTCAGGAACATGAAAAAGCCTCTTTTGCGGAGAGGTGTAAGGAGACAAACCAACTGCCACTTCCGAGTTGGAAAAATTGGATCCCTTTGTGCTCTTATCTTCATCCACTTCCAACTTTACTGATTTTACTGCTGCTGGGTCCCAGGGGAGGTAAAAAGGAGAGGAGAAAATGACTGATTTGAGTGCTGGTGGCAATTAATGAGTGGTAATAGATGTGTGCCATGACAGGGCTGTAATAAGGGCCTTGGTCCATGATTGGCAGTGAGATATTATCATAGCACCACAAATGCACACAGTGCCTATTTAACCACGTAACCATCCAGGAAGAGTACGCACACAAAATACTCCTCTTATTAATTCACTTGTTCATTTATTCATTCAGCAAATAATTATAGAGGCTACTATGTGCTGGACAGTGTTCTAAGCATAAGATTATAGCCATGAACAAATAACCCCAAATCCCTGTCCTTTGGAAGCTTGCATGTGAATGGAGCCTACTTTCTACATCCTTATAAGGCTGGATGCAGTGGCTTACGCCTATAATTCCAGTACTTTGGGAGGCTGAGACAGGCGGGTCACGTATGGTCAGGAGTTTGAGACCAGCCTGGCCAACATGGTGAAACCCTATCTCTATTAAAAATCTCTACTAAAAATACAAAAGTTAGCTGGGTGAGGTGGTGCACGTCTATAGTCACAGCTACTCAGGAGGTTGAGGCAGGAGTATTACTTGAGCCCAGGAGGCTGAGGTTTTAACCTAGATCATTCCACTGCAACCCAGCTTGAGCGACAGAGTAAGACCCTATCTCAAAAAACAAAAACAAAGCTGGGCACAGTGGCTCATGCCTGTAATCCTAGGACTTTGGGAGGCCAAGGTAGGTGGATCACAAGGTCAGGAGTTCAAGACCAGCCTGGCCAAAGTGAAATCCCTTTTCTACTAAAAATACAAAATTAGCTGGGAGTGGTGGTACATGCCTGTAATCCTAGCTACTCGTAGGGCTGAGGCAAAAGAATCACTTGAACTCAGGAGGCAGAGTTTGCAGTGAGCTGAGATCGTGCCATTGCAGTCCAGCCTAGGTGACAGAGTGAGACTCCGTCACAAATAAAACAAAAACAAAAAACAAAACACTTCAAAGAGTTAGAAAGTACATCCTACTTGGGAAGCAAGCTTTAAAAAATATTACTATTGTAGGACTATTGAAGATGAGACACATTCAGGGAAAATTCATAATCCATATTTTCTTAGGATTCTGTGTTGATTATAAAATCTTAATAACCCAGTCTTAGAAATCACATATATTTTCCACTCATAATCTTTTGCATTAGACAGGACTAGAACACAAGTCCATGGAGTAATCCACCAGTTTTCCTGTCTACCTCTACAAAGGGCTACAACTCATCTCCCCACTGTGGCCCCCAGCGTGGCTGCTCAAACCATTTAGTACCTACCAGGTCCCTCTCATCCACTCATGGTGTTTCCCTGAAAAAGTTTCCTAGATGATTTTTCTAACTCCACTCTCTCCTTGTTCCTGTCTTTTCTACATATTACATCAAAGTAAACCTTTCGAAAAGTCTCTGCCCTTTTATTGCTGTCCTGTTCTAGATGGTCTCCTCAGACCCAGCTTCCTCTCCCTGCCAGCCTTCCACACTCTGGCACCAATTCAGTTTAGCAACAAACACAGCAATAAATTCAACAATAATACTATGGATTTTCAGTTATGAATTATTTTACATCAAGGGTCTCGTTTGATACTTACTCAAAACGTAGAGTCAAAGTTGTTACTATTATTCTCATTTGACAGAGGATTATACTTAAGTTGAGAAAACTCATGTGATTTGTTCAAAGCCACCCAGCTATCAAGTAGAAGAATCAGGCTTAGAGTTCAGTTCTTCTCCAGTCATTGCTTCCTTTCATGACACACTCTGCTCCAAGGGGCTCAAGTCCATTTCAGGTTCCACCCTTTGCCATGCTCCTCCCCGGCTGGCAGTGCTCTTATTGCCCTCCCATCCCTCTACCTGGCAGAATGTGCCAAGACTCCATGGTCTACCTAAGCGTCTTTTCTTTCATGTCAATTCCCCTGAGAGCTCCGGCATGCAATCACTGCTCTTTCTCTGAAATACTTCCCTTAGCAATGGGTTAGCCCAGGATTTCTCAACCTTAGGACTAGACACAGTTTGTGTCAATTGTTGTGGGGGTCTGTCCTGTGCATTATAGGATATTTAGTGGTGCCCCTGGGTTTCTATCCAATAGGTGATAGTAGTACCCCTAGTGGTGATAACCAAAAATATCTCCAGACATTGCCAAATGTTCCATGGGAAACCAAACCAAATTCTTCTGTTTTTGTTGTTGTTGTTTTTTAAGACAGAGTTTTACTCTTGTTGCCCAGGCTGGAGTACAGTGGCACCATCTCGGCTCTCCGCAACCTCGGCCTCCCAGGTTCAAGCTATTCTCCTGCCTCAGCCGCCCGAGTAGCTGGGATTACAAGCATGTGCCACCATGCCTGGCTAATTTTGTATTTTTAGTAGAGACAGGGTTTCTCCATGTTGGTCAGACTGGTCTTCAACTCTTGACCTCAGGTGATCCGCCTGCCTTGGCCTCCCAAAGTGCTGGGATTAAAGGTGTGAGCCACCATGCCTGGCTACTCCTGGTTTTGAACCATTGACTTAACCTGTAATTGTTCTCTAATTGGGTGATGTGGGACAGGTGTGCCTCTCCTGAGACTTGAAAGTGTAGGCAGAATATTTATATTTTGCTTGTATCCTTGAATGTGTTCTGTGCACAATATAAAACTGAACATAGGTTGTGAATCCAAGCCCCACTTCCTAGTTTCAAACTGGAGCCACCCATCACATCCCAATATTCCCGGTTGATTTTGAGTTCTATAGTATATAGTAATTAAAAACCTAAGTTCTAGGCCGGGCGTGGTGGCTCATGCCTGTGATCCCAGCACTTTGGGAGCCTGAGGTGGGCAGATCACGAGGTCAGGAGTTTAAGACCAGCCTGGCCAATATGGGGAAACACCATCTCTACTAAAAATACAAAAATTAGCTGGGTGTGGTGGTGCACGCCTGTAGTCCCAGCTACTTGGGAGGCTGAGGCAGGAGAATTGCTTGAACCTGGGAGGCAGAGGTTGCAGTGAGCTGACATTGTGCACTGCACTCCAGCCTAGGCAACAGAGCAAGACTCCATCTCAAAAACAAAAACAAAAAAAAATTGGGGGAAAAAAAAAAAGAAAACCTAAGTTCTAAAATGTGAAGAAGTGGGTATAAATATAATTTCTCTTTCTTGCTGTTTGTACAGCTGTGAGACACTTTCTTGCTTCCGTTTGTCTATGCCAATATTATCCAATAGAAATATAATACAAGACATATTAAAAGAGTAAAAAAGAACCAAATCAATTTTATAATGTTATTACTTTAATATATAAAATATTATCATTATGCAATGTAATTAATATCAAAAATTCATTAAGGATGTGTGTGGCATTCTTCTTTTTGTACCAAGATGTGTATTTCCTCTTACAGCGTGTCTCACTAGAATTATCTACATTTGAACCACTCAATAGCCACATATGTCTAGTGTTTATTAAATGCACTGGCTTCCCCCATTAGGCTATGAACATTTTGAGGGCAGAGACTATGTCATATTCATTTATAATTAAAAACAACTAAAAATTGTCCTTTAAGTAAAATCCTCTGATTTTTTAGGGTCAAGAGATTGGGTTCTCTTTGACTCCTTTTTTTCTCACTGTGGGAACCACTTTAGCCCTTACATAAAATACCAGAAACATAAATGAAGTAAGTCCTCTTCCTTGAATGGAGTCCTCGTTACTTGTAGAAATAAGACATACATATATCAAACAACAGCAAAAAGCAATATATAGTAATGATTAACTAGATTATTATATATAATTATAAAAATAGTTGTAAAATATATATTTATATATAAATATTTATATTATAAATATAAAATATAAATGTATATATAAAACCAGAGAATTGCTGGGTCATATGATAATTGTATATTTGACATATTAAGAAACTGCCAAACTATTTTAAATATATATATTTATATTTATATATCTAAATTCTGATTCAAAATCAAATTTCCTTTATGCTCAGAAGCCTAGTTTCTTCAAAAAAGACTTCACTAATCCTTTGGAGATATTTTTGTAGATATCTATATATCTATATCTATATTATCTATATCTCCAAGAATTTTATTGAAAAAAATTAAAAATGGGTCTTAAAACAAAAACTTGTATAAGAATGTTCATTGTAGCACTATTTATAGCAGCCAAAAGTGGAAGCATTACAAATAGTTATTAATGGGTGGACAAATAAGTTAAATGCAGTAGGGCCACACATTGGACTATTATTCAGCTATAAAAAGGAATGAAGTGCTGATACATGCCACAAACATGGATGAATTGGGACTGTTACAGCAATTAAAAAAAATTATACACAGAAGGCTGCATATATTTATATGAACTATCCAGAATAGGTAAATCCATAGACACAGAAAGCAGAGAAGTGGTTTCTAGGGCCTGCAAAGAGGAGGAGGGGATTGGGGTGACTGCTTAATGGGTACAGGGGTTTCCTTTTGGGGCGATTAAACATGTTCTGGAAGTAGATAATGGTGATGCTTGCACAACTTTGTAAATATACAAAATGTCCTTGAATTGTACATTTTAGAATTATTAAAATGGTGAATTTTATGCTATGTATATTTTACCACAGTAAATAAAATTGAATGATTTTGGTGTCTGGGAAGGCATGGTATTAGTGAAGGCTTTTTTGAAGAAGGTGGGCTTCTGAGAACAAAGTAGACTTGATTTTGAATCAGTATTTGAATCTGTAAGGGTGCCCCATTAAAAGACAGAAACCTGAGCAGCCTGGTTTGTGTCACAAGTGGGAATCAGGTGGAATTGTTGAGGAATGTCTCTTTATATTCTGCAAATTTGATCCAAGCAATAATTAATTTAAAGCACAAAATATATTTTCAGCAGAGACTGAATGTTCTCCAACTCTTAAATATAACTATCAATAAGTGAATACATCAAATAGAACATTATATTCTTGATATTGTTATTAGATACTATCTTCCTATGCCGTTAAGAAAAGAGGCAGATATTCCTTGGGATCACTCACGGCTCTATTTTCACAGCATTTGTTTTAAAAATACCATGTTACTGCGGAGGAGAGAAGTGGGGACACACACAGCGTATTTATGTTTTCTATATCCAAAGTAAATCCATACATCATTACTTTAGGAACTAAATATGTATAATTTGCCTTGGATTTATTACAGCATCAAAGTGCAACTTGAAATACACAGAGTTTGAAATTGTCAGCTGTTCACGTGGCGATCAATAGCCTTGGAAAGGGTGACTGTGGGCCTTGCCAGACAAGCTCAGTGACAGCCTCACAGCCAGTCGAGAATGTCAGCACGACAGGCTGTGGGCTGAGCGACGAAATGCAGCCCCACATGCAAGGGTGTTAGGTGATCGCATCTTAATCTTAATGGTGCAGACTTCTGCTAAGGCAGTACAAGCAGTTACTCCAGCGCACAATAAAATAAAGGGAATATCTTTTGGATCTTCACTTTTTAGCCACTTTCAACTCATTGGGTTTTCTCAGCCTTAAACTAAGGTCATCAGCTTTCACAAGTTTTCCCTACAAACTAAACAAATTCTGGGTGTCACCACCTCATTCTCTCCATGCGGGATGTTACACACCACTGACTTGGATGATTGTGCAGAAAGCACACCCAAATAGAGACATTTAGATTGGGAAGAGGTCTAAATGTCTTTTGAGGTCAAAGACAATCAGGATCCCTGCTCAGGGACCTATTTTACTCAACAAGAAAAATTGCTTCCAAATGTCTTTTTTTCTTTTTTTTTTTTTTTGAGACGGAGCCTTGTTCTGTCACTTAGGCTAGAATGCAGTGGCATAATCTAAGCTCACTGCACCCTCCACCTCCTGGGTTCAAGCTGTTGTCCTGCCTTAGCCTCCTGAGTAGCTGGGTCTACAGGCATGCATCACCACACCCGGCTAACCTTTGTATTTTCAGTAGAGACAGATTTCACCATGTTGACCAGGCTGGTCTGGAACTTCTGACCTCAAGTGATCTGCCCTCCTCAGCCTCCCAAAGTGCTGGGATTACAGGCATGAGCCACCACACCCAGCCCCAAAGGGTTTATATCATCTATCTATCTATAGATATATGTTTTTACATAGTTATCTATCTATCTATCTATCTATCTATCTATCTATCTATCTATCTATCAGTCTGTCTATCTATCTATCAGTCTGTCTATCTATATGTCAGGGAAACCATTGCCAAGTGAGAAGTTAAATTTAGATGTTTTTCTAAGAGAGAACAAAGGTTGAAATTCTAACTTCTAAGAAGGCTTCTGTATTATTTTCATTGTGTATTTGGCAAACTTTGCTGTTTGTGTTTCTGTGTAACAGAATATGTTTCGGAGAGTTATTTTACATCAAGAAATTTAGGGCTACCCCAAAAGCATTATTTATAATAAATGATTTGATCACTCACTTTTTGCTATCATAAATGAGAAAATAAAGAAACTCGCATTTTAAACTCCTTCAGATTATGGAATAAAAATTAAGCCTGTAACAGTGGTGTGTGTAGATTATCCTGTATTGGATTTTGAGCTATTGTGCTAAAAGTGTTTGAGACATTACATTCTACATCAGTGTTTCATTGAGTATAGTGATGTTTATGTAGGTTAGACATATCCTTTAAAAGCTAAGTAACATGTCTTTTTTTTTTTTTTTTTTTTTCTTTTGTTTTCCCCCTGGAAACCTTGCTCTCTGTTTGCTCCTATGTCAGAAGTTCTCAAATTCTCTTAGCTAAAATTTCAAAACTGTCTCTCAAATCCAAGCATGATCTGGTGATTCAGCCTCTTTTGCTTCTCATCATAGTTTTGCTATAGCTTCTGTTGCTTATTTTCCTGTGATACTCCATCCTTTTGTCTAGGTACTGAGTCTTTCTTGGTTACAATGAAAGCTCAGGATTTGGACTCAAACACACCTAATTTGAGGGGTGTGGTGGGGGACAGGGTCTTGCTCTGACACCCAGGCTGGAGTGCAGTGATGCAATCATAGCTCACTGTAGCCATAACCTCCCAGGCTCAAGCAATCCTCCCACTTCAGCCTCCCCAGTGGCTAGGACTACAGGCACACACCACCATACCAGCTAGTAATTTTTTTCTTTTAATTTTTGTAGAGATGAGGTCTTGGGATATTTCCCAGGCTAGTCTTGAACTCTTGGGCTCAAGGGATCCTCCCACCTCAGCCTCGCAAAGTGTTGGGATTATAGGTACGAACCACCATGCTTGTCCAGACCTTTTTTTTTTTTTTTTTTTTTTTGAAATTCTAGTTCTATCAGTTACTAGTTCTGTGACTTCTTGCAATCTTCTTAAGTATTTGCGCCTCAATTTTTTCTTTGTAAAATGGAGAGAGTAACACTGTGGTTTGTTAAATGATAATGTGAAATGCTATTTATAAAAATCCTGTAATATAGAGCAGCATGCATAGTTGGAACTCAAAAATTTTTCCTGTGGCCTATCAGACTAAAACCCCTACTCCCGCAACATTTTTCAGTTGGTGGCTGGTATCTTGTATAGCCTGTCCGCACATAATCTAGCTGTACTTTTCTTTAAAGAATATTAAATGCTCACTTTAAATAATATAATCTGTTTACCTCTGTGAAGCCTTTCTTTTTGTGTTTATTTTTTTTTATCTTTCCCTTGCTGTTATTCTGAAATTGAACAAAGATGAAAAATCCTAGAAGAGGCAGGACGTGGTGGCTCATGCCTGTAATCACAGCACTTTGAGAGGCTGAGATGGGTGAATCACGAGGTCTGGAGATCGAGATCATCCTGGCCAACATGGTGACACCCTGTCTCTACTAAAAATACAAAAATTAGCCAAGCATGGTGGTGGGTGCCTGTAGTCCCAGCTACTCAGGATGCTGAGGCAGGAGAATCGATTGAATCCGAGAGGTGGAGGTTGCAGTGAGCCGAGATCATACCACTGCATTCCAGCCTGGGTGACAGAGTGAGACTCTAAGAAAAAAAAAAAAAAATCCTAGAAAAAAATTGACCACCAATGATATTCATTAAATATAGTAAAAAGAGAACACATAAAACAAACCTTAGTTTAACTTAATGTTCCAAAACAAACTATAAATATTAATTGGTATAAAAACATTCCTTTGTACACATTTTTGTGCAGGAAACTTTAAAAAGGAATGACTTGGTTGGCTAATGCCATTGGAATGTCAATTTCCAATAAACAACAAGCACTCCATTTTATTGGTCTGTTAGGAATACATATATATGAAAGCACAGCATTATAATCTGAAAATTTATTTTAGCTTTAAAGTCTTTAAAACTGGCTTCAACTATTCCTACCTTTATACTGTTTTTAATTTTTCAGTGGTTAATACATTTAAGTAAAAGGTGGAGAGTTTTATAAAATTACACATTAAAACAGAAACAAATCAAAAGATTTCCTAAAAATGTGAAGAATGTCTGAAACCAACTCTAATAAAAAGGCAAATATCCTTAGAGTATATGTAAGAGCCTATTTCTTCCTGTAACTATTTTACCTTAAATTGTCATGATCAGATTATGTAATTTTTGGAATAATTACAGATTCTGAGGGAGTAGAAGATTTCTGACACAAAAATAACTTTTTTTTTTTTTCTTTTTTTGACAAAAACATTTGGGATCTTTTTTCATTAAGCAATTACCTAGATCCAGGTAAACAGAAGCATAACTATTCATTTACTCTCATGAAGCTACTGAAACTCTTTTGGGAAATAAAAAAATAAATTAAAATTGTTTGCTCTATAAAGCAACCACAAAGCTTTTATATAAATAGCAATGATATTGGTTGTTTGAGACATGTAAACTAAAGGGAGTGATTTTCTACAGGATCCTATTGCTGAGGAGCAGATTTCAGTCCTGTTGATCAGAAAAACTTGTCTGAAGAACTTGTCTGTGATCATTGTGAGACCAAAAGACACAGTCTAACGGTTTATTAAGGGCTTGAGAATCCAAGCAGTAACTGAGGGTTACAAATGCCAGTGACATTAACTTTGGAAAAATACACATGATTCAACAATGGACAAAGGCATGCTTAGACAAAGGCACAGGTCTTAACATGTATATCACTGTCAGACAGGACTGGGATGTGGGGTACAGAGCCCGAGTGGTGGTCGAAGGTCAAAGGTGAAAGGTGAATTCTATTCTAGGAAGGTTCTGCTTTGTTTTTTCTGTACTGCCCACTTCCTTCCTTGAGAAGCTACTTCCTTCTAAACAATATTTCCTCTCTCTTCAATATTAGCACAGGACAGTTTGCACAGGAAGGGCTAGATATGGATAGTGTCTACAGGAGTAAGCACTTCAGAGATTTTTTTCTCTTTCTTCTTCACTTTAGGTACTTCTCCTATAGTCAAAGGCCAAGTTACTTATCCTATGTTAGTCTTATGCACCATGTTAGTTAACTACCAATGGCAGAACTAAAAAACTGTAGAAAGTTGGAAGATTTAGTAATTTTCTAGGTAATTATGGAAGATGGGCTCTTGAATTAGAGGCTCAGTCATTTTTTTTCTTTGCTAGGTTTCAATGAATTTTCCTATCTGTACCAGGAAATGAAAGGCCAGTCTGAAGAATTCTTGGAGACCCCAGCCACTTAATCTCAACTCATTAGAGTCTGTTGCACAGGGTGGAAATGTCTGTTCCTTCCATGGCTCAGTGCAATTTTAAATAGAAAGCTGATAGGCTTGTGTAAAGGTGGGTGCTCTGCCTTAAAAAAAAAAAAAAAAAAAAAAAAAATCATACTTCTTTTTAAAAGTGGTTCTTGATGGAGAACAAGTTTCAGTTGGATTGCTGAAGTAGCCCCAAACACTTTCAAAAGGCTCCATTCTCTAGGCAGTCCAACTTGTGTAATCAGCACATTTACATTTAAAAATTTCCCAGTTAAGTCAAGAGATTTGTCAGAGTTTAGGAGTGAATGTGAACAACTGGTTGGCACCTACAACCAGGGAGGGCAGATATCTCATTCTCCCCCTTCTCCTGCAAAGGTATTTGTGACCTCACCACTGGTTAGAAGGGCATTAAGAACTTTTAAGTTAAATATGTAACACATGGGAGAAGAAGTGTCCACGTCCAAGATTCCATTTTGGCAACACGGCAGAGATACGCTTACCTTACCCCAAGGCTGAAGAATTTTCTTTTACAATAATTGATTAATCAACTTATTTTTATTTTTATTTATTTATTTTTAATTTTTTTTGAGATGGGGTCTCCCTGTATTGCTCAAACTGGACTGCAGTGGTGCAATCATGGTTCATTGCAGCCTTGAACTCCTGGGCTCAAATGATCCTCCTACCTCAGCCTCCTGAATAGCTGGGAAAACAGGCACATGCCTCCATGCTTGGCTACTTTTTTATGATTTTTAGTGGAAACGAGATCTTGCTATGTTTCCCAGGCTAGTCTTGAGCTTCTGAGCTCAAGCAATCCTCCCACCTCAGCCTTCCAAAGTGCTGGGATTACAGGCATGAGCCACCATGCCCTGCCTGATTAATAAATTTAAATGTAACACTCTTTGGTTAATATAATTTTGTGTTTATATTTGGAAATTTCTCTGGAAAATTAGAAATACTTTCAGATATACTTTTATATTTACCTGTGTATATTCAGGTAGAGTCACAGATGCAGTAGTGCTGCATACATTATAATGAATGATACAAACAACTACATAGCATTTTATAGAGACCCATCTTATTGCTTTATTTAACATTAATAAGCACTGACAGAGGGACTAAAATTGACTTAGAAAGCAGTTATCCTTTCTCACGGTTGGCCTCATGGTCAGTTTACATGGACAGGCTCAAAACTTAAATTCTGAAAATGTGATCTTCTCTTACTAGTCTGTCCTTAAGGGTTGCTAATAGCATCACCTGGCAGTTATAAAAATATGACAATTGAAGGACCTGGATTTTCCAGAGTGATCTGTGTATGTATACAATATTCTCTATTGTCACAAGATGTGACCTGAATTTTGTTTCAGAAAACATCTGTCTCTGTATAGGAATAAGAAGCTACGCTGACTTGTCACACATCAATTTAAGTTCCATTGACTCAGAGTAGCTTTAGGAGCCTGGAAAATGCTGAGCCTTTGATCTAAGGGAAGATTCTGGTTTAGTAGATTATGCTGAGTATAGCCTTGATGAGCTTCCCTCAAATAGGTCTAATCATGGATTTGGATACAGACTATGCTAGAACCACCATGGACTGATACTGTGAAAAGGTTAATCCCCATAGAAAATTTCTGTAAAAAATTGGGCACAAATGAGAAATAGTTCATGATTACTCTGTGTTTGGTATAGGGGGCAGAGGCAGTGACTGACCCAGGCTGGTCTTGAGCATCTGAGTTCATGCGATCCTCCTGCCACTAATAATATTATCACTAATAATATTAGTGATTATTAGTGATAATTATTGTTAGTAGTGATAATTTTAATAAAAATGAATTGCCTAGTTCCAAGTATAGTCTCACCTAGTGACTAGCCCACAAGAGTTGTATTACCATCTCATTATTGCTACTTCTCTCTTATTTAAGTGCCAGGCGCTCATATCTTTTATGTCTCATACTTTATTTCAGCCCAAATCCAGGTCATTTAATGCAGCAGAATCCTATAAACTGGAGAGACTTGGATCAGGAATCTTAGTAAGTTTTCTAGATGGTGAAGTCCTGGCTAAAGGAGGTTTCTGATTTGCCCAGTATCACACAGTAAATTAGTGGTAGGGCTGAGGGCACATATGCTTTACTGGTTGATGAAAACTCAAGATATGGGTTATCTCCATGCATTGATATAGGTGCTGTGGTCACACAGTAAATTAGTTGTAGCCTCTGCCAGGGAAGCATATATACACTTTGCCTTTCCACTAACTTACTGCGTGAAGACAGCCTATATCAATGCATCTTCTCAGGAATATACGTATTCCCTCTTGCAAAATATGTGTTGCAAGACATGACAAAAGAGAAATTAAGTTTCTGAATGCCTGATATCATGTAATCATCACTATGGCAAGTCTATTGTGACATAGGCACTTGTTTTGCTTTTCATCTCACATTTAGGCATCACACGCAAATGGATAAATTGTTAAAAAAAATCAATTCCCATAATTGGTTTCATGGCTTTTATATTTCATTGAATGAATCTTGGCCTGAATATTTTGACATTTATATAGCTGGTATTTAGGCTGAACTTAGTCTTAAGTGTGACAAGATAGTCTACTGAAGGTCTTTATCACCTGTCCCACCCTGCCTCCATTGTTTTTCATTAGTAAATGGGATAATGATAATATTTCATAGAAATATTAGGAAGATTACAAGTGACTATGTATATCAAATTGACCCATCTCTATATAAATGGGAGTAATTATCATTGTTGGAACAAAACTGAAGTGGGCATGATGATGCTACTAAGCTATTGTTTTAATATTCTTATTAGGGCTTTCTTTGGGGGCGCATGTTGTATATTTAGCAAAGAGATTGTTATGAAATATGCTTTATTTCCTCTATTTGTGACTCATGATTACTTTTTAAGGAGTTTCCCATTCATAAAAACACAGGAAATACACACTTAGCAGGAAACATCTAAATAAAAGTAAAAGGAGGAAGAGATTTCACAAACTACATGTTTGATTAAAAAATTGTATCTGGAATACATAATGAACTCTCATAACTCAATTTATAAAAAGACAAACCGGTTGAATAGACAAAGGGTCAGGTGTGATGGCTCACATCTGTAACCCCAGCATTTTGGGAGGCTGAGGTGGGAGGATTGGGAGGAGTTTGAGACCAGCTTAAGCAGTGAAGCCAGACCCTGCCTCTACAAAAAAATAAAAAAGTTAGCTCAGCATGGTGGCATGTGCCTGTAGTCCCAGCTACTAGGGAAGCTAAAGCAGGAAGATTGCTTCAGCCCAAGAGTTCAAGGCTGCAGTGAAATATGGTCGTGCTGCTGAACTCCAGGCTGTGCAACAGAGCAAGAGTGAGACTCTGTCTGTTTAAAAAAACAATGGACAAAGGATCTGGATAGACATTTCTTCAGAGAAAACATACAAATGGTCAGTGAGCATGAAAAGATGCTCAAGATTATAAGCCATGCATACGGAATGGGGAATGCAAGTCAAAACTACAAATAGATACCACTCGACAACTGCCAGGGTGGTTATGATAAAAACGACAGACTATAACAAGTGTTGGCAAGGATGTGGAAGAATTGGAACACTCATGCATTGGTGGTGAGAATATAAAATGGTGCAGCTGCCTTGACAAATTGTTTGGCAGTTCTTCAAAAGGCTAGTAACATTGCCATGTGAGCCAGCAATTCCACTCCTAGGTATATGCTTAAGAGTAATATGAAGATACATGCTCACACAACGCCCATACCCAAATGATCATAGCAGCATTCTTCATAATAACCAAAAAGAGGAAACAAACCAAATGTCCACCAACTGATAAATGGATAAATATAGTATATACACACAACAGAATGCAATTTGGCAATACAAATAAATACAATGTTGACCCATACTACAACATTATGAATCTTGTAAATGTTATACTAAATGAAAGAAGCCAGTCACAATGGACCACATATCCTATGATTCCATTTATATAAAATATCTAGAATAGGTTAATCCATAAAGGCAGAAAGAAGATTAGTGGGTGCTTAGGACTTGGTTAGGGGGTAGTTTTGGAGAAATGGAAAATGATTGCTAATGAGTATATGATTTCTTTTTAGGGTGATAAAAATGTTCTAAAATTATACAACTCTATGAATGCATTAAAAACAATTGAATTGTGCGCCTAAAATAGGTGTACTGTATAGTATGTCAATTATAATTCAATAGAACTGGAGGGCTAGAGGAAAGGAAGGAGAGAAGAAGGAAGAGAGAGGGAGAATTCTTGGATTCTAAATTTTATGTGACATTTCCTCCATGAAAGTGGGTGACTTTACAATGAGCAAAGAAGCGCTGTACCTCCAGACTGATGAAGAGAACCAGGCCCCTAAAATCTAACAGTAAATTCTGAAAGTGCACATTGTACTCAAATTGGTGACCTGCGGTTATCGGAAACATTTCCATCTTAGACCAGATGCATTTGTAAAAATAAATTTGGTCCCATGTGGACCAAAGAATCTAATGGCCCAAAGCTTTGATGTTGTCAAACTACTAACCAAATAACACTTTGGATAAAAAGAAAACAGATGCACAGACACTACTGATGGAGGCTTTGATCTCTTCTGTGGTGGCTGCAGGCTCATAAAGGACACTGGGAACTTTGTTGCTTTTCCTAATGAGCCTTTTCTATTTTATTAGGTTCACTGATTTCATGCACACCAAACAGGCGGGAATCGGCACTTTCTAAAAAACGACTTTGATGTTTTACTAATACTAGCCAATAAACCATTTCTTGTACTTGTAGCCAGTAAATAGTGATTGTAGGATATCTTCATAAATACCTTGTTCAAGATCTGCTGGTGTGAACAGAGAGCAAGTAAAAAGGGTAGCAGCCAAGAGTCAAGAACATCTTGAAAGCTCCAATCAGATGTGCACAGCAATTTGCTTTTGTTAGTTTATTATACCTTTCCCCTCAAAAGTCATTGTCTGTTTGTCTCATGATACTGTTAAATTTAAAAAGCAAATGATAAGATTAGATGGCAGTAAATCCAGGAGAGCTAATATCATTCTTCCTCTTTTAGGTTTTGATACTTGGGGCATTTAGGGGAGAGATGCTGCCTAAATGGAGTGGATGTAAAAATGGCTTAAATCTAGATATAGATTTTTTTTTTTTTTTTTTTTTTTTTTTTTTTTTTTTTTTTGAGATGGAGTCTCACTCTGTGGCCCAGGATGGACTGCAGTGGTGTGATCCCAATTCACTGCAACCTCCAACTCCAGGTTCAAGCAACTCTCCTGCCTCAGCCTCCCAAGTAGCTGGGATTACAGGGGCCCACAACCATGCCCAGCTAATTTTTGTATTTTTAGTAGAGATAAGATTTCACCACGTTGGTCATGTTGGTCTTGAACTCCTGACCTCAGATGATCCGCCTGCCTTGGCCTCCCAAAGTGCTGGGGTTATAGGCATGGGCCACTGCACCTGGCTCAGATATAGATTTTTGATCAATGGGATTTTCAGGATGTCTTTGAGAAGATACATCACATCAAAGGGATTTAGGCATTTGTCACTTTACTTGTGGTGTAGAGAAGGAAATGATGGGTCACTGTGTCACACACCTGTACGGCTAGCTGCAAAGAGGGGAAAGTGATCTTTGGAATCTGGACCAGTATGCGGAGCACAGACAAAAGTAAAGATTAGTCTCTTGCAGGAGTTGCATACACTATATATAAGTCTCTAGCCTTCAAGTTCTTTAACTTCTTAGTTTTATCTGTAAGCCTCAATGCCTTTTAAATCCCGACAGGAAGGTGAAAAAAAAAAAAAAATCAAGTGCAGATTTTTCATTCTTCTTAACTGATGGAGACGATTGCCATTTTATGTTTAATGTTTTGCATGTGTCACCAAAGAGCACTAACCTTAGAGTAAAGGAACCTGGTCAGACTTCTAGATTTCCCATGGATGACTATGTGCATTTGAACAAATTACAGAACCTTCTTATTCTTCTGTCATCTCCTTTGTTACATGAGATGATTTCTAGTGTTTCTATTCCCATATATTTTATATTTTAAAAAATGATTCAAATTAGTTATTACTTCATAATTTACAAAAGAACACTTGCCCCTTGTAGACCACTTACAGAAGACAGATAAGCAAAGAGTGGGACCTTTCTTTCATTTTAATTGGTCCACAATTCTACATAATCTTGTGCATTTCAAGTCAGAGATTGTTGGAGCAGGGAAATTCTGCAGCAGTTACTTTGTCCATGTTGATTTAACAGATGAGGAGACTGAGATTTGTTTGTCTAAAGTCACAAGGCATACATTATTGAGCACAATGCCGTGCTCAGAATAGATTTAAAATGTCTTGTCCTCTAAGTGTTTGTGAATTGCTTTTTAAAAAATCTTTAAAAGTTCTCTGCAAAAGCATGGACTTAGAACTATCGTTTCTTGTATGTGGATAAGTTATATTTTGAATCTCAGTGGGTATTTTTATAGGCTACTGTGTCTGGCTTTTGGGGTCTCCAGAAAGCATATTCATGTTTTCTGACATCTCTGTATACCTGCCACATCCAGCGAGGCCTATTTTGTCTAATTTGGCTCATTCTAAGACTGTTTTCTAAGCCATTCATGGCTTTTCAGTTCTTTGGTCCGTGTGGTGGCAGCTGTGCTCTGAAATAAGAGGGAGGCTTCATTTCACTTGGCCATTGGTGTCTGCAGCAGACACAATCTAGGGTCAGTGACAAAACAAGGCTTAAAGCATGGGGGAATATACAGTCCTCTACCAATGATGCTGAAGATTGGGCTGGGGATCATGTGTGGATTCAGGATTTCTTCCTACATAGTCGCTCAAACACAGAGAGTAAATACTGCAGCATTTTTACTTCCTTGCCATTCCAACCTGATGATTCTGCAACAGTCTTGGCATGACACCAGAGCCCTAGCTAGAAGGACACTTGTCACATTCATTTCAAGTGACATTATGTTACCTTGGCAGCACAAGAGACTGATGTTTACTTCACCAATTCTGGAATTTTAAACTCAAATACAAATTATTTCATGCATGAAAATATCCTATTGTCTCATTTGAGTTCTTAGAAGTAGTTATTTATCTCATTACATTGTTTCTTGTGATAGAGTCAACTTTGTTTTTTAAAACACAATGGGCATAAAGATCTTCTGTTTGTTTGCTTGTCCTGACTGAGCAATAATATTTTTGGAATAAATAATAAAATATTGAGTAAAGGAAATGTATATATTCACAATTGTGGCTGGGTGTAGTGGCTCATGCCCATAATCGCAGCACTTTGGGAGGCTGAGGTGGGCATATCACTTGAGGCCGGGAGTTTGAGACCAGCCTAGCCAACATGGCAAAATCCCATCTCTACTGAAAATACGAAAATTAGCTGGGCATAATGCATACCTTTGATCCCAGCTACTCAGGAGGCTGAAGCACCAGAATATCTTGAACCTGGGAGGCAGAGGTTACAGTGAGCTGAGATCATACCACTACACACCAGCTTGGGTGACAGAGTAAGTCTCTGTCTCAAAACAAACAAACAAAAAAAACAAGTATCATATCATTCACACTTGTGACTACTACAAAATAGATATTTGATAATTCTGGTTTATATTTTGTTGATAACCCTTGGCCATTATTACCCTCATTTCGTGACAGATACTATTATTTTTACATGGAAGAAATTTCAGTTCATTTTAGTATGTTTTATTTTTTCTCAATAGTTATTTTTTCTCCAAAAATAAGATATTTTAAGGGCCAAATATTATTTTTAATATTTTATTCCAATCGTGGAGTATATTCTACAAAAGAGAATCTACATAGGATAAGAGAGTCCTCCAGAGAAATTTCAAATAAAGTTGCTATGATATCATAGTCAACATGTACCGTATCTTCTATCATATTGCTTTAATTTCAAAAGAATATTTAAACACATGAATGAAAGTAAAACAATTTGGTTTGCCATCTGGACTTTGTCAACACAGTATTTTGATATTTGGATATACCTAAATTATTTTTCATCAGCTGTTTGAGTATTAAATAAATACAACCTTCATGTATCACAAATCCATACTTCTGGAGAGTCTTGAATTGGGGATCTGGTTGCAGGGAGATGGATATTAGTTTATTGTCTCTTTCTCTGCGGTTAATATAACATGAAATGTCTCGAAAGTTTCAACCACTCGTGAACTATAAGAAGTAAATGTTTTCTTTTTTTCTTTTTGAGACAGTATCTCGCTCTTTTGCCAGGTACCAGGCTGGAATGCAGTGGTGTAACCTCTGCTTATGCAACCTCCGCCTCTCTGCTTCAAGCAATTCTCTAGCCTCAGCCTCCTGAGTAGCTGGGACTACAGGCACACGCCCATGCCCAATTGATTTTTTTTTTTTTTTTTTTTTTTTTTTTTTGTATTTTAGTAGAGACGGGTTTCATTATGTTGGCCAGGATGGTCTCTATCTCTTGACCTCGTGATCCACCCGCCTCGGCCTCCCAAAGTGCTGGGATTACAGGCATGAGCCACCGTGCCCATTCAGAAGTTCAAAATGTTTTCAGTGTTTTTCTTTTTTCTTTATTTTGAAAATAATGGAGTATGTACAAGTCCATTGAACTATCTAGTTTCTTGTTTATTATGGAGGCTATTCAGCAGACCAATGACAACAGTGGTTTTTGTTTACATTTACTAAGCAAGATGTAACAACTAAAAGTTGAGTCCAAAGCTGATATCTTTTTAAAAATTTAGGAACTACAAGAAAAATGTGAAGGGAATGTATTGCGTTCTTCTCAAAGCTTAACGCCAAGTCAAGGTAGAACTTTGGATCATGCTGTAGTGACTTTTCATGTAACTTGTTTATATTAAAAAAAAAAAAAAAAAAACAAAATTGATAGCATCATGCCATTAACTCTAAACTAGATACTGGTTCTTCACCCACTATTTGAAGACAAATGCAGGTTCAATAAAACATTTAGCAAGTAGCTGGGTAATATAGGATGGGTCTATTTCAAGTCCATTTCCTGTTTACGTAAGTATCCTAATTTAATTCTGATTAGCATCCTGAAATCAGCCTTAATTAGTCTCTATTTTGGCTCTGTAGCTAATTTAAGACAATACACTAAGCCTATGAAATCTGAAGGAGATATTAAAAATAAAGAAGCTACTTCTTAGCACTGCCATTTTAGAGTAAAGGGGTCTAGCTAGGGGAACATCTGTTAAGTGGTAGAATACCTTTCCTGGTTCTTTTAATAAACATCTTGTCTGGGTTCTACTTGAAGTAAAATAATGGTGCATGTAAATTACTTTTGTCAAATGAACTCTGGAGAGTATGTGGATTAAAATTTGAAGCCACATTAAATCAGATAAAGCTCATGAATGCTGAAAACTTAAATTTCTTGGGGATTATTTGGATATGGGATCTTGGCAAAGAAAAGAGAGATTTGTCTTAAAGAGAAAACAAAACAAAACAGAAAACCAGAACAAAACAACTGATTTATGAATCACAGCATTTTAAAAGAAACCAAACAAGAAAAAGTTTTGAGATCTTCAATAAAAGTATGGCTAGCAAAGACTGAATTCTAGGGCCTGTAGCCCTGATTAGCTCTGTCTGTTAAATTTGTTATTATTTTTATTTTCTTTATTACAATCAATTTAGTTATGATAGGTGTTATCTTTTGGTTATTTTGTATTGTGATAGAGTCTTATCCAGTTATTTAATAATAAAAGCACATTTGAATTGGTTGCATTTTATAAGTATATCTATTTAGCAGTGAAAAGCTGGGAGGGAGGCAATTAAAAGAACAGGTATGATTATCTTTTACTTTGATTTTGCAGGTGAAAATGAACTACCTAGGGTCATGTTGACTATGGAGGCCGCTCAGGAGGACAATGACAACAGTGGTCTTTGTATTTACATAGTGAGATACTAACAACTAAAAGCTGGATCTAAAGCTGGTACTTTCTTAAAATTCAGGAAATACAAAGAAAATGTGAAGGGAGTGAATTACATTATCTTCAGAGCTTAAAGGCAAAAGAAATTGCGTATATTCAATATCTCTCTTTCTTCAATTTAGCAGAACGACAACTTTCTTCAATGTGTGATATTCTAAATCTGCTTCTAAAACTAACTATTCTAGGCATATTTGTATCAGTTTTCTTGTATAAATAGAAATAGATAAGACATGGAAGAAAGATCCTCCCGAGCCGAAATTTAACAATAATTAATCCATAGATTTAACTCACAGCATAACTATAGTGTCTTATTTTTAGGTGAAAAGTTAAATCTTGCTCCAGAAATCATTCTCTTGGAAGATTTTTCCTAAGAAACAGAGCCAGATGGCCCATGCTCACTCACAAGACCACAGTTACAAGTTAATTTGGACAAATTGCCACATACACATTCAGCCATGGTGACCTTTAATTTCTAACAGTTTTAAAAGTGTCCATTAAGGCAAGATGGAAGGGAAAAGACTATAAATAGCTGACATCTATTTTCAGAGAGATTGTCTGAAGACTAGAACTTTTGCTACTTATTATGTAAAATGCTACTAGTAGGAAGTGGAAAGAAGTAATAGAAGGCGAAGTGAAATAAAAAAAATCTATAATGAAGATACTAACCAAATTTTCTGAAATTAGTATGGAACCCATATTTCAAATTCTGAATAATTTATGGCAAATCTAGAATATATTCTGTGAATATAAAACATTTAAAACTACATAAAACAAGCAATCATTAACTTAGGGATTAAAAGAATGCTGAAGGCAGAAACTATTTTTTTTGGCATTGTAAAATTTTGCAAGATCAAGAAATGTATAAATCTTTCTTTGGATATACTTTCTTTAAGGTGCATTCACTTTTCCAACATTTGCTGTTACCTATTCTTGATTTTCTATAGACTTTAAAGACTATATTTATCAACTTAATTCTTTCAACTATCTTAGTTCAAGTTGATTATCTGATGTCAGTGAATAGCACTATTATACTTTAATTAATGGGAGATGTGATTACAAGATGCTATCTGCCCCTCTTTGTAAATTGACATTAGAAACAGAACTAAATCTTAAAATCTCTTATTCTCGAATTAGCCTATCAACCTTGTCGAATAGTCATTTTACCCATTTCCACAGGAAATTACTTACAATAATATATATAGTTAACAAAAGAAAAATAGCAATGCATTTGAGTGTATTAATCCATAGATTGCTGGGTCCTTTAAATAACTTATTGAACTCTGACAACATTCCTGTTACAACTCTGAGACAGGTAAATCTTACTGTATTTGCTTTGGAGATGGTCCAAAAAAATAAATTGGGATAAATTATGTGGTACATAATGATTCCAACTTTTTATTATAAGTTTATTGAAATAAATACAACTTGAGATCAATAGTCTGAGTTCATATTCATCTAAAAGGATGAATTTGCTACTTGCCCATGGGAAACGTTCAGTGCTAGAAAAACAAAGCTGTAGCTAGGTGTTCTTGGCTTCTAGGAATCTGGAGGAAAGAGTAAACGTGGCAGGCGCTGAAAATAAAAAAGGTCTCCCTAAAATAAGAAATGAAATTCAAATCATTGAACCTTTGCAGATTACAAATTTCTCTCTGTGACAGGAGAAGATTGATGTTTAGATGGCTTTGAGGTTCCTTCCAACTTTAACTTTTTATAATTATATAGAAATTATTCTCATACAAAAGTGTTTATATCTCTTCTGTTGGTTTGTTCACTCTTCTTCTAAGGACCAGGAATGCAGTGGGAAAAAAATACACAATGGTAATGATTCTTGGGGGGACAGATACACACACACACACACACACACACACACACACACACACGTATCACACACACATATCACACACACACACACACACACGTATCACACACACATATCACACACATCATACATATATTTGTGACTGTTTATGAACCTCAGTTAAATGAGCTCATATCCTCTATATTCGTTTTTCTAATTTTATTATGACAATTATTTCTTTATTTCAATAGTTTTTAAGGTGTAGGTAGTTTTTGGTTGCATGGATGAGTTCTTTGCAGTGAATTCTGAGGTTTTCGTGCACCCATCACCCCAACAGTGTATGGTGTACCCACTGTGTAGACTTTTATCCTTCAGCCTCCTCCCTACTTCCCCACCTGTCCATATGGACTCCCCAAAGTCCATTATATCACTCTGTATGTTTCTGTGTCCTCATAGCTTAGCTCCCACTTACAAGAGGATGCACACATGCTCTTCTGGGAAATGATCAAGCCTCTTCTGCTGTTCAGGTTTCCTAGTATGCTGTTGGCTTTTCTGACGACACTGGGGAAATTTTGTAGTATCTCCAGATCAGGGAATATGAAGCCTCGTATCTTTTCCTGGGTTATAACAGATCATTTAAAAATAGTACCTACCTAATACATATATTGAAAGAAAGAAAAAGGGAAAGAGACAAAGAGAGAAAGAAAAGAAAGAGAGAAAGAAAAAGAAAGGAAGGAAGAAAGTAGGAAGGGAAAGAGAGAGGGAAAAAAAGAAGGAAAGAAAAATGAACAGGTAAAAACACCATTTTAATATCCTTTGCAGTAAATTAACAAATAATGGTAGTGCTATGTTTTTAAATATTTAGCTTTGCATTTATCTCCACTGTTATCCTAAATCAGGTTCCTCATGTGTATGTGTGTGTGCATGCATATGCCTGCGTACATGTATATGTTAACATATGTATGCATTTTATGATTTTAAGGGAAAGTTAAAATATAAATACCTCCCTCTCTAGACTCTGTAACAATATAAAACTAAAGCCTATCAGTTCAACAAACTAATTTTGGTCATCCAGCCTCTTCAAATGTTCAAGACTAGACTGGGCAACATGGCTGAAATCCCATCTCTAAAAATAAATGCAAAAATTTGCTGGGCATGGTGGGGCACACCTGTAGTCCCAGCTGAGGCAGGAGAATTGCTTGAGCTCAAGAGATGGAGGCTGCATGAGCCACATTCATGCTACTGCACTCTAGCCTGAGTGACAGAGCAAGATCCCATCTCAAAAAAAACCAAAAACCAAAAACCAAAAAAAGGTGCTCTCTCAGGAGGCTTTGTCCCATGGGTGTGTGCCTTAGGGAAGTATCAGCACCTTTTAAAATTAGAAAAAGGCCTCCCTTCCTTGGGGTTGATCAGCTCCCCTCCAGGACTTGGTGATCTGAGGACCAGTCTAGATTTCTCCTTCCAGGTTTCCCCTAGGCTGGGAGCTACTGAGTGAAACAGACCCTGCTCCAAATGTGGCCCTGAGTTACACACCAAGCAACTGGAATTGCTCTGAGTCCCTGGAAGCTTTAGAACTCATTCCTCTCAAGTGATGTACGTGCTCTCTGAGGCATGCTCCCAGGAGGGGCGTGGGCTTGCCTGTGAACAGTCAGAAGCTTAGCAAGCATTTGCTGAGCCTACTGTGTGCACTGAGTCTGCCAGATGGTGTGGGGATTGTAGGGGGACGTGCAGGAAGTCCTTGGCTTCAGAGCACACAGTCTAGCTGGAAAGCTGAAACAAAAGTCAGCAGTGTGATGTGCTTTGGAAGTCAGGTTCTGAATATACAATCACTTGGTTTTCATCTTTCTTGCTTTATATAAAAAAGGAGATTGGGTAAGAAGAGTTTGAGTGTGTCTATCTGGGGTCATAGGTTTCTTATCTCCAGTCTGCTAAGAACAACTGGCAGTGTGTTATATCTAGTGCTCACTGTGGAGAAACCACAAGAGCAGATGTTAGGTGCAAACGGCTGGGGAGGCTTCTTAGAGTAAGAGCTTAACTGAATATCGCATAGTGTCAAATCCTCAAGGAAGAGTGGAGCAAATGATCCAGTACTGGATGCTATGTAGGTCGGAACACAAAGACAGGAATTGCTACAAGATGTGCAGAGGATAGTGAAAAGTCCAGAAAAACTGAAACAGGGTGTTGAGTTGAGTTACATAGGGTCGGCAGAGAGGCAAGCCTGGAGTAGGATCCGTCATTCCATCCCTTCAACTGATCACAGGCACATAATTGCCAAGTGAATGGTCAGGGGTGAGTTGGATCTGTGGCTGTGGAGCAGCTTTTTCATTGTGTAATGTTCAGGGACTGCATCTAGGATCCTGGCCAACATTATACAATGCTCTAAGCAACCAACGAAACAATTAATTGGCTCAGATATACACATATACACACTCATACAGGGACACAGACCTCAAGACGGAAATAATCCTGATATGTAATCTCAGGCCTGGGCTATATTCTCCAACTTCAAAAGAGAATCCAATGAAGTGAAGTATTAGAAATGCGGAGTTTTCCAGAAGAAGAGTGTCAAAATATTGACTCCAGCAGAATTGTAACCCAGAGAGAAATGTACTCCTCAAACAACAAAGCAATTTACAAAGTGGCTTAAAGTCTGTCAGGAGGGAAAGCAGAATTTGGGAGGTAAGCCAAGGAGCTTGCATTTCTGTAATGCTTGTTCTGGTGCCAGTGATAAACATTAGCGCACCCTTCAGACCTCTGCCCGCTGGAGAAGTATCTAAGTGGCTACAGTGATCTCTAAACATAAATAATCTTCATCTTCAAATGCACAGTAGACATGTGGGAACAAGATTAGGGAGGCTTTTTTCCTAAGTCCTTTGTGGAAACTTCCAAAGGAACAAACTTCAGCTTACTATGGAAGTTACACCTCAAGTAGATGTCTCTGGAGACCTGGGCATATCTCTGTGCCTTTTACCAGCACAGACTTGTTCTTTTCCCATAGTAGTGTCCTTCTCTAAACCATGGACGAAGCTTTAGAAGCAAGAAATTTAGCCCAGATTCAAAGGTGAAGAAAGGGCTGGTAGTTCAAAGGAAAATAATAATGAAACATGACAATAACCTTCATCTGCCTCATATGTCTTCTTCAGAATGTTTTTAACTTTGGTAGAGAAAAAGGATGCAATCATCACTCAACATATACATATACATATACATATACATATACATATACATATACATATACATATGTAGACATATACATATACACACATACACATGTGTGTGTATGTGTGTGTGTGTGTGTGTATTTTCTTTTTGAGACAGGGTCTCTCTCTTTCCCAGGCTGGAGTCCAGTGGTGTGATCACAGCTCATTTCACTGCAGCCTCCATCTCCCTGGCTCAAGGGATCCTCCCACATCAGCCTTCCAAGTAGCTGAGACTACAGTTGCATACCACCACGCCCCTCTAATTTTTGTATTTATTGATTTTTTGTAGAGACGAGGTTTCCCTGTGTTGCCCAGGCTGGTTGGGAACTTCTGAACTCAAGCAATCCGTCCACCTAGACCTCCCAAAGTGCTGGGATTATAGGTGTGAGCCATTGTGTCTGGCCTGGCCAATATTTTCTTAAAGTAACTTTCACTGCCTAAGTTGTTGATGGTCAATTTCTATTCAAATGGAAATATAGATATTCTCTTTAATTAGAAATATCTTGGCTCTGAATGAGGAAAATATCTAAATGGTAAAATCTGAGACTTTTCTGGTGATATGTATATTAAACGATGTTTGGACAGTATTTGGCTCTCTGTTCTAATCAGATTCAGGAGGCTAAGAAGGAGAGAGAAGGAAGGCCAAAGAAGGGGTTGAGAGAGAAGGGGAATAAATCTTGAAGACAGAGAGGGAGACAGCCAGGGAGAAAAGAAGGAGAGCAGCTGAGCTTTGCTACAGTCACATCATTCTACACTTAAGTTACGTTCTTGCATGGACTCAAGGACTAGTTGAGAAATTTGGCACTTCAATGAGGGGGCTTTGGAGGCCAAACTGTGGATTCATAATATCCGTATATGCACACTTTGAACTTCTACTCACTTGGAATAAAAGTAGATGCTTAGAAATTATCCAGAGGTGAGAAGTGCTTTCAATTAAGCATTTAGAAAAGGTCAGTAAGGAAGATAATATTATGCAAATATATGCTGTAAAATCTTTCATGTTAGCAAATGGGAGGCAACATCACACATGTATACGAGTTTTCCCATGGTAAAATTTCCAACCTGATTTGGGGTACATTTTTTTCCCCTCTGGTTTCCTTCTCCTCACTTTCTGGTTTTCCATCCCCTTTATACCTTTTTTAAAATGTGTTTGGTATTCTAGATCAGGTTCAAAGATAGACTATGAAAAGATCTTAGAACTAATATTTCAGCAAGAGTCTTTGAATGTAGCAGAGAAAATATAGGAAAAGCCTTTCCCTTTCCTTCTCTGCTCCCTGCATCCAGGCCCTCTAAATGGCAAAGTAACACTGTGCAGAAATGTTTTCAGGGCTTTCAACAGGGACAAAGGATGCTGGTTAAGAATGTCGCTTTTGTGATGACCTCCCAGTTGGTGAGGTATTCTTCCACGGAGATCCTGCTGAGCTGTTAGGACACAAGAGGCATTAGCACGCTGCTCACTATCTTTCAGGGGCCAATTAGCCAGTTTGGTACATCCAGACCCTGGGGTCCTTTCATTTCCCCTTTTAGCGGCTTGCCTTTTGGTCATTTACCACACCTCATTAAGAGGGGTAAAACTCAGATCTGGCCATTTGGCTCACGTTCAGAGCTTGAATGGAAGCTTTCTTGGGGGAGGCAAATGAAGCGATTGAAGGAAGATGTGGGGATTATCCATGGATTAGGATTATATAATTCAGTGGTTTTCAACTCTTTTTAACTAGGAGGATCTCTTTTACAGGTAAAACACTCATGTACTGCAACGTAACTGTAAGCACACTGCTATTATCTGTGGATTAAGGCAACGATGTGCTCATATGAATGGGTTGTTCGTCTTAGTCCTCATTCTGTTCCTCTGCCAATTTCTCTTGGGAAGGCATCTTTCCTAGCGCATCAATACTCTGAATTTATTGCGGTAATGAAGGTTGAGAGGAGGAGTCTATATCTATCATCTCTTGGAAACCGTTCCTGACACACATAGATTGTTGAAATGTTTTGGAATAATGAATGCAAAACATCAAAGGAAAAGAAAATATCTCCCTATCAGTTCCCCCCTCCTCCGCCTGCCTTAGAGACAGAGTCTCTCTCTGTTGCCCAAGCTGGATTGCAGTGGCATGACAGCTCATTGCAGCATTGATCTCCTATGCTCAGTGGATATTCCCACCTCAGC